>NC_091541.1:37931018-38279027 GCF_042242935.1 Bactrocera oleae
CACCAGCAGGAGCGTGGGAATCCTATAGAATGCACCATGAGTCATTTTGCCCTGCACACAGGTGTTTTTCCACCCTTCTGCGACCTCTAGCGGCCGGAGTATATAAGCTAGGTGGGTCAAACAAATTGCATCGTTTAGAGGACACTCAGGGCTTCCATTTGCATCATCAATCACCCGCCTACCACCAATAGGGGCGTGGCAATTCACCAAAAAACACTTTGGAATTTAACGTGTCACCCTTTTGCGGCCATTAGCGCCTAAACAGGGTGATCTAAGATGGCGCAAACTATTTGATTCATGTAGCCGCACAGGTGCACGTTAATTGGAGACATCAATCTCAGATATAGGTTGAACAGGTGAGTGGCAATCAACAAAAAAGTGAAAATTTCAAAATTTCTACTTTTTACCTTTTTTGTGTTTCCAGTTAAGGGGGTATATGAGAGGGGGGGATGAAACCAAGTGGATCACCTAGAGGACACTCGGGGCTTCCATTATCACCATCAACCACCTGCCTACCACCAGCAGGAGCGTGGGAATCCTATAGAATGCACCATGAGTCATTTTGCCCTGCACACAGGTGTTTTTCCACCCTTCTGCGACCTCTAGCGGCCGGAGTATATAAGCTAGGTGGGTCAAACAAATTGCATCGTTTAGAGGACACTCAGGGCTTCCATTTGCATCATCAATCACCCGCCTACCACCAATAGGGGCGTGGCAATTCACCAAAAAACACTTTGGAATTTAACGTGTCACCCTTTTGCGGCCATTAGCGCCTAAACAGGGTGATCTAAGATGGCGCAAACTATTTGATTCATGTAGCCGCACAGGTGCACGTTAATTAGAGACATCAATCTCAGATATAGGTTGAACAGGTGAGTGGCAATCAACAAAAAAGTGAAAATTTCAAAATTTCTACTTTTTACCTTTTTTGTGTTTCCAGTTAAGGGGGTATATGAGAGGGGGGGATGAAACCAAGTGGATCACCTAGAGGACACTCGGGGCTTCCATTATCACCATCAACCACCTGCCTACCACCAGCAGGAGCGTGGGAATCCTATAGAATGCACCATGAGTCATTTTGCCCTGCACACAGGTGTTTTTCCACCCTTCTGCGACCTCTAGCGGCCGGAGTATATAAGCTAGGTAGGTCAAACAAATTGCATCGTTTAGAGGACACTCAGGGCTTCCATTTGCATCATCAATCACCCGCCTACCACCAATAGGGGCGTGGCAATTCACCAAAAAACACTTTGGAATTTAACGTGTCACCCTTTTGCGGCCATTAGCGCCTAAACAGGGTGATCTAAGATGGCGCAAACTATTTGATTCATGTAGCCGCACAGGTGCACGTTAATTAGAGACATCAATCTCAGATATAGGTTGAACAGGTGAGTGGCAATCAACAAAAAAGTGAAAATTTCAAAATTTCTACTTTTTACCTTTTTTGTGTTTCCAGTTAAGGGGGTATATGAGAGGGGGGGATGAAACCAAGTGGATCACCTAGAGGACACTCGGGGCTTCCATTATCACCATCAACCACCTGCCTACCACCAGCAGGAGCGTGGGAATCCTATAGAATGCACCATGACATCAAACAAATTGCATCGTTTAGAGGACACTCAGGGCTTCCATTTGCATCATCAATCACCCGCCTACCACCAATAGGGGCGTGGCAATTCACCAAAAAACACTTTGGAATTTAACGTGTCACCCTTTTGCGGCCATTAGCGCCTAAACAGGGTGATCTAAGATGGCGCAAACTATTTGATTCATGTAGCCGCACAGGTGCACGTTAATTAGAGACATCAATCTCAGATATAGGTTGAACAGGTGAGTGGCAATCAACAAAAAAGTGAAAATTTCAAAATTTCTACTTTTTACCTTTTTTGTGTTTCCAGTTAAGGGGGTATATGAGAGGGGGGGATGAAACCAAGTGGATCACCTAGAGGACACTCGGGGCTTCCATTATCACCATCAACCACCTGCCTACCACCAGCAGGAGCGTGGGAATCCTATAGAATGCACCATGAGTCATTTTGCCCTGCACACAGGTGTTTTTCCACCCTTCTGCGACCTCTAGCGGCCGGAGTATATAAGCTAGGTGGGTCAAACAAATTGCATCGTTTAGAGGACACTCAGGGCTTCCATTTGCATCATCAATCACCCGCCTACCACCAATAGGGGCGTGGCAATTCACCAAAAAACACTTTGGAATTTAACGTGTCACCCTTTTGCGGCCATTAGCGCCTAAACAGGGTGATCTAAGATGGCGCAAACTATTTGATTCATGTAGCCGCACAGGTGCACGTTAATTAGAGACATCAATCTCAGATATAGGTTGAACAGGTGAGTGGCAATCAACAAAAAAGTGAAAATTTCAAAATTTCTACTTTTTACCTTTTTTGTGTTTCCAGTTAAGGGGGTATATGAGAGGGGGGGATGAAACCAAGTGGATCACCTAGAGGACACTCGGGGCTTCCATTATCACCATCAACCACCTGCCTACCACCAGCAGGAGCGTGGGAATCCTATAGAATGCACCATGAGTCATTTTGCCCTGCACACAGGTGTTTTTCCACCCTTCTGCGACCTCTAGCGGCCGGAGTATATAAGCTAGGTGGGTCAAACAAATTGCATCGTTTAGAGGACACTCAGGGCTTCCATTTGCATCATCAATCACCCGCCTACCACCAATAGGGGCGTGGCAATTCACCAAAAAACACTTTGGAATTTAACGTGTCACCCTTTTGCGGCCATTAGCGCCTAAACAGGGTGATCTAAGATGGCGCAAACTATTTGATTCATGTAGCCGCACAGGTGCACGTTAATTAGAGACATCAATCTCAGATATAGGTTGAACAGGTGAGTGGCAATCAACAAAAAAGTGAAAATTTCAAAATTTCTACTTTTTACCTTTTTTGTGTTTCCAGTTAAGGGGGTATATGAGAGGGAGGGATGAAACCAAGTGGATCACCTAGAGGACACTCGGGGCTTCCATTATCACCATCAACCACCTGCCTACCACCAGCAGGAGCGTGGGAATCCTATAGAATGCACCATGAGTCATTTTGCCCTGCACACAGGTGTTTTTCCACCCTTCTGCGACCTCTAGCGGCCGGAGTATATAAGCTAGGTGGGTCAAACAAATTGCATCGTTTAGAGGACACTCAGGGCTTCCATTTGCATCATCAATCACCCGCCTACCACCAATAGGGGCGTGGCAATTCACCAAAAAACACTTTGGAATTTAACGTGTCACCCTTTTGCGGCCATTAGCGCCTAAACAGGGTGATCTAAGATGGCGCAAACTATTTGATTCATGTAGCCGCACAGGTGCACGTTAATTAGAGACATCAATCTCAGATATAGGTTGAACAGGTGAGTGGCAATCAACAAAAAAGTGAAAATTTCAAAATTTCTACTTTTTACCTTTTTTGTGTTTCCAGTTAAGGGGGTATATGAGAGGGGGGGATGAAACCAAGTGGATCACCTAGAGGACACTCGGGGCTTCCATTATCACCATCAACCACCTGCCTACCACCAGCAGGAGCGTGGGAATCCTATAGAATGCACCATGAGTCATTTTGCCCTGCACACAGGTGTTTTTCCACCCTTCTGCGACCTCTAGCGGCCGGAGTATATAAGCTAGGTAGGTCAAACAAATTGCATCGTTTAGAGGACACTCAGGGCTTCCATTTGCATCATCAATCACCCGCCTACCACCAATAGGGGCGTGGCAATTCACCAAAAAACACTTTGGAATTTAACGTGTCACCCTTTTGCGGCCATTAGCGCCTAAACAGGGTGATCTAAGATGGCGCAAACTATTCGATTCATGTAGCCGCACAGGTGCACGTTAATTAGAGACATCAATCTACTAGGGCGCTCCGTTTACGCCTTACTTCGTAAGGCGCAAACTGCGCTAGTTTTTTCAACCTCTAGCTAATTCTTCTTTGGAACGCACATTGTATATATTTCTTCTGTGCGTGTGTATGTCACTGAACTCCTCCTAGACGGCTGGACCGATTTTGATGAAATTTTTTGTGTAAGTTCAAGGGACGTCGAGGATGGCTTAGATTCACAATTCGATCAACTAGATAATGTTTTAACAATGAATTTATTTATTATTTAAATTGTTGTTGATGTTAGAACGTTTTACATAGAATTTCGGCAGACTACGCTGCAGTTGTGTCAGATATTCAAAAGTTAAAGATTTAAAAATTCATCACTTTCGCTGTAAGAGTTGGCGTTATAAATTAGCGCCATCTGTACTTCATCTCTTTAACTTGATATTGAAACAGATAAAAATCATATGCTCTTAGTACTCCTAGACTTTCTATTATTCTATTGTTATTTTCGTTGTCATCTTATGATGTTTTACATTAGGGGGGGAGAGGGTTGAATCATGTTTGAAGTGTGTCTAAAAAACGATACTTTTTGAGTGAGATTTATAACAACCAACCTAACCTAAAAATTTATTTGTGTAGTTCATTAACTTCATAATAAATTTTTTAAATTGTTTTTACTATTCATGTTTTAAATGAAAAAAACTATTAAAAAACTAGAAAAAAATTCTATTAAAAATCATTTAATTTAAAAAAAATTATTCATTTTCCAAATTAAGAAGCAAATTACCCGTTTTTCATCTAAGATTTGTAACAATAAATCGTTTTCGGTGATAATTAAAAATTTTATTTTCAATAAATAACTCATATTCGTTGTGGATTACTCGGTTTATTTTGTATACATTTTTAATTAAATTTACACATGGGTTTGTTAACAACCACCCTAATCTAAAAATTATTTTTATAGTTTATTGATTCCATAACGCATAAATCTTTTTTGTTAATTATTTAAAATTTCATTCTCAATAAAAAAACTCACATTCGTTGCGTATTATATTACAGTATTTTTTATATATATATATATATTTGATTCATGTAGCCGCACAGGTGCACGTTAATTAGAGACATCAATCTCAGATATAGGTTGAACAGGTGAGTGGCAATCAACAAAAAAGTGAAAATTTCAAAATTTCTACTTTTTACCTTTTTTGTGTTTCCAGTTAAGGGGGTATATGAGAGGGGGGGATGAAACCAAGTGGATCACCTAGAGGACACTCGGGGCTTCCATTATCACCATCAACCACCTGCCTACCACCAGCAGGAGCGTGGGAATCCTATAGAATGCACCATGAGTCATTTTGCCCTGCACACAGGTGTTTTTCCACCCTTCTGCGACCTCTAGCGGCCGGGGTATATAAGCTAGGTGGGTCAAACAAATTGCATCGTTTAGAGGACACTCAGGGCTTCCATTTGCATCATCAATCACCCGCCTACCACCAATAGGGGCGTGGAAATTCACCAAAAAACACTTTGGAATTTAACGTGTCACCCTTTTGCGGCCATTAGCGCCTAAACAGGGTGATCTAAGATGGCGCAAACTATTTGATTCATGTAGCCGCACAGGTGCACGTTAATTAGAGACATCAATCTCATATATAGGTTGAACAGGTGAGTGGCAATCAACAAAAAAGTGAAAATTTCAAAATTTCTACTTTTTACCTTTTTTGTGTTTCCAGTTAAGGGGGTATATGAGAGGGGGGGATGAAACCAAGTGGATCACCTAGAGGACACTCGGGGCTTCCATTATCACCATCAACCACCTGCCTACCACCAGCAGGAGCGTGGGAATCCTATAGAATGCACCATGAGTCATTTTGCCCTGCACACAGGTGTTTTTCCACCCTTCTGCGACCTCTAGCGGCCGGGGTATATAAGCTAGGTGGGTCAAACAAATTGCATCGTTTAGAGGACACTCAGGGCTTCCATTTGCATCATCAATCACCCGCCTACCACCAATAGGGGCGTGGAAATTCACCAAAAAACACTTTGGAATTTAACGTGTCACCCTTTTGCGGCCATTAGCGCCTAAACAGGGTGATCTAAGATGGCGCAAACTATTTGATTCATGTAGCCGCACAGGTGCACGTTAATTAGAGACATCAATCTCAGATATAGGTTGAACAGGTGAGTGGCAATCAACAAAAAAGTGAAAATTTCAAAATTTCTACTTTTTACCTTTTTTGTGTTTCCAGTTAAGGGGGTATATGAGAGGGGGGGATGAAACCAAGTGGATCACCTAGAGGACACTCGGGGCTTCCATTATCACCATCAACCACCTGCCTACCACCAGCAGGAGCGTGGGAATCCTATAGAATGCACCATGAGTCATTTTGCCCTGCACACAGGTGTTTTTCCACCCTTCTGCGACCTCTAGCGGCCGGAGTATATAAGCTAGGTAGGTCAAACAAATTGCATCGTTTAGAGGACACTCAGGGCTTCCATTTGCATCATCAATCACCCGCCTACCACCAATAGGGGCGTGGCAATTCACCAAAAAACACTTTGGAATTTAACGTGTCACCCTTTTGCGGCCATAAGCGCCTAAACAGGGTGATCTAAGATGGCGCAAACTATTTGATTCATGTAGCCGCACAGGTGCACGTTAATTAGAGACATCAATCTCAGATATAGGTTGAACAGGTGAGTGGCAATCAACAAAAAAGTGAAAATTTCAAAATTTCTACTTTTTACCTTTTTTGTGTTTCCAGTTAAGGGGGTATATGAGAGGGGGGGATGAAACCAAGTGGATCACCTAGAGGACACTCGGGGCTTCCATTATCACCATCAACCACCTGCCTACCACCAGCAGGAGCGTGGGAATCCTATAGAATGCACCATGAGTCATTTTGCCCTGCACACAGGTGTTTTTCCACCCTTCTGCGACCTCTAGCGGCCGGAGTATATAAGCTAGGTGGGTCAAACAAATTGCATCGTTTAGAGGACACTCAGGGCTTCCATTTGCATCATCAATCACCCGCCTACCACCAATAGGGGCGTGGCAATTCACCAAAAAACACTTTGGAATTTAACGTGTCACCCTGTTGCGGCCATTAGCGCCTAAACAGGGTGATCTAAGATAGCGCAAACTAATTGATTCATGTAGCCGCACAGGTGCACGTTAATTAGAGACATCAATCTCAGATATAGGTTGAACAGGTGAGTGGCAATCAACAAAAAAGTGAAAATTTCAAAATTTCTACTTTTTACCTTTTTTGTGTTTCCAGTTAAGGGGGTATATGAGAGGGGGGGATGAAACCAAGTGGATCACCTAGAGGACACTCGGGGCTTCCATTATCACCATCAACCACCTGCCTACCACCAGCAGGAGCGTGGGAATCCTATAGAATGCACCATGAGTCATTTTGCCCTGCACACAGGTGTTTTTCCACCCTTCTGCGACCTCTAGCGGCCGGAGTATATAAGCTAGGTGGGTCAAACAAATTGCATCGTTTAGAGGACACTCAGGGCTTCCATTTGCATCATCAATCACCCGCCTACCACCAATAGGGGCGTGGCAATTCACCAAAAAACACTTTGGAATTTAACGTGTCACCCTTTTGCGGCCATTAGCGCCTAAACAGGGTGATCTAAGATGGCGCAAACTATTTGATTCATGTAGCCGCACAGGTGCACGTTAATTAGAGACATCAATCTCAGATATAGGTTGAACAGGTGAGTGGCAATCAACAAAAAAGTGAAAATTTCAAAATTTCTACTTTTTACCTTTTTTGTGTTTCCAGTTAAGGGGGTATATGAGAGGGGGGGATGAAACCAAGTGGATCACCTAGAGGACACTCGGGGCTTCCATTATCACCATCAACCACCTGCCTACCACCAGCAGGAGCGTGGGAATCCTATAGAATGCACCATGAGTCATTTTGCCCTGCACACAGGTGTTTTTCCACCCTTCTGCGACCTCTAGCGGCCGGAGTATATAAGCTAGGTAGGTCAAACAAATTGCATCGTTTAGAGGACACTCAGGGCTTCCATTTGCATCATCAATCACCCGCCTACCACCAATAGGGGCGTGGCAATTCACCAAAAAACACTTTGGAATTTAACGTGTCACCCTTTTGCGGCCATTAGCGCCTAAACAGGGTGATCTAAGATGGCGCAAACTATTTGATTCATGTAGCCGCACAGGTGCACGTTAATTAGAGACATCAATCTCAGATATAGGTTGAACAGGTGAGTGGCAATCAACAAAAAAGTGAAAATTTCAAAATTTCTACTTTTTACCTTTTTTGTGTTTCCAGTTAAGGGGGTATATGAGAGGGGGGGATGAAACCAAGTGGATCACCTAGAGGACACTCGGGGCTTCCATTATCACCATCAACCACCTGCCTACCACCAGCAGGAGCGTGGGAATCCTATAGAATGCACCATGAGTCATTTTGCCCTGCACACAGGTGTTTTTCCACCCTTCTGCGACCTCTAGCGGCCGGAGTATATAAGCTAGGTAGGTCAAACAAATTGCATCGTTTAGAGGACACTCAGGGCTTCCATTTGCATCATCAATCACCCGCCTACCACCAATAGGGGCGTGGCAATTCACCAAAAAACACTTTGGAATTTAACGTGTCACCCTTTTGCGGCCATAAGCGCCTAAACAGGGTGATCTAAGATGGCGCAAACTATTTGATTCATGTAGCCGCACAGGTGCACGTTAATTAGAGACATCAATCTCAGATATAGGTTGAACAGGTGAGTGGCAATCAACAAAAAAGTGAAAATTTCAAAATTTCTACTTTTTACCTTTTTTGTGTTTCCAGTTAAGGGGGTATATGAGAGGGGGGGATGAAACCAAGTGGATCACCTAGAGGACACTCGGGGCTTCCATTATCACCATCAACCACCTGCCTACCACCAGCAGGAGCGTGGGAATCCTATAGAATGCACCATGAGTCATTTTGCCCTGCACACAGGTGTTTTTCCACCCTTCTGCGACCTCTAGCGGCCGGAGTATATAAGCTAGGTGGGTCAAACAAATTGCATCGTTTAGAGGACACTCAGGGCTTCCATTTGCATCATCAATCACCCGCCTACCACCAATAGGGGCGTGGCAATTCACCAAAAAACACTTTGGAATTTAACGTGTCACCCTGTTGCGGCCATTAGCGCCTAAACAGGGTGATCTAAGATAGCGCAAACTAATTGATTCATGTAGCCGCACAGGTGCACGTTAATTAGAGACATCAATCTCAGATATAGGTTGAACAGGTGAGTGGCAATCAACAAAAAAGTGAAAATTTCAAAATTTCTACTTTTTACCTTTTTTGTGTTTCCAGTTAAGGGGGTATATGAGAGGGGGGGATGAAACCAAGTGGATCACCTAGAGGACACTCGGGGCTTCCATTATCACCATCAACCACCTGCCTACCACCAGCAGGAGCGTGGGAATCCTATAGAATGCACCATGAGTCATTTTGCCCTGCACACAGGTGTTTTTCCACCCTTCTGCGACCTCTAGCGGCCGGAGTATATAAGCTAGGTGGGTCAAACAAATTGCATCGTTTAGAGGACACTCAGGGCTTCCATTTGCATCATCAATCACCCGCCTACCACCAATAGGGGCGTGGCAATTCACCAAAAAACACTTTGGAATTTAACGTGTCACCCTGTTGCGGCCATTAGCGCCTAAACAGGGTGATCTAAGATGGCGCAAACTATTTGATTCATGTAGCCGCACAGGTGCACGTTAATTAGAGACATCAATCTACTAGGGCGCTCCGTTTACGCCTTACTTCGTAAGGCGCAAACTGCGCTAGTTTTTTCAACCTCTAGCTAATTCTTCTTTGGAACGCACATTGTATATATTTCTTCTGTGCGTGTGTATGTCACTGAACTCCTCCTAGACGGCTGGACCGATTTTGATGAAATTTTTTGTGTAAGTTCAAGGGACGTCGAGGATGGCTTAGATTCACAATTCGATCAACTAGATAATGTTTTAACAATGAATTTATTTATTATTTAAATTGTTGTTGATGTTAGAACGTTTTACATAGAATTTCGGCAGACTACGCTGCAGTTGTGTCAGATATTCAAAAGTTAAAGATTTAAAAATTCATCACTTTCGCTGTAAGAGTTGGCGTTATAAATTAGCGCCATCTGTACTTCATCTCTTTAACTTGATATTGAAACAGATAAAAATCATATGCTCTTAGTACTCCTAGACTTTCTATTATTCTATTGTTATTTTCGTTGTCATCTTATGATGTTTTACATTAGGGGGGGAGAGGGTTGAATCATGTTTGAAGTGTGTCTAAAAAACGATACTTTTTGAGTGAGATTTATAACAACCAACCTAACCTAAAAATTTATTTGTGTAGTTCATTAACTTCATAATAAATTTTTTAAATTGTTTTTACTATTCATGTTTTAAATGAAAAAAACTATTAAAAAACTAGAAAAAAATTCTATTAAAAATCATTTAATTTAAAAAAAATTATTCATTTTCCAAATTAAGAAGCAAATTACCCGTTTTTCATCTAAGATTTGTAACAATAAATCGTTTTCGGTGATAATTAAAAATTTTATTTTCAATAAATAACTCATATTCGTTGTGGATTACTCGGTTTATTTTGTATACATTTTTAATTAAATTTACACATGGGTTTGTTAACAACCACCCTAATCTAAAAATTATTTTTATAGTTTATTGATTCCATAACGCATAAATCTTTTTTGTTAATTATTTAAAATTTCATTCTCAATAAAAAAACTCACATTCGTTGCGTATTATATTACAGTATTTTTTATATATATATATATATTTGATTCATGTAGCCGCACAGGTGCACGTTAATTAGAGACATCAATCTCAGATATAGGTTGAACAGGTGAGTGGCAATCAACAAAAAAGTGAAAATTTCAAAATTTCTACTTTTTACCTTTTTTGTGTTTCCAGTTAAGGGGGTATATGAGAGGGGGGGATGAAACCAAGTGGATCACCTAGAGGACACTCGGGGCTTCCATTATCACCATCAACCACCTGCCTACCACCAGCAGGAGCGTGGGAATCCTATAGAATGCACCATGAGTCATTTTGCCCTGCACACAGGTGTTTTTCCACCCTTCTGCGACCTCTAGCGGCCGGGGTATATAAGCTAGGTGGGTCAAACAAATTGCATCGTTTAGAGGACACTCAGGGCTTCCATTTGCATCATCAATCACCCGCCTACCACCAATAGGGGCGTGGAAATTCACCAAAAAACACTTTGGAATTTAACGTGTCACCCTTTTGCGGCCATTAGCGCCTAAACAGGGTGATCTAAGATGGCGCAAACTATTTGATTCATGTAGCCGCACAGGTGCACGTTAATTAGAGACATCAATCTCATATATAGGTTGAACAGGTGAGTGGCAATCAACAAAAAAGTGAAAATTTCAAAATTTCTACTTTTTACCTTTTTTGTGTTTCCAGTTAAGGGGGTATATGAGAGGGGGGGATGAAACCAAGTGGATCACCTAGAGGACACTCGGGGCTTCCATTATCACCATCAACCACCTGCCTACCACCAGCAGGAGCGTGGGAATCCTATAGAATGCACCATGAGTCATTTTGCCCTGCACACAGGTGTTTTTCCACCCTTCTGCGACCTCTAGCGGCCGGGGTATATAAGCTAGGTGGGTCAAACAAATTGCATCGTTTAGAGGACACTCAGGGCTTCCATTTGCATCATCAATCACCCGCCTACCACCAATAGGGGCGTGGAAATTCACCAAAAAACACTTTGGAATTTAACGTGTCACCCTTTTGCGGCCATTAGCGCCTAAACAGGGTGATCTAAGATGGCGCAAACTATTTGATTCATGTAGCCGCACAGGTGCACGTTAATTAGAGACATCAATCTCAGATATAGGTTGAACAGGTGAGTGGCAATCAACAAAAAAGTGAAAATTTCAAAATTTCTACTTTTTACCTTTTTTGTGTTTCCAGTTAAGGGGGTATATGAGAGGGGGGGATGAAACCAAGTGGATCACCTAGAGGACACTCGGGGCTTCCATTATCACCATCAACCACCTGCCTACCACCAGCAGGAGCGTGGGAATCCTATAGAATGCACCATGAGTCATTTTGCCCTGCACACAGGTGTTTTTCCACCCTTCTGCGACCTCTAGCGGCCGGAGTATATAAGCTAGGTAGGTCAAACAAATTGCATCGTTTAGAGGACACTCAGGGCTTCCATTTGCATCATCAATCACCCGCCTACCACCAATAGGGGCGTGGCAATTCACCAAAAAACACTTTGGAATTTAACGTGTCACCCTTTTGCGGCCATAAGCGCCTAAACAGGGTGATCTAAGATGGCGCAAACTATTTGATTCATGTAGCCGCACAGGTGCACGTTAATTAGAGACATCAATCTCAGATATAGGTTGAACAGGTGAGTGGCAATCAACAAAAAAGTGAAAATTTCAAAATTTCTACTTTTTACCTTTTTTGTGTTTCCAGTTAAGGGGGTATATGAGAGGGGGGGATGAAACCAAGTGGATCACCTAGAGGACACTCGGGGCTTCCATTATCACCATCAACCACCTGCCTACCACCAGCAGGAGCGTGGGAATCCTATAGAATGCACCATGAGTCATTTTGCCCTGCACACAGGTGTTTTTCCACCCTTCTGCGACCTCTAGCGGCCGGAGTATATAAGCTAGGTGGGTCAAACAAATTGCATCGTTTAGAGGACACTCAGGGCTTCCATTTGCATCATCAATCACCCGCCTACCACCAATAGGGGCGTGGCAATTCACCAAAAAACACTTTGGAATTTAACGTGTCACCCTGTTGCGGCCATTAGCGCCTAAACAGGGTGATCTAAGATAGCGCAAACTAATTGATTCATGTAGCCGCACAGGTGCACGTTAATTAGAGACATCAATCTCAGATATAGGTTGAACAGGTGAGTGGCAATCAACAAAAAAGTGAAAATTTCAAAATTTCTACTTTTTACCTTTTTTGTGTTTCCAGTTAAGGGGGTATATGAGAGGGGGGGATGAAACCAAGTGGATCACCTAGAGGACACTCGGGGCTTCCATTATCACCATCAACCACCTGCCTACCACCAGCAGGAGCGTGGGAATCCTATAGAATGCACCATGAGTCATTTTGCCCTGCACACAGGTGTTTTTCCACCCTTCTGCGACCTCTAGCGGCCGGAGTATATAAGCTAGGTGGGTCAAACAAATTGCATCGTTTAGAGGACACTCAGGGCTTCCATTTGCATCATCAATCACCCGCCTACCACCAATAGGGGCGTGGCAATTCACCAAAAAACACTTTGGAATTTAACGTGTCACCCTTTTGCGGCCATTAGCGCCTAAACAGGGTGATCTAAGATGGCGCAAACTATTTGATTCATGTAGCCGCACAGGTGCACGTTAATTAGAGACATCAATCTCAGATATAGGTTGAACAGGTGAGTGGCAATCAACAAAAAAGTGAAAATTTCAAAATTTCTACTTTTTACCTTTTTTGTGTTTCCAGTTAAGGGGGTATATGAGAGGGGGGGATGAAACCAAGTGGATCACCTAGAGGACACTCGGGGCTTCCATTATCACCATCAACCACCTGCCTACCACCAGCAGGAGCGTGGGAATCCTATAGAATGCACCATGAGTCATTTTGCCCTGCACACAGGTGTTTTTCCACCCTTCTGCGACCTCTAGCGGCCGGAGTATATAAGCTAGGTAGGTCAAACAAATTGCATCGTTTAGAGGACACTCAGGGCTTCCATTTGCATCATCAATCACCCGCCTACCACCAATAGGGGCGTGGCAATTCACCAAAAAACACTTTGGAATTTAACGTGTCACCCTTTTGCGGCCATTAGCGCCTAAACAGGGTGATCTAAGATGGCGCAAACTATTTGATTCATGTAGCCGCACAGGTGCACGTTAATTAGAGACATCAATCTCAGATATAGGTTGAACAGGTGAGTGGCAATCAACAAAAAAGTGAAAATTTCAAAATTTCTACTTTTTACCTTTTTTGTGTTTCCAGTTAAGGGGGTATATGAGAGGGGGGGATGAAACCAAGTGGATCACCTAGAGGACACTCGGGGCTTCCATTATCACCATCAACCACCTGCCTACCACCAGCAGGAGCGTGGGAATCCTATAGAATGCACCATGAGTCATTTTGCCCTGCACACAGGTGTTTTTCCACCCTTCTGCGACCTCTAGCGGCCGGAGTATATAAGCTAGGTAGGTCAAACAAATTGCATCGTTTAGAGGACACTTAGGGCTTCCATTTGCATCATCAATCACCCGCCTACCACCAATAGGGGCGTGGCAATTCACCAAAAAACACTTTGGAATTTAACGTGTCACCCTTTTGCGGCCATAAGCGCCTAAACAGGGTGATCTAAGATGGCGCAAACTATTTGATTCATGTAGCCGCACAGGTGCACGTTAATTAGAGACATCAATCTCAGATATAGGTTGAACAGGTGAGTGGCAATCAACAAAAAAGTGAAAATTTCAAAATTTCTACTTTTTACCTTTTTTGTGTTTCCAGTTAAGGGGGTATATGAGAGGGGGGGATGAAACCAAGTGGATCACCTAGAGGACACTCGGGGCTTCCATTATCACCATCAACCACCTGCCTACCACCAGCAGGAGCGTGGGAATCCTATAGAATGCACCATGAGTCATTTTGCCCTGCACACAGGTGTTTTTCCACCCTTCTGCGACCTCTAGCGGCCGGAGTATATAAGCTAGGTGGGTCAAACAAATTGCATCGTTTAGAGGACACTCAGGGCTTCCATTTGCATCATCAATCACCCGCCTACCACCAATAGGGGCGTGGCAATTCACCAAAAAACACTTTGGAATTTAACGTGTCACCCTGTTGCGGCCATTAGCGCCTAAACAGGGTGATCTAAGATAGCGCAAACTAATTGATTCATGTAGCCGCACAGGTGCACGTTAATTAGAGACATCAATCTCAGATATAGGTTGAACAGGTGAGTGGCAATCAACAAAAAAGTGAAAATTTCAAAATTTCTACTTTTTACCTTTTTTGTGTTTCCAGTTAAGGGGGTATATGAGAGGGGGGGATGAAACCAAGTGGATCACCTAGAGGACACTCGGGGCTTCCATTATCACCATCAACCACCTGCCTACCACCAGCAGGAGCGTGGGAATCCTATAGAATGCACCATGAGTCATTTTGCCCTGCACACAGGTGTTTTTCCACCCTTCTGCGACCTCTAGCGGCCGGAGTATATAAGCTAGGTGGGTCAAACAAATTGCATCGTTTAGAGGACACTCAGGGCTTCCATTTGCATCATCAATCACCCGCCTACCACCAATAGGGGCGTGGCAATTCACCAAAAAACACTTTGGAATTTAACGTGTCACCCTTTTGCGGCCATTAGCGCCTAAACAGGGTGATCTAAGATGGCGCAAACTATTTGATTCATGTAGCCGCACAGGTGCACGTTAATTAGAGACATCAATCTCAGATATAGGTTGAACAGGTGAGTGGCAATCAACAAAAAAGTGAAAATTTCAAAATTTCTACTTTTTACCTTTTTTGTGTTTCCAGTTAAGGGGGTATATGAGAGGGGGGGATGAAACCAAGTGGATCACCTAGAGGACACTCGGGGCTTCCATTATCACCATCAACCACCTGCCTACCACCAGCAGGAGCGTGGGAATCCTATAGAATGCACCATGAGTCATTTTGCCCTGCACACAGGTGTTTTTCCACCCTTCTGCGACCTCTAGCGGCCGGAGTATATAAGCTAGGTAGGTCAAACAAATTGCATCGTTTAGAGGACACTCAGGGCTTCCATTTGCATCATCAATCACCCGCCTACCACCAATAGGGGCGTGGCAATTCACCAAAAAACACTTTGGAATTTAACGTGTCACCCTTTTGCGGCCATAAGCGCCTAAACAGGGTGATCTAAGATGGCGCAAACTATTTGATTCATGTAGCCGCACAGGTGCACGTTAATTAGAGACATCAATCTCAGATATAGGTTGAACAGGTGAGTGGCAATCAACAAAAAAGTGAAAATTTCAAAATTTCTACTTTTTACCTTTTTTGTGTTTCCAGTTAAGGGGGTATATGAGAGGGGGGGATGAAACCAAGTGGATCACCTAGAGGACACTCGGGGCTTCCATTATCACCATCAACCACCTGCCTACCACCAGCAGGAGCGTGGGAATCCTATAGAATGCACCATGAGTCATTTTGCCCTGCACACAGGTGTTTTTCCACCCTTCTGCGACCTCTAGCGGCCGGAGTATATAAGCTAGGTGGGTCAAACAAATTGCATCGTTTAGAGGACACTCAGGGCTTCCATTTGCATCATCAATCACCCGCCTACCACCAATAGGGGCGTGGCAATTCACCAAAAAACACTTTGGAATTTAACGTGTCACCCTGTTGCGGCCATTAGCGCCTAAACAGGGTGATCTAAGATAGCGCAAACTAATTGATTCATGTAGCCGCACAGGTGCACGTTAATTAGAGACATCAATCTCAGATATAGGTTGAACAGGTGAGTGGCAATCAACAAAAAAGTGAAAATTTCAAAATTTCTACTTTTTACCTTTTTTGTGTTTCCAGTTAAGGGGGTATATGAGAGGGGGGGATGAAACCAAGTGGATCACCTAGAGGACACTCGGGGCTTCCATTATCACCATCAACCACCTGCCTACCACCAGCAGGAGCGTGGGAATCCTATAGAATGCACCATGAGTCATTTTGCCCTGCACACAGGTGTTTTTCCACCCTTCTGCGACCTCTAGCGGCCGGAGTATATAAGCTAGGTGGGTCAAACAAATTGCATCGTTTAGAGGACACTCAGGGCTTCCATTTGCATCATCAATCACCCGCCTACCACCAATAGGGGCGTGGCAATTCACCAAAAAACACTTTGGAATTTAACGTGTCACCCTTTTGCGGCCATTAGCGCCTAAACAGGGTGATCTAAGATGGCGCAAACTATTTGATTCATGTAGCCGCACAGGTGCACGTTAATTAGAGACATCAATCTACTAGGGCGCTCCGTTTACGTATGTTTTAACAATGAATTTATTTATTATTTAAATTGTTGTTGATGTTAGAACGTTTTACATAGAATTTCGGCAGACTACGCTGCAGTTGTGTCAGATATTCAAAAGTTAAAGATTTAAAAATTCATCACTTTCGCTGTAAGAGTTGGCGTTATAAATTAGCGCCATCTGTACTTCATCTCTTTAACTTGATATTGAAACAGATAAAAATCATATGCTCTTAGTACTCCTAGACTTTCTATTATTCTATTGTTATTTTCGTTGTCATCTTATGATGTTTTACATTAGGGGGGGAGAGGGTTGAATCATGTTTGAAGTGTGTCTAAAAAACGATACTTTTTGAGTGAGATTTATAACAACCAACCTAACCTAAAAATTTATTTGTGTAGTTCATTAACTTCATAATAAATTTTTTAAATTGTTTTTACTATTCATGTTTTAAATGAAAAAAACTATTAAAAAACTAGAAAAAAATTCTATTAAAAATCATTTAATTTAAAAAAAATTATTCATTTTCCAAATTAAGAAGCAAGAAAATAAAATTACCCGTTTTTCATCTAAGATTTGTAACAATAAATCGTTTTCGGTGATAATTAAAAATTTTATTTTCAATAAATAACTCATATTCGTTGTGGATTACTCGGTTTATTTTGTATACATTTTTAATTAAATTTACACATGGGTTTGTTAACAACCACCCTAATCTAAAAATTATTTTTATAGTTTATTGATTCCATAACGCATAAATCTTTTTTGTTAATTATTTAAAATTTCATTCTCAATAAAAAAACTCACATTCGTTGCGTATTATATTACAGTATTTTTTATATATATATATATATTTGATTCATGTAGCCGCACAGGTGCACGTTAATTAGAGACATCAATCTCAGATATAGGTTGAACAGGTGAGTGGCAATCAACAAAAAAGTGAAAATTTCAAAATTTCTACTTTTTACCTTTTTTGTGTTTCCAGTTAAGGGGGTATATGAGAGGGGGGGATGAAACCAAGTGGATCACCTAGAGGACACTCGGGGCTTCCATTATCACCATCAACCACCTGCCTACCACCAGCAGGAGCGTGGGAATCCTATAGAATGCACCATGAGTCATTTTGCCCTGCACACAGGTGTTTTTCCACCCTTCTGCGACCTCTAGCGGCCGGGGTATATAAGCTAGGTGGGTCAAACAAATTGCATCGTTTAGAGGACACTCAGGGCTTCCATTTGCATCATCAATCACCCGCCTACCACCAATAGGGGCGTGGAAATTCACCAAAAAACACTTTGGAATTTAACGTGTCACCCTTTTGCGGCCATTAGCGCCTAAACAGGGTGATCTAAGATGGCGCAAACTATTTGATTCATGTAGCCGCACAGGTGCACGTTAATTAGAGACATCAATCTCATATATAGGTTGAACAGGTGAGTGGCAATCAACAAAAAAGTGAAAATTTCAAAATTTCTACTTTTTACCTTTTTTGTGTTTCCAGTTAAGGGGGTATATGAGAGGGGGGGATGAAACCAAGTGGATCACCTAGAGGACACTCGGGGCTTCCATTATCACCATCAACCACCTGCCTACCACCAGCAGGAGCGTGGGAATCCTATAGAATGCACCATGAGTCATTTTGCCCTGCACACAGGTGTTTTTCCACCCTTCTGCGACCTCTAGCGGCCGGGGTATATAAGCTAGGTGGGTCAAACAAATTGCATCGTTTAGAGGACACTCAGGGCTTCCATTTGCATCATCAATCACCCGCCTACCACCAATAGGGGCGTGGAAATTCACCAAAAAACACTTTGGAATTTAACGTGTCACCCTTTTGCGGCCATTAGCGCCTAAACAGGGTGATCTAAGATGGCGCAAACTATTTGATTCATGTAGCCGCACAGGTGCACGTTAATTAGAGACATCAATCTCAGATATAGGTTGAACAGGTGAGTGGCAATCAACAAAAAAGTGAAAATTTCAAAATTTCTACTTTTTACCTTTTTTGTGTTTCCAGTTAAGGGGGTATATGAGAGGGGGGGATGAAACCAAGTGGATCACCTAGAGGACACTCCGCCTACCACCAATAGGGGCGTGGCAATTCACCAAAAAACACTTTGGAATTTAACGTGTCACCCTTTTGCGGCCATTAGCGCCTAAACAGGGTGATCTAAGATGACGCAAACTATTTGATTCATGTAGCCGCACAGGTGCACGTTAATTAGAGACATCAATCTCAGATATAGGTTGAACAGGTGAGTGGCAATCAACAAAAAAGTGAAAATTTCAAAATTTCTACTTTTTACCTTTTTTGTGTTTCCAGTTAAGGGGGTATATGAGAGGGGGGGATGAAACCAAGTGGATCACCTAGAGGACACTCGGGGCTTCCATTATCACCATCAACCACCTGCCTACCACCAGCAGGAGCGTGGGAATCCTATAGAATGCACCATGAGTCATTTTGCCCTGCACACAGGTGTTTTTCCACCCTTCTGCGACCTCTAGCGGCCGGAGTATATAAGCTAGGTGGGTCAAACAAATTGCATCGTTTAGAGGACACTCAGGGCTTCCATTTGCATCATCAATCACCCGCCTACCACCAATAGGGGCGTGGCAATTCACCAAAAAACACTTTGGAATTTAACGTGTCACCCTTTTGCGGCCATTAGCGCCTAAACAGGGTGATCTAAGATGGCGCAAACTATTTGATTCATGTAGCCGCACAGGTGCACGTTAATTAGAGACATCAATCTACTAGGCGCAAACTGCGCTAGTTTTTTCAACCTCTAGCTAATTCTTCTTTGGAACGCACATTGTATATATTTCTTCTGTGCGTGTGTATGTCACTGAACTCCTCCTAGACGGCTGGACCGATTTTGATGAAATTTTTTGTGTAAGTTCAAGGGACGTCGAGGATGGCTTAGATTCACAATTCGATCAACTAGATAATGTTTTAACAATGAATTTATTTATTATTTAAATTGTTGTTGATGTTAGAACGTTTTACATAGAATTTCGGCTGACTACGCTGCAGTTGTGTCAGATATTCAAAAGTTAAAGATTTAAAAATTCATCACTTTCGCTGTAAGAGTTGGCGTTATAAATTAGCGCCATCTGTACTTCATCTCTTTAACTTGATATTGAGACAGATAAAAATCATATGCTCTTAGTACTCCTAGACTTTCTATTATTCTATTGTTATTTTCGTTGTCATCTTATGATGTTTTACATTAGGGGGGAGAGGGTTGAATCATGTTTGAAGTGTGTCTAAAAAACGATACTTTTTGAGTGAGATTTATAACAACCAACCAAAAATTTATTTGTGTAGTTCATTAACTTCATAATAAATTTTTTAAATTGTTTTTACTATTCATGTTTTAAATGAAAAAAACTATTAAAAAACTAGAAAAAAATTCTATTAAAAATCATTTAATTTAAAAAAAATTATTCATTTTCCAAATTAAGAAGCAAGAAAATAAAATTACCCGTTTTTCATCTAAGATTTGTAACAATAAATCGTTTTCGGTGATAATTAAAAATTTTATTTTCAATAAATAACTCATATTCGTTGTGGATTACTCGGTTTATTTTGTATACATTTTTAATTAAATTTACACATGGGTTTGTTAACAACCACCCTAATCTAAAAATTATTTTTATAGTTTATTGATTCCATAACGCATAAATCTTTTTTGTTAATTATTTAAAATTTCATTCTCAATAAAAAAACTCACATTCGTTGCGTATTATATTACAGTATTTTTTATATATATATATATATTTGATTCATGTAGCCGCACAGGTGCACGTTAATTAGAGACATCAATCTCAGATATAGGTTGAACAGGTGAGTGGCAATCAACAAAAAAGTGAAAATTTCAAAATTTCTACTTTTTACCTTTTTTGTGTTTCCAGTTAAGGGGGTATATGAGAGGGGGGGATGAAACCAAGTGGATCACCTAGAGGACACTCGGGGCTTCCATTATCACCATCAACCACCTGCCTACCACCAGCAGGAGCGTGGGAATCCTATAGAATGCACCATGAGTCATTTTGCCCTGCACACAGGTGTTTTTCCACCCTTCTGCGACCTCTAGCGGCCGGGGTATATAAGCTAGGTGGGTCAAACAAATTGCATCGTTTAGAGGACACTCAGGGCTTCCATTTGCATCATCAATCACCCGCCTACCACCAATAGGGGCGTGGAAATTCACCAAAAAACACTTTGGAATTTAACGTGTCACCCTTTTGCGGCCATTAGCGCCTAAACAGGGTGATCTAAGATGGCGCAAACTATTTGATTCATGTAGCCGCACAGGTGCACGTTAATTAGAGACATCAATCTCATATATAGGTTGAACAGGTGAGTGGCAATCAACAAAAAAGTGAAAATTTCAAAATTTCTACTTTTTACCTTTTTTGTGTTTCCAGTTAAGGGGGTATATGAGAGGGGGGGATGAAACCAAGTGGATCACCTAGAGGACACTCGGGGCTTCCATTATCACCATCAACCACCTGCCTACCACCAGCAGGAGCGTGGGAATCCTATAGAATGCACCATGAGTCATTTTGCCCTGCACACAGGTGTTTTTCCACCCTTCTGCGACCTCTAGCGGCCGGGGTATATAAGCTAGGTGGGTCAAACAAATTGCATCGTTTAGAGGACACTCAGGGCTTCCATTTGCATCATCAATCACCCGCCTACCACCAATAGGGGCGTGGAAATTCACCAAAAAACACTTTGGAATTTAACGTGTCACCCTTTTGCGGCCATTAGCGCCTAAACAGGGTGATCTAAGATGGCGCAAACTATTTGATTCATGTAGCCGCACAGGTGCACGTTAATTAGAGACATCAATCTCAGATATAGGTTGAACAGGTGAGTGGCAATCAACAAAAAAGTGAAAATTTCAAAATTTCTACTTTTTACCTTTTTTGTGTTTCCAGTTAAGGGGGTATATGAGAGGGGGGGATGAAACCAAGTGGATCACCTAGAGGACACTCCGCCTACCACCAATAGGGGCGTGGCAATTCACCAAAAAACACTTTGGAATTTAACGTGTCACCCTTTTGCGGCCATTAGCGCCTAAACAGGGTGATCTAAGATGACGCAAACTATTTGATTCATGTAGCCGCACAGGTGCACGTTAATTAGAGACATCAATCTCAGATATAGGTTGAACAGGTGAGTGGCAATCAACAAAAAAGTGAAAATTTCAAAATTTCTACTTTTTACCTTTTTTGTGTTTCCAGTTAAGGGGGTATATGAGAGGGGGGGATGAAACCAAGTGGATCACCTAGAGGACACTCGGGGCTTCCATTATCACCATCAACCACCTGCCTACCACCAGCAGGAGCGTGGGAATCCTATAGAATGCACCATGAGTCATTTTGCCCTGCACACAGGTGTTTTTCCACCCTTCTGCGACCTCTAGCGGCCGGAGTATATAAGCTAGGTGGGTCAAACAAATTGCATCGTTTAGAGGACACTCAGGGCTTCCATTTGCATCATCAATCACCCGCCTACCACCAATAGGGGCGTGGCAATTCACCAAAAAACACTTTGGAATTTAACGTGTCACCCTTTTGCGGCCATTAGCGCCTAAACAGGGTGATCTAAGATGGCGCAAACTATTTGATTCATGTAGCCGCACAGGTGCACGTTAATTAGAGACATCAATCTACTAGGCGCAAACTGCGCTAGTTTTTTCAACCTCTAGCTAATTCTTCTTTGGAACGCACATTGTATATATTTCTTCTGTGCGTGTGTATGTCACTGAACTCCTCCTAGACGGCTGGACCGATTTTGATGAAATTTTTTGTGTAAGTTCAAGGGACGTCGAGGATGGCTTAGATTCACAATTCGATCAACTAGATAATGTTTTAACAATGAATTTATTTATTATTTAAATTGTTGTTGATGTTAGAACGTTTTACATAGAATTTCGGCTGACTACGCTGCAGTTGTGTCAGATATTCAAAAGTTAAAGATTTAAAAATTCATCACTTTCGCTGTAAGAGTTGGCGTTATAAATTAGCGCCATCTGTACTTCATCTCCTTAACTTGATATTGAGACAGATAAAAATCATATGCTCTTAGTACTCCTAGACTTTCTATTATTCTATTGTTATTTTCGTTGTCATCTTATGATGTTTTACATTAGGGGGGGAGAGGGTTGAATCATGTTTGAAGTGTGTCTAAAAAACGATACTTTTTGAGTGAGATTTATAACAACCAACCAAAAATTTATTTGTGTAGTTCATTAACTTCATAATAAATTTTTTAAATTGTTTTTACTATTCATGTTTTAAATGAAAAAAACTATTAAAAAACTAGAAAAAAATTCTATTAAAAATCATTTAATTTAAAAAAAATTATTCATTTTCCAAATTAAGAAGCAAGAAAATAAAATTACCCGTTTTTCATCTAAGATTTGTAACAATAAATCGTTTTCGGTGATAATTAAAAATTTTATTTTCAATAAATAACTCATAATCGTTGTGGATTACTCGGTTTATTTTGTATACATTTTTAATTAAATTTACACATGGGTTTGTTAACAACCACCCTAATCTAAAAATTATTTTTATAGTTTATTGATTCCATAACGCATAAATCTTTTTTGTTAATTATTTAAAATTTCATTCTCAATAAAAAAACTCACATTCGTTGCGTATTATATTACAGTATTTTTTTTATATATATATATATTTGATTCATGTAGCCGCACAGGTGCACGTTAATTAGAGACATCAATCTCAGATATAGGTTGAACAGGTGAGTGGCAATCAACAAAAAAGTGAAAATTTCAAAATTTCTACTTTTTACCTTTTTTGTGTTTCCAGTTAAGGGGGTATATGAGAGGGGGGGATGAAACCAAGTGGATCACCTAGAGGACACTCGGGGCTTCCATTATCACCATCAACCACCTGCCTACCACCAGCAGGAGCGTGGGAATCCTATAGAATGCACCATGAGTCATTTTGCCCTGCACACAGGTGTTTTTCCACCCTTCTGCGACCTCTAGCGGCCGGAGTATATAAGCTAGGTGGGTCAAACAAATTGCATCGTTTAGAGGACACTCAGGGCTTCCATTTGCATCATCAATCACCCGCCTACCACCAATAGGGGCGTGGCAATTCACCAAAAAACACTTTGGAATTTAACGTGTCACCCTTTTGCGGCCATTAGCGCCTAAACAGGGTGATCTAAGATGGCGCAAACTATTTGATTCATGTAGCCGCACAGGTGCACGTTAATTAGAGACATCAATCTACTAGGCGCAAACTGCGCTAGTTTTTTCAACCTCTAGCTAATTCTTCTTTGGAACGCACATTGTATATATTTCTTCTGTGCGTGTGTATGTCACTGAACTCCTCCTAGACGGCTGGACCGATTTTGATGAAATTTTTTGTGTAAGTTCAAGGGACGTCGAGGATGGCTTAGATTCACAATTCGATCAACTAGATAATGTTTTAACAATGAATTTATTTATTATTTAAATTGTTGTTGATGTTAGAACGTTTTACATAGAATTTCGGCTGACTACGCTGCAGTTGTGTCAGATATTCAAAAGTTAAAGATTTAAAAATTCATCACTTTCGCTGTAAGAGTTGGCGTTATAAATTAGCGCCATCTGTACTTCATCTCTTTAACTTGATATTGAAACAGATAAAAATCATATGCTCTTAGTACTCCTAGACTTTCTATTATTCTATTGTTATTTTCGTTGTCATCTTATGATGTTTTACATTAGGGGGGGAGAGGGTTGAATCATGTTTGAAGTGTGTCTAAAAAACGATACTTTTTGAGTGAGATTGATAACAACCAACCTAACCTAAAAATTTATTTGTGTAGTTCATTAACTTCATAATAAATTTTTTAAATTGTTTTTACTATTCATGTTTTAAATGAAAAAAACTATTAAAAAACTAGAAAAAAATTCTATTAAAAATCATTTAATTTAAAAAAAATTATTCATTTTCCAAATTAAGAAGCAAGAAAATAAAATTACCCGTTTTTCATCTAAGATTTGTAACAATAAATCGTTTTCGGTGATAATTAAAAATTTTATTTTCAATAAATAACTCATATTCGTTGTGGATTACTCGGTTTATTTTGTATACATTTTTAATTAAATTTACACATGGGTTTGTTAACAACCACCCTAATCTAAAAATTATTTTTATAGTTTATTGATTCCATAACGCATAAATCTTTTTTGTTAATTATTTAAAATTTCATTCTCAATAAAAAAACTCACATTCGTTGCGTATTATATTACAGTATTTTTTTTATATATATATATATTTGATTCATGTAGCCGCACAGGTGCACGTTAATTAGAGACATCAATCTCAGATATAGGTTGAACAGGTGAGTGGCAATCAACAAAAAAGTGAAAATTTCAAAATTTCTACTTTTTACCTTTTTTGGTATATGAGAGGGGGGGATGAAACCAAGTGGATCACCTAGAGGACACTCGGGGCTTCCATTATCACCATCAACCACCTGCCTACCACCAGCAGGAGCGTGGGAATCCTATAGAATGCACCATGAGTCATTTTGCCCTGCACACAGGTGTTTTTCCACCCTTCTGCGACCTCTAGCGGCCGGAGTATATAAGCTAGGTGGGTCAAACAAATTGCATCGTTTAGAGGACACTCAGGGCTTCCATTTGCATCATCAATCACCCGCCTACCACCAATAGGGGCGTGGCAATTCACCAAAAAACACTTTGGAATTTAACGTGTCACCCTTTTGCGGCCATTAGCGCCTAAACAGGGTGATCTAAGATGGCGCAAACTATTTGATTCATGTAGCCGCACAGGTGCACGTTAATTAGAGACATCAATCTACTAGGCGCAAACTGCGCTAGTTTTTTCAACCTCTAGCTAATTCTTCTTTGGAACGCACATTGTATATATTTCTTCTGTGCGTGTGTATGTCACTGAACTCCTCCTAGACGGCTGGACCGATTTTGATGAAATTTTTTGTGTAAGTTCAAGGGACGTCGAGGATGGCTTAGATTCACAATTCGATCAACTAGATAATGTTTTAACAATGAATTTATTTATTATTTAAATTGTTGTTGATGTTAGAACGTTTTACATAGAATTTCGGCTGACTACGCTGCAGTTGTGTCAGATATTCAAAAGTTAAAGATTTAAAAATTCATCACTTTCGCTGTAAGAGTTGGCGTTATAAATTAGCGCCATCTGTACTTCATCTCTTTAACTTGATATTGAAACAGATAAAAATCATATGCTCTTAGTACTCCTAGACTTTCTATTATTCTATTGTTATTTTCGTTGTCATCTTATGATGTTTTACATTAGGGGGGGAGAGGGTTGAATCATGTTTGAAGTGTGTCTAAAAAACGATACTTTTTGGGTGAGATTTATAACAACCAACCTAACCTAAAAATTTATTTGTGTAGTTCATTAACTTCATAATAAATTTTTTAAATTGTTTTTACTATTCATGTTTTAAATGAAAAAAACTATTAAAAAACTAGAAAAAAATTCTATTAAAAATCATTTAATTTAAAAAAAAATATTCATTTTCCAAATTAAGAAGCAAGAAAATAAAATTACCCGTTTTTCATCTAAGATTTGTAACAATAAATCGTTTTCGGTGATAATTAAAAATTTTATTTTCAATAAATAACTCATATTCGTTGTGGATTACTCGGTTTATTTTGTATACATTTTTAATTAAATTTACACATGGGTTTGTTAACAACCACCCTAATCTAAAAATTATTTTTATAGTTTATTGATTCCATAACGCATAAATCTTTTTTGTTAATTATTTAAAATTTCATTCTCAATAAAAAAACTCACATTCGTTGCGTATTATATTACAGTATTTTTTTTATATATATATATATTTGATTCATGTAGCCGCACAGGTGCACGTTAATTAGAGACATCAATCTCAGATATAGGTTGAACAGGTGAGTGGCAATCAACAAAAAAGTGAAAATTTCAAAATTTCTACTTTTTACCTTTTTTGTGTTTCCAGTTAAGGGGGTATATGAGAGGGGGGGATGAAACCAAGTGGATCACCTAGAGGACACTCGGGGCTTCCATTATCACCATCAACCACCTGCCTACCACCAGCAGGAGCGTGGGAATCCTATAGAATGCACCATGAGTCATTTTGCCCTGCACACAGGTGTTTTTCCACCCTTCTGCGACCTCTAGCGGCCGGAGTATATAAGCTAGGTGGGTCAAACAAATTGCATCGTTTAGAGGACACTCAGGGCTTCCATTTGCATCATCAATCACCCGCCTACCACCAATAGGGGCGTGGCAATTCACCAAAAAACACTTTGGAATTTAACGTGTCACCCTTTTGCGGCCATTAGCGCCTAAACAGGGTGATCTAAGATGGCGCAAACTATTTGATTCATGTAGCCGCACAGGTGCACGTTAATTAGAGACATCAATCTCAGATATAGGTTGAACAGGTGAGTGGCAATCAACAAAAAAGTGAAAATTTCAAAATTTCTACTTTTTACCTTTTTTGGTATATGAGAGGGGGGGATGAAACCAAGTGGATCACCTAGAGGACACTCGGGGCTTCCATTATCACCATCAACCACCTGCCTACCACCAGCAGGAGCGTGGGAATCCTATAGAATGCACCA
The DNA here is from genome assembly GCF_042242935.1 of Bactrocera oleae. Lineage (NCBI taxonomy): Eukaryota > Metazoa > Arthropoda > Insecta > Diptera > Tephritidae > Bactrocera > Bactrocera oleae. The sequence goes on from NC_091541.1 coordinate 37,958,602, forward strand.
TGAGTCATTTTGCCCTGCACACAGGTGTTTTTCCACCCTTCTGCGACCTCTAGCGGCCGGAGTATATAAGCTAGGTGGGTCAAACAAATTGCATCGTTTAGAGGACACTCAGGGCTTCCATTTGCATCATCAATCACCCGCCTACCACCAATAGGGGCGTGGCAATTCACCAAAAAACACTTTGGAATTTAACGTGTCACCCTTTTGCGGCCATTAGCGCCTAAACAGGGTGATCTAAGATGGCGCAAACTATTTGATTCATGTAGCCGCACAGGTGCACGTTAATTAGAGACATCAATCTCAGATATAGGTTGAACAGGTGAGTGGCAATCAACAAAAAAGTGAAAATTTCAAAATTTCTACTTTTTACCTTTTTTGTGTTTCCAGTTAAGGGGGTATATGAGAGGGGGGGATGAAACCAAGTGGATCACCTAGAGGACACTCGGGGCTTCCATTATCACCATCAACCACCTGCCTACCACCAGCAGGAGCGTGGGAATCCTATAGAATGCACCATGAGTCATTTTGCCCTGCACACAGGTGTTTTTCCACCCTTCTGCGACCTCTAGCGGCCGGAGTATATAAGCTAGGTGGGTCAAACAAATTGCATCGTTTAGAGGACACTCAGGGCTTCCATTTGCATCATCAATCACCCGCCTACCACCAATAGGGGCGTGGCAATTCACCAAAAAACACTTTGGAATTTAACGTGTCACCCTTTTGCGGCCATTAGCGCCTAAACAGGGTGATCTAAGATGGCGCAAACTATTTGATTCATGTAGCCGCACAGGTGCACGTTAATTAGAGACATCAATCTCAGATATAGGTTGAACAGGTGAGTGGCAATCAACAAAAAAGTGAAAATTTCAAAATTTCTACTTTTTACCTTTTTTGTGTTTCCAGTTAAGGGGGTATATGAGAGGGGGGGATGAAACCAAGTGGATCACCTAGAGGACACTCGGGGCTTCCATTATCACCATCAACCACCTGCCTACCACCAGCAGGAGCGTGGGAATCCTATAGAATGCACCATGAGTCATTTTGCCCTGCACACAGGTGTTTTTCCACCCTTCTGCGACCTCTAGCGGCCGGAGTATATAAGCTAGGTGGGTCAAACAAATTGCATCGTTTAGAGGACACTCAGGGCTTCCATTTGCATCATCAATCACCCGCCTACCACCAATAGGGGCGTGGCAATTCACCAAAAAACACTTTGGAATTTAACGTGTCACCCTTTTGCGGCCATTAGCGCCTAAACAGGGTGATCTAAGATGGCGCAAACTATTTGATTCATGTAGCCGCACAGGTGCACGTTAATTAGAGACATCAATCTCAGATATAGGTTGAACAGGTGAGTGGCAATCAACAAAAAAGTGAAAATTTCAAAATTTCTACTTTTTACCTTTTTTGTGTTTCCAGTTAAGGGGGTATATGAGAGGGGGGGATGAAACCAAGTGGATCACCTAGAGGACACTCGGGGCTTCCATTATCACCATCAACCACCTGCCTACCACCAGCAGGAGCGTGGGAATCCTATAGAATGCACCATGAGTCATTTTGCCCTGCACACAGGTGTTTTTCCACCCTTCTGCGACCTCTAGCGGCCGGAGTATATAAGCTAGGTGGGTCAAACAAATTGCATCGTTTAGAGGACACTCAGGGCTTCCATTTGCATCATCAATCACCTGCCTACCACCAATAGGGGCGTGGCAATTCACCAAAAAACACTTTGGAATTTAACGTGTCACCCTTTTGCGGCCATTAGCGCCTAAACAGGGTGATCTAAGATGGCGCAAACTATTTGATTCATGTAGCCGCACAAGTGCACGTTAATTAGAGACATCAATCTCAGATATAGGTTGAACAGGTGAGTGGCAATCAACAAAAAAGTGAAAATTTCAAAATTTCTACTTTTTACCTTTTTTGTGTTTCCAGTTAAGGGGGTATATGAGAGGGGGGGATGAAACCAAGTGGATCACCTAGAGGACACTCGGGGCTTCCATTATCACCATCAACCACCTGCCTACCACCAGCAGGAGCGTGGGAATCCTATAGAATGCACCATGAGTCATTTTGCCCTGCACACAGGTGTTTTTCCACCCTTCTGCGACCTCTAGCGGCCGGAGTATATAAGCTAGGTGGGTCAAACAAATTGCATCGTTTAGAGGACACTCAGGGCTTCCATTTGCATCATCAATCACCCGCCTACCACCAATAGGGGCGTGGCAATTCACCAAAAAACACTTTGGAATTTAACGTGTCACCCTTTTGCGGCCATTAGCGCCTAAACAGGGTGATCTAAGATGGCGCAAACTATTTGATTCATGTAGCCGCACAGGTGCACGTTAATTAGAGACATCAATCTCAGATATAGGTTGAACAGGTGAGTGGCAATCAACAAAAAAGTGAAAATTTCAAAATTTCTACTTTTTACCTTTTTTGTGTTTCCAGTTAAGGGGGTATATGAGAGGGGGGGATGAAACCAAGTGGATCACCTAGAGGACACTCGGGGCTTCCATTATCACCATCAACCACCTGCCTACCACCAGCAGGAGCGTGGGAATCCTATAGAATGCACCATGAGTCATTTTGCCCTGCACACAGGTGTTTTTCCACCCTTCTGCGACCTCTAGCGGCCGGAGTATATAAGCTAGGTGGGTCAAACAAATTGCATCGTTTAGAGGACACTCAGGGCTTCCATTTGCATCATCAATCACCCGCCTACCACCAATAGGGGCGTGGCAATTCACCAAAAAACACTTTGGAATTTAACGTGTCACCCTTTTGCGGCCATTAGCGCCTAAACAGGGTGATCTAAGATGGCGCAAACTATTTGATTCATGTAGCCGCACAGGTGCACGTTAATTAGAGACATCAATCTCAGATATAGGTTGAACAGGTGAGTGGCAATCAACAAAAAAGTGAAAATTTCAAAATTTCTACTTTTTACCTTTTTTGTGTTTCCAGTTAAGGGGGTATATGAGAGGGGGGGATGAAACCAAGTGGATCACCTAGAGGACACTCGGGGCTTCCATTATCACCATCAACCACCTGCCTACCACCAGCAGGAGCGTGGGAATCCTATAGAATGCACCATGAGTCATTTTGCCCTGCACACAGGTGTTTTTCCACCCTTCTGCGACCTCTAGCGGCCGGAGTATATAAGCTAGGTGGGTCAAACAAATTGCATCGTTTAGAGGACACTCAGGGCTTCCATCTCAGATATAGGTTGAACAGGTGAGTGGCAATCAACAAAAAAGTGAAAATTTCAAAATTTCTACTTTTTTGTGTTTCCAGTTAAGGGGGTATATGAGAGGGGGGGATGAAACCAAGTGGATCACCTAGAGGACACTCGGGGCTTCCATTATCACCATCAACCACCTGCCTACCACCAGCAGGAGCGTGGGAATCCTATAGAATGCACCATGAGTCATTTTGCCCTGCACACAGGTGTTTTTCCACCCTTCTGCGACCTCTAGCGGCCGGAGTATATAAGCTAGGTGGGTCAAACAAATTGCATCGTTTAGAGGACACTCAGGGCTTCCATTTGCATCATCAATCACCCGCCTACCACCAATAGGGGCGTGGCAATTCACCAAAAAACACTTTGGAATTTAACGTGTCACCCTTTTGCGGCCATTAGCGCCTAAACAGGGTGATCTAAGATGGCGCAAACTATTTGATTCATGTAGCCGCACAGGTGCACGTTAATTAGAGACATCAATCTCAGATATAGGTTGAACAGGTGAGTGGCAATCAACAAAAAAGTGAAAATTTCAAAATTTCTACTTTTTACCTTTTTTGTGTTTCCAGTTAAGGGGGTATATGAGAGGGGGGGATGAAACCAAGTGGATCACCTAGAGGACACTCGGGGCTTCCATTATCACCATCAACCACCTGCCTACCACCAGCAGGAGCGTGGGAATCCTATAGAATGCACCATGAGTCATTTTGCCCTGCACACAGGTGTTTTTCCACCCTTCTGCGACCTCTAGCGGCCGGAGTATATAAGCTAGGTGGGTCAAACAAATTGCATCGTTTAGAGGACACTCAGGGCTTCCATTTGCATCATCAATCACCCGCCTACCACCAATAGGGGCGTGGCAATTCACCAAAAAACACTTTGGAATTTAACGTGTCACCCTTTTGCGGCCATTAGCGCCTAAACAGGGTGATCTAAGATGGCGCAAACTATTTGATTCATGTAGCCGCACAGGTGCACGTTAATTAGAGACATCAATCTCAGATATAGGTTGAACAGGTGAGTGGCAATCAACAAAAAAGTGAAAATTTCAAAATTTCTACTTTTTACCTTTTTTGTGTTTCCAGTTAAGGGGGTATATGAGAGGGGGGGATGAAACCAAGTGGATCACCTAGAGGACACTCGGGGCTTCCATTATCACCATCAACCACCTGCCTACCACCAGCAGGAGCGTGGGAATTCACCAAAAAACACTTTGGAATTTAACGTGTCACCCTTTTGCGGCCATTAGCGCCTAAACAGGGTGATCTAAGATGGCGCAAACTATTTGATTCATGTAGCCGCACAGGTGCACGTTAATTAGAGACATCAATCTCAGATATAGGTTGAACAGGTGAGTGGCAATCAACAAAAAAGTGAAAATTTCAAAATTTCTACTTTTTACCTTTTTTGTGTTTCCAGTTAAGGGGGTATATGAGAGGGGGGGATGAAACCAAGTGGATCACCTAGAGGACACTCGGGGCTTCCATTATCACCATCAACCACCTGCCTACCACCAGCAGGAGCGTGGGAATCCTATAGAATGCACCATGAGTCATTTTGCCCTGCACACAGGTGTTTTTCCACCCTTCTGCGACCTCTAGCGGCCGGAGTATATAAGCTAGGTGGGTCAAACAAATTGCAACGTTTAGAGGACACTCAGGGCTTCCATTTGCATCATCAATCACCTGCCTACCACCAATAGGGGCGTGGCAATTCACCAAAAAACACTTTGGAATTTAACGTGTCACCCTTTTGCGGCCATTAGCGCCTAAACAGGGTGATCTAAGATGGCGCAAACTATTTGATTCATGTAGCCGCACAAGTGCACGTTAATTAGAGACATCAATCTCAGATATAGGTTGAACAGGTGAGTGGCAATCAACAAAAAAGTGAAAATTTCAAAATTTCTACTTTTTACCTTTTTTGTGTTTCCAGTTAAGGGGGTATATGAGAGGGGGGGATGAAACCAAGTGGATCACCTAGAGGACACTCGGGGCTTCCATTATCACCATCAACCACCTGCCTACCACCAGCAGGAGCGTGGGAATCCTATAGAATGCACCATGAGTCATTTTGCCCTGCACACAGGTGTTTTTCCACCCTTCTGCGACCTCTAGCGGCCGGAGTATATAAGCTAGGTGGGTCAAACAAATTGCATCGTTTAGAGGACACTCAGGGCTTCCATTTGCATCATCAATCACCCGCCTACCACCAATAGGGGCGTGGCAATTCACCAAAAAACACTTTGGAATTTAACGTGTCACCCTTTTGCGGCCATTAGCGCCTAAACAGGGTGATCTAAGATGGCGCAAACTATTTGATTCATGTAGCCGCACAGGTGCACGTTAATTAGAGACATCAATCTCAGATATAGGTTGAACAGGTGAGTGGCAATCAACAAAAAAGTGAAAATTTCAAAATTTCTACTTTTTACCTTTTTTGTGTTTCCAGTTAAGGGGGTATATGAGAGGGGGGGATGAAACCAAGTGGATCACCTAGAGGACACTCGGGGCTTCCATTGTCACCATCAACCACCTGCCTACCACCAGCAGGAGCGTGGGAATCCTATAGAATGCACCATGAGTCATTTTGCCCTGCACACAGGTGTTTTTCCACCCTTCTGCGACCTCTAGCGGCCGGAGTATATAAGCTAGGTGGGTCAAACAAATTGCATCGTTTAGAGGACACTCAGGGCTTCCATCTCAGATATAGGTTGAACAGGTGAGTGGCAATCAACAAAAAAGTGAAAATTTCAAAATTTCTACTTTTTACCTTTTTTGTGTTTCCAGTTAAGGGGGTATATGAGAGGGGGGGATGAAACCAAGTGGATCACCTAGAGGACACTCGGGGCTTCCATTATCACCATCAACCACCTGCCTACCACCAGCAGGAGCGTGGGAATCCTATAGAATGCACCATGAGTCATTTTGCCCTGCACACAGGTGTTTTTCCACCCTTCTGCGACCTCTAGCGGCCGGAGTATATAAGCTAGGTGGGTCAAACAAATTGCATCGTTTAGAGGACACTCAGGGCTTCCATTTGCATCATCAATCACCCGCCTACCACCAATAGGGGCGTGGCAATTCACCAAAAAACACTTTGGAATTTAACGTGTCACCCTTTTGCGGCCATTAGCGCCTAAACAGGGTGATCTAAGATGGCGCAAACTATTTGATTCATGTAGCCGCACAGGTGCACGTTAATTAGAGACATCAATCTCAGATATAGGTTGAACAGGTGAGTGGCAATCAACAAAAAAGTGAAAATTTCAAAATTTCTACTTTTTACCTTTTTTGTGTTTCCAGTTAAGGGGGTATATGAGAGGGGGGGATGAAACCAAGTGGATCACCTAGAGGACACTCGGGGCTTCCATTATCACCATCAACCACCTGCCTACCACCAGCAGGAGCGTGGGAATCCTATAGAATGCACCATGAGTCATTTTGCCCTGCACACAGGTGTTTTTCCACCCTTCTGCGACCTCTAGCGGCCGGAGTATATAAGCTAGGTGGGTCAAACAAATTGCATCGTTTAGAGGACACTCAGGGCTTCCATTTGCATCATCAATCACCCGCCTACCACCAATAGGGGCGTGGCAATTCACCAAAAAACACTTTGGAATTTAACGTGTCACCCTTTTGCGGCCATTAGCGCCTAAACAGGGTGATCTAAGATGGCGCAAACTATTTGATTCATGTAGCCGCACAGGTGCACGTTAATTAGAGACATCAATCTCAGATATAGGTTGAACAGGTGAGTGGCAATCAACAAAAAAGTGAAAATTTCAAAATTTCTACTTTTTACCTTTTTTGTGTTTCCAGTTAAGGGGGTATATGAGAGGGGGGGATGAAACCAAGTGGATCACCTAGAGGACACTCGGGGCTTCCATTATCACCATCAACCACCTGCCTACCACCAGCAGGAGCGTGGGAATTCACCAAAAAACACTTTGGAATTTAACGTGTCACCCTTTTGCGGCCATTAGCGCCTAAACAGGGTGATCTAAGATGGCGCAAACTATTTGATTCATGTAGCCGCACAGGTGCACGTTAATTAGAGACATCAATCTCAGATATAGGTTGAACAGGTGAGTGGCAATCAACAAAAAATTGAAAATTTCAAAATTTCTACTTTTTACCTTTTTTGTGTTTCCAGTTAAGGGGGTATATGAGAGGGGGGGATGAAACCAAGTGGATCACCTAGAGGACACTCGGGGCTTCCATTATCACCATCAACCACCTGCCTACCACCAGCAGGAGCGTGGGAATCCTATAGAATGCACCATGAGTCATTTTGCCCTGCACACAGGTGTTTTTCCACCCTTCTGCGACCTCTAGCGGCCGGAGTATATAAGCTAGGTGGGTCAAACAAATTGCATCGTTTAGAGGACACTCAGGGCTTCCATTTGCATCATCAATCACCCGCCTACCACCAATAGGGGCGTGGCAATTCACCAAAAAACACTTTGGAATTTAACGTGTCACCCTTTTGCGGCCATTAGCGCCTAAACAGGGTGATCTAAGATGGCGCAAACTATTTGATTCATGTAGCCGCACAGGTGCACGTTAATTAGAGACATCAATCTACTAGGGCGCTCCGTTTACGCCTTACTTCGTAAGGCGCAAACTGCGCTAGTTTTTTCAACCTCTAGCTAATTCTTCTTTGGAACGCACATTGTATATATTTCTTCTGTGCGTGTGTATGTCACTGAACTCCTCCTAGACGGCTGGACCGATTTTGATGAAATTTTTTGTGTAAGTTCAAGGGACGTCGAGGATGGCTTAGATTCACAATTCGATCAACTAGATAATGTTTTAACAATGAATTTATTTATTATTTAAATTGTTGTTGATGTTAGAACGTTTTACATAGAATTTCGGCAGACTACGCTGCAGTTGTGTCAGATATTCAAAAGTTAAAGATTTAAAAATTCATCACTTTCGCTGTAAGAGTTGGCGTTATAAATTAGCGCCATCTGTACTTCATCTCTTTAACTTGATATTGAAACAGATAAAAATCATATGCTCTTAGTACTCCTAGACTTTCTATTATTCTATTGTTATTTTCGTTGTCATCTTATGATGTTTTACATTAGGGGGGGAGAGGGTTGAATCATGTTTGAAGTGTGTCTAAAAAACGATACTTTTTGAGTGAGATTTATAACAACCAACCTAACCTAAAAATTTATTTGTGTAGTTCATTAACTTCATAATAAATTTTTTAAATTGTTTTTACTATTCATGTTTTAAATGAAAAAAACTATTAAAAAACTAGAAAAAAATTCTATTAAAAATCATTTAATTTAAAAAAAATTATTCATTTTCCAAATTAAGAAGCAAGAAAATAAAATTACCCGTTTTTCATCTAAGATTTGTAACAATAAATCGTTTTCGGTGATAATTAAAAATTTTATTTTCAATAAATAACTCATATTCGTTGTGGATTACTCGGTTTATTTTGTATACATTTTTAATTAAATTTACACATGGGTTTGTTAACAACCACCCTAATCTAAAAATTATTTTTATAGTTTATTGATTCCATAACGCATAAATCTTTTTTGTTAATTATTTAAAATTTCATTCTCAATAAAAAAACTCACATTCGTTGCGTATTATATTACAGTATTTTTTTTATATATATATATATTTGATTCATGTAGCCGCACAGGTGCACGTTAATTAGAGACATCAATCTCAGATATAGGTTGAACAGGTGAGTGGCAATCAACAAAAAAGTGAAAATTTCAAAATTTCTACTTTTTACCTTTTTTGTGTTTCCAGTTAAGGGGGTATATGAGAGGGGGGGATGAAACCAAGTGGATCACCTAGAGGACACTCGGGGCTTCCATTATCACCATCAACCACCTGCCTACCACCAGCAGGAGCGTGGGAATCCTATAGAATGCACCATGAGTCATTTTGCCCTGCACACAGGTGTTTTTCCACCCTTCTGCGACCTCTAGCGGCCGGAGTATATAAGCTAGGTGGGTCAAACAAATTGCATCGTTTAGAGGACACTCAGGGCTTCCATTTGCATCATCAATCACCCGCCTACCACCAATAGGGGCGTGGCAATTCACCAAAAAACACTTTGGAATTTAACGTGTCACCCTTTTGCGGCCATTAGCGCCTAAACAGGGTGATCTAAGATGGCGCAAACTATTTGATTCATGTAGCCGCACAAGTGCACGTTAATTAGAGACATCAATCTCAGATATAGGTTGAACAGGTGAGTGGCAATCAACAAAAAAGTGAAAATTTCAAAATTTCTACTTTTTACCTTTTTTGTGTTTCCAGTTAAGGGGGTATATGAGAGGGGGGGATGAAACCAAGTGGATCACCTAGAGGACACTCGGGGCTTCCATTATCACCATCAACCACCTGCCTACCACCAGCAGGAGCGTGGGAATCCTATAGAATGCACCATGAGTCATTTTGCCCTGCACACAGGTGTTTTTCCACCCTTCTGCGACCTCTAGCGGCCGGAGTATATAAGCTAGGTGGGTCAAACAAATTGCATCGTTTAGAGGACACTCAGGGCTTCCATTTGCATCATCAATCACCCGCCTACCACCAATAGGGGCGTGGCAATTCACCAAAAAACACTTTGGAATTTAACGTGTCACCCTTTTGCGGCCATTAGCGCCTAAACAGGGTGATCTAAGATGGCGCAAACTATTTGATTCATGTAGCCGCACAGGTGCACGTTAATTAGAGACATCAATCTCAGATATAGGTTGAACAGGTGAGTGGCAATCAACAAAAAAGTGAAAATTTCAAAATTTCTACTTTTTACCTTTTTTGTGTTTCCAGTTAAGGGGGTATATGAGAGGGGGGGATGAAACCAAGTGGATCACCTAGAGGACACTCGGGGCTTCCATTATCACCATCAACCACCTGCCTACCACCAGCAGGAGCGTGGGAATCCTATAGAATGCACCATGAGTCATTTTGCCCTGCACACAGGTGTTTTTCCACCCTTCTGCGACCTCTAGCGGCCGGAGTATATAAGCTAGGTGGGTCAAACAAATTGCATCGTTTAGAGGACACTCAGGGCTTCCATCTCAGATATAGGTTGAACAGGTGAGTGGCAATCAACAAAAAAGTGAAAATTTCAAAATTTCTACTTTTTACCTTTTTTGTGTTTCCAGTTAAGGGGGTATATGAGAGGGGGGGATGAAACCAAGTGGATCACCTAGAGGACACTCGGGGCTTCCATTATCACCATCAACCACCTGCCTACCACCAGCAGGAGCGTGGGAATCCTATAGAATGCACCATGAGTCATTTTGCCCTGCACACAGGTGTTTTTCCACCCTTCTGCGACCTCTAGCGGCCGGAGTATATAAGCTAGGTGGGTCAAACAAATTGCATCGTTTAGAGGACACTCAGGGCTTCCATTTGCATCATCAATCACCCGCCTACCACCAATAGGGGCGTGGCAATTCACCAAAAAACACTTTGGAATTTAACGTGTCACCCTTTTGCGGCCATTAGCGCCTAAACAGGGTGATCTAAGATGGCGCAAACTATTTGATTCATGTAGCCGCACAGGTGCACGTTAATTAGAGACATCAATCTCAGATATAGGTTGAACAGGTGAGTGGCAATCAACAAAAAAGTGAAAATTTCAAAATTTCTACTTTTTACCTTTTTTGTGTTTCCAGTTAAGGGGGTATATGAGAGGGGGGGATGAAACCAAGTGGATCACCTAGAGGACACTCGGGGCTTCCATTATCACCATCAACCACCTGCCTACCACCAGCAGGAGCGTGGGAATCCTATAGAATGCACCATGAGTCATTTTGCCCTGCACACAGGTGTTTTTCCACCCTTCTGCGACCTCTAGCGGCCGGAGTATATAAGCTAGGTGGGTCAAACAAATTGCATCGTTTAGAGGACACTCAGGGCTTCCATTTGCATCATCAATCACCCGCCTACCACCAATAGGGGCGTGGCAATTCACCAAAAAACACTTTGGAATTTAACGTGTCACCCTTTTGCGGCCATTAGCGCCTAAACAGGGTGATCTAAGATGGCGCAAACTATTTGATTCATGTAGCCGCACAGGTGCACGTTAATTAGAGACATCAATCTCAGATATAGGTTGAACAGGTGAGTGGCAATCAACAAAAAAGTGAAAATTTCAAAATTTCTACTTTTTACCTTTTTTGTGTTTCCAGTTAAGGGGGTATATGAGAGGGGGGGATGAAGCCAAGTGGATCACCTAGAGGACACTCGGGGCTTCCATTATCACCATCAACCACCTGCCTACCACCAGCAGGAGCGTGGGAATTCACCAAAAAACACTTTGGAATTTAACGTGTCACCCTTTTGCGGCCATTAGCGCCTAAACAGGGTGATCTAAGATGGCGCAAACTATTTGATTCATGTAGCCGCACAGGTGCACGTTAATTAGAGACATCAATCTCAGATATAGGTTGAACAGGTGAGTGGCAATCAACAAAAAAGTGAAAATTTCAAAATTTCTACTTTTTACCTTTTTTGTGTTTCCAGTTAAGGGGGTATATGAGAGGGGGGGATGAAACCAAATGGATCACCTAGAGGACACTCGGGGCTTCCATTATCACCATCAACCACCTGCCTACCACCAGCAGGAGCGTGGGAATCCTATAGAATGCACCATGAGTCATTTTGCCCTGCACACAGGTGTTTTTCCACCCTTCTGCGACCTCTAGCGGCCGGAGTATATAAGCTAGGTGGGTCAAACAAATTGCATCGTTTAGAGGACACTCAGGGCTTCCATTTGCATCATCAATCACCCGCCTACCACCAATAGGGGCGTGGCAATTCACCAAAAAACACTTTGGAATTTAACGTGTCACCCTTTTGCGGCCATTAGCGCCTAAACAGGGTGATCTAAGATGGCGCAAACTATTTGATTCATGTAGCCGCACAGGTGCACGTTAATTAGAGACATCAATCTACTAGGGCGCTCCGTTTACGCCTTACTTCGTAAGGCGCAAACTGCGCTAGTTTTTTCAACCTCTAGCTAATTCTTCTTTGGAACGCACATTGTATATATTTCTTCTGTGCGTGTGTATGTCACTGAACTCCTCCTAGACGGCTGGACCGATTTTGATGAAATTTTTTGTGTAAGTTCAAGGGACGTCGAGGATGGCTTAGATTCACAATTCGATCAACTAGATAATGTTTTAACAATGAATTTATTTATTATTTAAATTGTTGTTGATGTTAGAACGTTTTACATAGAATTTCGGCAGACTACGCTGCAGTTGTGTCAGATATTCAAAAGTTAAAGATTTAAAAATTCATCACTTTCGCTGTAAGAGTTGGCGTTATAAATTAGCGCCATCTGTACTTCATCTCTTTAACTTGATATTGAAACAGATAAAAATCATATGCTCTTAGTACTCCTAGACTTTCTATTATTCTATTGTTATTTTCGTTGTCATCTTATGATGTTTTACATTAGGGGGGGAGAGGGTTGAATCATGTTTGAAGTGTGTCTAAAAAACGATACTTTTTGAGTGAGATTTATAACAACCAACCTAACCTAAAAATTTATTTGTGTAGTTCATTAACTTCATAATAAATTTTTTAAATTGTTTTTACTATTCATGTTTTAAATGAAAAAAACTATTAAAAAACTAGAAAAAAATTCTATTAAAAATCATTTAATTTAAAAAAAATTATTCATTTTCCAAATTAAGAAGCAAGAAAATAAAATTACCCGTTTTTCATCTAAGATTTGTAACAATAAATCGTTTTCGGTGATAATTAAAAATTTTATTTTCAATAAATAACTCATATTCGTTGTGGATTACTCGGTTTATTTTGTATACATTTTTAATTAAATTTACACATGGGTTTGTTAACAACCACCCTAATCTAAAAATTATTTTCATAGTTTATTGATTCCATAACGCATAAATCTTTTTTGTTAATTATTTAAAATTTCATTCTCAATAAAAAAACTCACATTCGTTGCGTATTATATTACAGTATTTTTTTATATATATATATATTTGATTCATGTAGCCGCACAGGTGCACGTTAATTAGAGACATCAATCTCAGATATAGGTTGAACAGGTGAGTGGCAATCAACAAAAAAGTGAAAATTTCAAAATTTCTACTTTTTACCTTTTTTGTGTTTCCAGTTAAGGGGGTATATGAGAGGGGGGGATGAAACCAAGTGGATCACCTAGAGGACACTCGGGGCTTCCATTATCACCATCAACCACCTGCCTACCACCAGCAGGAGCGTGGGAATCCTATAGAATGCACCATGAGTCATTTTGCCCTGCACACAGGTGTTTTTCCACCCTTCTGCGACCTCTAGCGGCCGGAGTATATAAGCTAGGTGGGTCAAACAAATTGCATCGTTTAGAGGACACTCAGGGCTTCCATTTGCATCATCAATCACCCGCCTACCACCAATAGGGGCGTGGCAATTCACCAAAAAACACTTTGGAATTTAACGTGTCACCCTTTTGCGGCCATTAGCGCCTAAACAGGGTGATCTAAGATGGCGCAAACTATTTGATTCATGTAGCCGCACAGGTGCACGTTAATTAGAGACATCAATCTCAGATATAGGTTGAACAGGTGAGTGGCAATCAACAAAAAAGTGAAAATTTCAAAATTTCTACTTTTTACCTTTTTTGTGTTTCCAGTTAAGGGGGTATATGAGAGGGGGGGATGAAACCAAGTGGATCACCTAGAGGACACTCGGGGCTTCCATTATCACCATCAACCACCTGCCTACCACCAGCAGGAGCGTGGGAATCCTATAGAATGCACCATGAGTCATTTTGCCCTGCACACAGGTGTTTTTCCACCCTTCTGCGACCTCTAGCGGCCGGAGTATATAAGCTAGGTGGGTCAAACAAATTGCATCGTTTAGAGGACACTCAGGGCTTCCATTTGCATCATCAATCACCCGCCTACCACCAATAGGGGCGTGGCAATTCACCAAAAAACACTTTGGAATTTAACGTGTCACCCTTTTGCGGCCATTAGCGCCTAAACAGGGTGATCTAAGATGGCGCAAACTATTTGATTCATGTAGCCGCACAGGTGCACGTTAATTAGAGACATCAATCTACTAGGCGCAAACTGCGCTAGTTTTTTCAACCTCTAGCTAATTCTTCTTTGGAACGCACATTGTATATATTTCTTCTGTGCGTGTGTATGTCACTGAACTCCTCCTAGACGGCTGGACCGATTTTGATGAAATTTTTTGTGTAAGTTCAAGGGACGTCGAGGATGGCTTAGATTCACAATTCGATCAACTAGATAATGTTTTAACAATGAATTTATTTATTATTTAAATTGTTGTTGATGTTAGAACGTTTTACATAGAATTTCGGCAGACTACGCTGCAGTTGTGTCAGATATTCAAAAGTTAAAGATTTAAAAATTCATCACTTTCGCTGTAAGAGTTGGCGTTATAAATTAGCGCCATCTGTACTTCATCTCTTTAACTTGATATTGAAACAGATAAAAATCATATGCTCTTAGTACTCCTAGACTTTCTATTATTCTATTGTTATTTTCGTTGTCATCTTATGATGTTTTACATTAGGGGGGGAGAGGGTTGAATCATGTTTGAAGTGTGTCTAAAAAACGATACTTTTTGAGTGAGATTTATAACAACCAACCTAACCTAAAAATTTATTTGTGTAGTTCATTAACTTCATAATAAATTTTTTAAATTGTTTTTACTATTCATGTTTTAAATGAAAAAAACTATTAAAAAACTAGAAAAAAATTCTATTAAAAATCATTTAATTTAAAAAAAATTATTCATTTTCCAAATTAAGAAGCAAGAAAATAAAATTACCCGTTTTTCATCTAAGATTTGTAACAATAAATCGTTTTCGGTGATAATTAAAAATTTTATTTTCAATAAATAACTCATATTCGTTGTGGATTACTCGGTTTATTTTGTATACATTTTTAATTAAATTTACACATGGGTTTGTTAACAATCACCCTAATCTAAAAATTATTTTTATAGTTTATTGATTCCATAACGCATAAATCTTTTTTGTTAATTATTTAAAATTTCATTCTCAATAAAAAAACTCACATTCGTTGCGTATTATATTACAGTATTTTTTTTATATATATATATATTTGATTCATGTAGCCGCACAGGTGCACGTTAATTAGAGACATCAATCTCAGATATAGGTTGAACAGGTGAGTGGCAATCAACAAAAAAGTGAAAATTTCAAAATTTCTACTTTTTACCTTTTTTGTGTTTCCAGTTAAGGGGGTATATGAGAGGGGGGGATGAAACCAAGTGGATCACCTAGAGGACACTCGGGGCTTCCATTATCACCATCAACCACCTGCCTACCACCAGCAGGAGCGTGGGAATCCTATAGAATGCACCATGAGTCATTTTGCCCTGCACACAGGTGTTTTTCCACCCTTCTGCGACCTCTAGCGGCCGGAGTATATAAGCTAGGTGGGTCAAACAAATTGCATCGTTTAGAAGACACTCAGGGCTTCCATTTGCATCATCAATCACCCGCCTACCACCAATAGGGGCGTGGCAATTCACCAAAAAACACTTTGGAATTTAACGTGTCACCCTTTTGCGGCCATTAGCGCCTAAACAGGGTGATCTAAGATGGCGCAAACTATTTGATTCATGTAGCCGCACAGGTGCACGTTAATTAGAGACATCAATCTCAGATATAGGTTGAACAGGTGAGTGGCAATCAACAAAAAAGTGAAAATTTCAAAATTTCTACTTTTTACCTTTTTTGTGTTTCCAGTTAAGGGGGTATATGAGAGGAGGGGATGAAACCAAGTGGATCACCTAGAGGACACTCGGGGCTTCCATTATCACCATCAACCACCTGCCTACCACCAGCAGGAAGGTGGGAATCCTATAGAATGCACCATGAGTCATTTTGCCCTGCACACAGGTGTTTTTCCACCCTTCTGCGACCTCTAGCGGCCGGAGTATATAAGCTAGGTGGGTCAAACAAATTGCATCGTTTAGAGGACACTCAGGGCTTCCATTTGCATCATCAATCACCCGCCTACCACCAATAGGGGCGTGGCAATTCACCAAAAAACACTTTGGAATTTAACGTGTCACCCTTTTGCGGCCATTAGCGCCTAAACAGGGTGATCTAAGATGGCGCAAACTATTTGATTCATGTAGCCGCACAGGTGCACGTTAATTAGAGACATCAATCTCAGATATAGGTTGAACAGGTGAGTGGCAATCAACAAAAAAGTGAAAATTTCAAAATTTCTACTTTTTACCTTTTTTGTGTTTCCAGTTAAGGGGGTATATGAGAGGGGGGGATGAAACCAAGTGGATCACCTAGAGGACACTCGGGGCTTCCATTATCACCATCAACCACCTGCCTACCACCAGCAGGAGCGTGGGAATCCTATAGAATGCACCATGAGTCATTTTGCCCTGCACACAGGTGTTTTTCCACCCTTCTGCGACCTCTAGCGGCCGGAGTATATAAGCTAGGTGGGTCAAACAAATTGCATCGTTTAGAAGACACTCAGGGCTTCCATTTGCATCATCAATCACCCGCCTACCACCAATAGGGGCGTGGCAATTCACCAAAAAACACTTTGGAATTTAACGTGTCACCCTTTTGCGGCCATTAGCGCCTAAACAGGGTGATCTAAGATGGCGCAAACTATTTGATTCATGTAGCCGCACAGGTGCACGTTAATTAGAGACATCAATCTCAGATATAGGTTGAACAGGTGAGTGGCAATCAACAAAAAAGTGAAAATTTCAAAATTTCTACTTTTTACCTTTTTTGTGTTTCCAGTTAAGGGGGTATATGAGAGGAGGGGATGAAACCAAGTGGATCACCTAGAGGACACTCGGGGCTTCCATTATCACCATCAACCACCTGCCTACCACCAGCAGGAGCGTGGGAATCCTATAGAATGCACCATGAGTCATTTTGCCCTGCACACAGGTGTTTTTCCACCCTTCTGCGACCTCTAGCGGCCGGAGTATATAAGCTAGGTGGGTCAAACAAATTGCATCGTTTAGAGGACACTCAGGGCTTCCATTTGCATCATCAATCACCCGCCTACCACCAATAGGGGCGTGGCAATTCACCAAAAAACACTTTGGAATTTAACGTGTCACCCTTTTGCGGCCATTAGCGCCTAAACAGGGTGATCTAAGATGGCGCAAACTATTTGATTCATGTAGCCGCACAGGTGCACGTTAATTAGAGACATCAATCTCAGATATAGGTTGAACAGGTGAGTGGCAATCAACAAAAAAGTGAAAATTTCAAAATTTCTACTTTTTACCTTTTTTGTGTTTCCAGTTAAGGGGGTATATGAGAGGGGGGGATGAAACCAAGTGGATCACCTAGAGGACACTCGGGGCTTCCATTATCACCATCAACCACCTGCCTACCACCAGCAGGAGCGTGGGAATCCTATAGAATGCACCATGAGTCATTTTGCCCTGCACACAGGTGTTTTTCCACCCTTCTGCGACCTCTAGCGGCCGGAGTATATAAGCTAGGTGGGTCAAACAAATTGCATCGTTTAGAGGACACTCAGGGCTTCCATTTGCATCATCAATCACCCGCCTACCACCAATAGGGGCGTGGCAATTCACCAAAAAACACTTTGGAATTTAACGTGTCACCCTTTTGCGGCCATTAGCGCCTAAACAGGGTGATCTAAGATGGCGCAAACTATTTGATTCATATAGCCGCACAGGTGCACGTTAATTAGAGACATCAATCTACTAGGGCGCTCCGTTTACGCCTTACTTCGTAAGGCGCAAACTGCGCTAGTTTTTTCAACCTCTAGCTAATTCTTCTTTGGAACGCACATTGTATATATTTCTTCTGTGCGTGTGTATGTCACTGAACTCCTCCTAGACGGCTGGACCGATTTTGATGAAATTTTTTGTGTAAGTTCAAGGGACGTCGAGGATGGCTTAGATTCACAATTCGATCAACTAGATAATGTTTTAACAATGAATTTATTTATTATTTAAATTGTTGTTGATGTTAGAACGTTTTACATAGAATTTCGGCAGACTACGCTGCAGTTGTGTCAGATATTCAAAAGTTAAAGATTTAAAAATTCATCACTTTCGCTGTAAGAGTTGGCGTTATAAATTAGCGCCATCTGTACTTCATCTCTTTAACTTGATATTGAAACAGATAAAAATCATATGCTCTTAGTACTCCTAGACTTTCTATTATTCTATTGTTATTTTCGTTGTCATCTTATGATGTTTTACATTAGGGGGGGAGAGGGTTGAATC
This sequence comes from Bactrocera oleae, assembly GCF_042242935.1. Lineage (NCBI taxonomy): Eukaryota > Metazoa > Arthropoda > Insecta > Diptera > Tephritidae > Bactrocera > Bactrocera oleae. The sequence goes on from NC_091541.1 coordinate 37,977,130, forward strand.
ATGTTTGAAGTGTGTCTAAAAAACGATACTTTTTGAGTGAGATTTATAACAACCAACCTAACCTAAAAATTTATTTGTGTAGTTCATTAACTTCATAATAAATTTTTTAAATTGTTTTTACTATTCATGTTTTAAATGAAAAAAAACTATTAAAAAACTAGAAAAAAATTCTATTAAAAATCATTTAATTTAAAAAAAATTATTCATTTTCCAAATTAAGAAGCAAGAAAATAAAATTACCCGTTTTTCATCTAAGATTTGTAACAATAAATCGTTTTCGGTGATAATTAAAAATTTTATTTTCAATAAATAACTCATATTCGTTGTGGATTACTCGGTTTATTTTGTATACATTTTTAATTAAATTTACACATGGGTTTGTTAACAACCACCCTAATCTAAAAATTATTTTTATAGTTTATTGATTCCATAACGCATAAATCTTTTTTGTTAATTATTTAAAATTTCATTCTCAATAAAAAAACTCACATTCGTTGCGTATTATATTACAGTATTTTTTTTATATATATATATATTTGATTCATGTAGCCGCACAGGTGCACGTTAATTAGAGACATCAATCTCAGATATAGGTTGAACAGGTGAGTGGCAATCAACAAAAAAGTGAAAATTTCAAAATTTCTACTTTTTACCTTTTTTGTGTTTCCAGTTAAGGGGGTATATGAGAGGGGGGGATGAAACCAAGTGGATCACCTAGAGGACACTCGGGGCTTCCATTATCACCATCAACCACCTGCCTACCACCAGCAGGAGCGTGGGAATCCTATAGAATGCACCATGAGTCATTTTGCCCTGCACACAGGTGTTTTTCCACCCTTCTGCGACCTCTAGCGGCCGGAGTATATAAGCTAGGTGGGTCAAACAAATTGCATCGTTTAGAAGACACTCAGGGCTTCCATTTGCATCATCAATCACCCGCCTACCACCAATAGGGGCGTGGCAATTCACCAAAAAACACTTTGGAATTTAACGTGTCACCCTTTTGCGGCCATTAGCGCCTAAACAGGGTGATCTAAGATGGCGCAAACTATTTGATTCATGTAGCCACACAGGTGCACGTTAATTAGAGACATCAATCTCAGATATAGGTTGAACAGGTGAGTGGCAATCAACAAAAAAGTGAAAATTTCAAAATTTCTACTTTTTACCTTTTTTGTGTTTCCAGTTAAGGGGGTATATGAGAGGAGGGGATGAAACCAAGTGGATCACCTAGAGGACACTCGGGGCTTCCATTATCACCATCAACCACCTGCCTACCACCAGCAGGAGCGTGGGAATCCTATAGAATGCACCATGAGTCATTTTGCCCTGCACACAGGTGTTTTTCCACCCTTCTGCGACCTCTAGCGGCCGGAGTATATAAGCTAGGTGGGTCAAACAAATTGCATCGTTTAGAGGACACTCAGGGCTTCCATTTGCATCATCAATCACCCGCCTACCACCAATAGGAGCGTGGCAATTCACCAAAAAACACTTTGGAATTTAACGTGTCACCCTTTTGCGGCCATTAGCGCCTAAACAGGGTGATCTAAGATGGCGCAAACTATTTGATTCATGTAGCCGCACAGGTGCACGTTAATTAGAGACATCAATCTCAGATATAGGTTGAACAGGTGAGTGGCAATCAACAAAAAAGTGAAAATTTCAAAATTTCTACTTTTTACCTTTTTTGTGTTTCCAGTTAAGGGGGTATATGAGAGGGGGGGATGAAACCAAGTGGATCACCTAGAGGACACTCGGGGCTTCCATTATCACCATCAACCACCTGCCTACCACCAGCAGGAGCGTGGGAATCCTATAGAATGCACCATGAGTCATTTTGCCCTGCACACAGGTGTTTTTCCACCCTTCTGCGACCTCTAGCGGCCGGAGTATATAAGCTAGGTGGGTCAAACAAATTGCATCGTTTAGAGGACACTCAGGGCTTCCATTTGCATCATCAATCACCCGCCTACCACCAATAGGGGCGTGGCAATTCACCAAAAAACACTTTGGAATTTAACGTGTCACCCTTTTGCGGCCATTAGCGCCTAAACAGGGTGCTCTAAGATGGCGCAAACTATTTGATTCATGTAGCCGCACAGGTGCACGTTAATTAGAGACATCAATCTCAGATATAGGTTGAACAGGTGAGTGGCAATCAACAAAAAAGTGAAAATTTCAAAATTTCTACTTTTTACCTTTTTGTGTTTCCAGTTAAGGGGGTATATGAGAGGGGGGGATGAAACCAAGTGGATCACCTAGAGGACACTCGGGGCTTCCATTATCACCATCAACCACCTGCCTACCACCAGCAGGAGCGTGGGAATCCTATAGAATGCACCATGAGTCATTTTGCCCTGCACACAGGTGTTTTTCCACCCTTCTGCGACCTCTAGCGGCCGGAGTATATAAGCTAGGTGGGTCAAACAAATTGCATCGTTTAGAGGACACTCAGGGCTTCCATTTGCATCATCAATCACCCGCCTACCACCAATAGGAGCGTGGCAATTCACCAAAAAACACTTTGGAATTTAACGTGTCACCCTTTTGCGGCCATTAGCGCCTAAACAGGGTGATCTAAGATGGCGCAAACTATTTGATTCATGTAGCCGCACAGGTGCACGTTAATTAGAGACATCAATCTCAGATATAGGTTGAACAGGTGAGTGGCAATCAACAAAAAGGTGAAAATTTCAAAATTTCTACTTTTTACCTTTTTTGTGTTTCCAGTTAAGGGGGTATATGAGAGGGGGGGATGAAACCAAGTGGATCACCTAGAGGACACTCGGGGCTTCCATTATCACCATCAACCACCTGCCTACCTCCAGCAGGAGCGTGGGAATCCTATAGAATGCACCATGAGTCATTTTGCCCTGCACACAGGTGTTTTTCCACCCTTCTGCGACCTCTAGCGGCCGGAGTATATAAGCTAGGTGGGTCAAACAAATTGCATCGTTTAGAGGACACTCAGGGCTTCCATTTGCATCATCAATCACCCGCCTACCACCAATAGGAGCGTGGCAATTCACCAAAAAACACTTTGGAATTTAACGTGTCACCCTTTTGCGGCCATTAGCGCCTAAACAGGGTGATCTAAGATGGCGCAAACTATTTGATTCATGTAGCCGCACAGGTGCACGTTAATTAGAGACATCAATCTCAGATATAGGTTGAACAGGTGAGTGGCAATCAACAAAAAAGTGAAAATTTCAAAATTTCTACTTTTTACCTTTTTTGTGTTTCCAGTTAAGGGGGTATATGAGAGGGGGGGATGAAACCAAGTGGATCACCTAGAGGACACTCGGGGCTTCCATTATCACCATCAACCACCTGCCTACCACCAGCAGGAGCGTGGGAATCCTATAGAATGCACCATGAGTCATTTTGCCCTGCACACAGGTGTTTTTCCACCCTTCTGCGACCTCTAGCGGCCGGAGTATATAAGCTAGGTGGGTCAAACAAATTGCATCGTTTAGAGGACACTCAGGGCTTCCATTTGCATCATCAATCACCCGCCTACCACCAATAGGGGCGTGGCAATTCACCAAAAAACACTTTGGAATTTAACGTGTCACCCTTTTGCGGCCATTAGCGCCTAAACAGGGTGATCTAAGATGGCGCAAACTATTTGATTCATGTAGCCGCACAGGTGCACGTTAATTAGAGACATCAATCTCAGATATAGGTTGAACAGGTGAGTGGCAATCAACAAAAAAGTGAAAATTTCAAAATTTCTACTTTTTACCTTTTTTGTGTTTCCAGTTAAGGGGGTATATGAGAGGGGGGGATGAAACCAAGTGGATCACCTAGAGGACACTCGGGGCTTCCATTATCACCATCAACCACCTGCCTACCACCAGCAGGAGCGTGGGAATCCTATGGAATGCACCATGAGTCATTTTGCCCTGCACACAGGTGTTTTTCCACCCTTCTGCGACCTCTAGCGGCCGGAGTATATAAGCTAGGTGGGTCAAACAAATTGCATCGTTTAGAGGACACTCAGGGCTTCCATTTGCATCATCAATCACCCGCCTACCACCAATAGGGGCGTGGCAATTCACCAAAAACACTTTGGAATTTAACGTGTCACCCTTTTGCGGCCATTAGCGCCTAAACAGGGTGATCTAAGATGGCGCAAACTATTTGATTCATGTAGCCGCACAGGTGCACGTTAATTAGAGACATCAATCTCAGATATAGGTTGAACAGGTGAGTGGCAATCAACAAAAAAGTGAAAATTTCAAAATTTCTACTTTTTACCTTTTTTGTGTTTCCAGTTAAGGGGGTATATGAGAGGGGGGGATGAAACCAAGTGGATCACCTAGAGGACACTCGGGGCTTCCATTATCACCATCAACCACCTGCCTACCTCCAGCAGGAGCGTGGGAATCCTATAGAATGCACCATGAGTCATTTTGCCCTGCACACAGGTGTTTTTCCACCCTTCTGCGACCTCTAGCGGCCGGAGTATATAAGCTAGGTGGGTCAAACAAATTGCATCGTTTAGAGGACACTCAGGGCTTCCATTTGCATCATCAATCACCCGCCTACCACTAATAGGGGCGTGGCAATTCACCAAAAAACACTTTGGAATTTAACGTGTCACCCTTTTGCGGCCATTAGCGCCTAAACAGGGTGATCTAAGATGGCGCAAACTATTTGATTCATGTAGCCGCACAGGTGCACGTTAATTAGAGACATCAATCTACTAGGGCGCTCCGTTTACGCCTTACTTCGTAAGGCGCAAACTGCGCTAGTTTTTTCAACCTCTAGCTAATTCTTCTTTGGAACGCACATTGTATATATTTCTTCTGTGCGTGTGTATGTCACTGAACTCCTCCTAGACGGCTGGACCGATTTTGATGAAATTTTTTGTGTAAGTTCAAGGGACGTCGAGGATGGCTTAGATTCACAATTCGATCAACTAGATAATGTTTTAACAATGAATTTATTTATTATTTAAATTGTTGTTGATGTTAGAACGTTTTACATAGAATTTCGGCAGACTACGCTGCAGTTGTGTCAGATATTCAAAAGTTAAAGATTTAAAAATTCATCACTTTCGCTGTAAGAGTTGGCGTTATAAATTAGCGCCATCTGTACTTCATCTCTTTAACTTGATATTGAAACAGATAAAAATCATATGCTCTTAGTACTCCTAGACTTTCTATTATTCTATTGTTATTTTCGTTGTCATCTTATGATGTTTTACATTAGGGGGGGAGAGGGTTGAATCATGTTTGAAGTGTGTCTAAAAAACGATACTTTTTGAGTGAGATTTATAACAACCAACCTAACCTAAAAATTTATTTGTGTAGTTCATTAACTTCATAATAAATTTTTTAAATTGTTTTTACTATTCATGTTTTAAATGAAAAAAACTATTAAAAAACTAGAAAAAAATTCTATTAAAAATCATTTAATTTAAAAAAAATTATTCATTTTCCAAATTAAGAAGCAAGAAAATAAAATTACCCGTTTTTCATCTAAGATTTGTAACAATAAATCGTTTTCGGTGATAATTAAAAATTTTATTTTCAATAAATAACTCATATTCGTTGTGGATTACTCGGTTTATTTTGTATACATTTTTAATTAAATTTACACATGGGTTTGTTAACAACCACCCTAATCTAAAAATTATTTTTATAGTTTATTGATTCCATAACGCATAAATCTTTTTTGTTAATTATTTAAAATTTCATTCTCAATAAAAAAACTCACATTCGTTGCGTATTATATTACAGTATTTTTTTTATATATATATATATTTGATTCATGTAGCCGCACAGGTGCACGTTAATTAGAGACATCAATCTCAGATATAGGTTGAACAGGTGAGTGGCAATCAACAAAAAAGTGAAAATTTCAAAATTTCTACTTTTTACCTTTTTTGTGTTTCCAGTTAAGGGGGTATATGAGAGGGGGGGATGAAACCAAGTGGATCACCTAGAGGACACTCGGGGCTTCCATTATCACCATCAACCACCTGCCTACCACCAGCAGGAGCGTGGGAATCCTATAGAATGCACCATGAGTCATTTTGCCCTGCACACAGGTGTTTTTCCACCCTTCTGCGACCTCTAGCGGCCGGAGTATATAAGCTAGGTGGGTCAAACAAATTGCATCGTTTAGAGGACACTCAGGGATTCCATTTGCATCATCAATCACCCGCCTACCACCAATAGGGGCGTGGCAATTCACCAAAAAACACTTTGGAATTTAACGTGTCACCCTTTTGCGGCCATTAGCGCCTAAACAGGGTGATCTAAGATAGCGCAAACTATTTGATTCATGTAGCCGCACAGGTGCACGTTAATTAGAGACATCAATCTCAGATATAGGTTGAACAGGTGAGTGGCAATCAACAAAAAGGTGAAAATTTCAAAATTTCTACTTTTTACCTTTTTTGTGTTTCCAGTTAAGGGGGTATATGAGAGGGGGGGATGAAACCAAGTGGATCACCTAGAGGACACTCGGGGCTTCCATTATCACCATCAACCACCTGCCTACCTCCAGCAGGAGCGTGGGAATCCTATAGAATGCACCATGAGTCATTTTGCCCTGCACACAGGTGTTTTTCCACCCTTCTGCGACCTCTAGCGGCCGGAGTATATAAGCTAGGTGGGTCAAACAAATTGCATCGTTTAGAGGACACTCAGGGCTTCCATTTGCATCATCAATCACCCGCCTACCACCAATAGGGGCGTGGCAATTCACCAAAAAACACTTTGGAATTTAACGTGTCACCCTTTTGCGGCCATTAGCGCCTAAACAGGGTGATCTAAGATGGCGAAAACTATTTGATTCATGTAGCCGCACAGGTGCACGTTAATTAGAGACATCAATCTCAGATATAGGTTGAACAGGTGAGTGGCAATCAACAAAAAAGTGAAAATTTCAAAATTTCTACTTTTTACCTTTTTTGTGTTTCCAGTTAAGGGGGTATATGAGAGGGGGGGATGAAACCAAGTGGATCACCTAGAGGACACTCGGGGCTTCCATTATCACCATCAACCACCTGCCTACCACCAGCAGGAGCGTGGGAATCCTATAGAATGCACCATGAGTCATTTTGCCCTGCACACAGGTGTTTTTCCACCCTTCTGCGACCTCTAGCGGCCGGAGTATATAAGCTAGGTGGGTCAAACAAATTGCATCGTTTAGAGGACACTCAGGGCTTCCATTTGCATCATCAATCACCCGCCTACCACCAATAGGGGCGTGGCAATTCACCAAAAAACACTTTGGAATTTAACGTGTCACCCTTTTGCGGCCATTAGCGCCTAAACAGGGTGATCTAAGATGGCGCAAACTATTTGATTCATGTAGCCGCACAGGTGCACGTTAATTAGAGACATCAATCTCAGATATAGGTTGAACAGGTGAGTGGCAATCAACAAAAAAGTGAAAATTTCAAAATTTCTACTTTTTACCTTTTTTGTGTTTCCAGTTAAGGGGGTATATGAGAGGGGGGGATGAAACCAAGTGGATCACCTAGAGGACACTCGGGGCTTCCATTATCACCATCAACCACCTGCCTACCACCAGCAGGAGCGTGGGAATCCTATGGAATGCACCATGAGTCATTTTGCCCTGCACACAGGTGTTTTTCCACCCTTCTGCGACCTCTAGCGGCCGGAGTATATAAGCTAGGTGGGTCAAACAAATTGCATCGTTTAGAGGACACTCAGGGCTTCCATTTGCATCATCAATCACCCGCCTACCACCAATAGGGGCGTGGCAATTCACCAAAAACACTTTGGAATTTAACGTGTCACCCTTTTGCGGCCATTAGCGCCTAAACAGGGTGATCTAAGATGGCGCAAACTATTTGATTCATGTAGCCGCACAGGTGCACGTTAATTAGAGACATCAATCTCAGATATAGGTTGAACAGGTGAGTGGCAATCAACAAAAAAGTGAAAATTTCAAAATTTCTACTTTTTACCTTTTTTGTGTTTCCAGTTAAGGGGGTATATGAGAGGGGGGGATGAAACCAAGTGGATCACCTAGAGGACACTCGGGGCTTCCATTATCACCATCAACCACCTGCCTACCACCAGCAGGAGCGTGGGAATCCTATAGAATGCACCATGAGTCATTTTGCCCTGCACACAGGTGTTTTTCCACCCTTCTGCGACCTCTAGCGGCCGGAGTATATAAGCTAGGTGGGTCAAACAAATTGCATCGTTTAGAGGACACTCAGGGCTTCCATTTGCATCATCAATCACCCGCCTACCACCAATAGGAGCGTGGCAATTCACCAAAAAACACTTTGGAATTTAACGTGTCACCCTTTTGCGGCCATTAGCGCCTAAACAGGGTGATCTAAGATGGCGCAAACTATTTGATTCATGTAGCCGCACAGGTGCACGTTAATTAGAGACATCAATCTCAGATATAGGTTGAACAGGTGAGTGGCAATCAACAAAAAAGTGAAAATTTCAAAATTTCTACTTTTTACCTTTTTGTGTTTCCAGTTAAGGGGGTATATGAGAGGGGGGGATGAAACCAAGTGGATCACCTAGAGGACACTCGGGGCTTCCATTATCACCATCAACCACCTGCCTACCACCAGCAGGAGCGTGGGAATCCTATAGAATGCACCATGAGTCATTTTGCCCTGCACACAGGTGTTTTTCCACCCTTCTGCGACCTCTAGCGGCCGGAGTATATAAGCTAGGTGGGTCAAACAAATTGCATCGTTTAGAGGACACTCAGGGCTTCCATTTGCATCATCAATCACCCGCCTACCACCAATAGGAGCGTGGCAATTCACCAAAAAACACTTTGGAATTTAACGTGTCACCCTTTTGCGGCCATTAGCGCCTAAACAGGGTGATCTAAGATGGCGCAAACTATTTGATTCATGTAGCCGCACAGGTGCACGTTAATTAGAGACATCAATCTCAGATATAGGTTGAACAGGTGAGTGGCAATCAACAAAAAGGTGAAAATTTCAAAATTTCTACTTTTTACCTTTTTTGTGTTTCCAGTTAAGGGGGTATATGAGAGGGGGGGATGAAACCAAGTGGATCACCTAGAGGACACTCGGGGCTTCCATTATCACCATCAACCACCTGCCTACCTCCAGCAGGAGCGTGGGAATCCTATAGAATGCACCATGAGTCATTTTGCCCTGCACACAGGTGTTTTTCCACCCTTCTGCGACCTCTAGCGGCCGGAGTATATAAGCTAGGTGGGTCAAACAAATTGCATCGTTTAGAGGACACTCAGGGCTTCCATTTGCATCATCAATCACCCGCCTACCACCAATAGGGGCGTGGCAATTCACCAAAAAACACTTTGGAATTTAACGTGTCACCCTTTTGCGGCCATTAGCGCCTAAACAGGGTGATCTAAGATGGCGAAAACTAATTGATTCATGTAGCCGCACAGGTGCACGTTAATTAGAGACATCAATCTCAGATATAGGTTGAACAGGTGAGTGGCAATCAACAAAAAAGTGAAAATTTCAAAATTTCTACTTTTTACCTTTTTTGTGTTTCCAGTTAAGGGGGTATATGAGAGGGGGGGATGAAACCAAGTGGATCACCTAGAGGACACTCGGGGCTTCCATTATCACCATCAACCACCTGCCTACCACCAGCAGGAGCGTGGGAATCCTATAGAATGCACCATGAGTCATTTTGCCCTGCACACAGGTGTTTTTCCACCCTTCTGCGACCTCTAGCGGCCGGAGTATATAAGCTAGGTGGGTCAAACAAATTGCATCGTTTAGAGGACACTCAGGGCTTCCATTTGCATCATCAATCACCCGCCTACCACCAATAGGGGCGTGGCAATTCACCAAAAAACACTTTGGAATTTAACGTGTCACCCTTTTGCGGCCATTAGCGCCTAAACAGGGTGATCTAAGATGGCGCAAACTATTTGATTCATGTAGCCGCACAGGTGCACGTTAATTAGAGACATCAATCTCAGATATAGGTTGAACAGGTGAGTGGCAATCAACAAAAAAGTGAAAATTTCAAAATTTCTACTTTTTACCTTTTTTGTGTTTCCAGTTAAGGGGGTATATGAGAGGGGGGGATGAAACCAAGTGGATCACCTAGAGGACACTCGGGGCTTCCATTATCACCATCAACCACCTGCCTACCACCAGCAGGAGCGTGGGAATCCTATGGAATGCACCATGAGTCATTTTGCCCTGCACACAGGTGTTTTTCCACCCTTCTGCGACCTCTAGCGGCCGGAGTATATAAGCTAGGTGGGTCAAACAAATTGCATCGTTTAGAGGACACTCAGGGCTTCCATTTGCATCATCAATCACCCGCCTACCACCAATAGGGGCGTGGCAATTCACCAAAAACACTTTGGAATTTAACGTGTCACCCTTTTGCGGCCATTAGCGCCTAAACAGGGTGATCTAAGATGGCGCAAACTATTTGATTCATGTAGCCGCACAGGTGCACGTTAATTAGAGACATCAATCTCAGATATAGGTTGAACAGGTGAGTGGCAATCAACAAAAAAGTGAAAATTTCAAAATTTCTACTTTTTACCTTTTTTGTGTTTCCAGTTAAGGGGGTATATGAGAGGGGGGGATGAAACCAAGTGGATCACCTAGAGGACACTCGGGGCTTCCATTATCACCATCAACCACCTGCCTACCTCCAGCAGGAGCGTGGGAATCCTATAGAATGCACCATGAGTCATTTTGCCCTGCACACAGGTGTTTTTCCACCCTTCTGCGACCTCTAGCGGCCGGAGTATATAAGCTAGGTGGGTCAAACAAATTGCATCGTTTAGAGGACACTCAGGGCTTCCATTTGCATCATCAATCACCCGCCTACCACTAATAGGGGCGTGGCAATTCACCAAAAAACACTTTGGAATTTAACGTGTCACCCTTTTGCGGCCATTAGCGCCTAAACAGGGTGATCTAAGATGGCGCAAACTATTTGATTCATGTAGCCGCACAGGTGCACGTTAATTAGAGACATCAATCTACTAGGGCGCTCCGTTTACGCCTTACTTCGTAAGGCGCAAACTGCGCTAGTTTTTTCAACCTCTAGCTAATTCTTCTTTGGAACGCACATTGTATATATTTCTTCTGTGCGTGTGTATGTCACTGAACTCCTCCTAGACGGCTGGACCGATTTTGATGAAATTTTTTGTGTAAGTTCAAGGGACGTCGAGGATGGCTTAGATTCACAATTCGATCAACTAGATAATGTTTTAACAATGAATTTATTTATTATTTAAATTGTTGTTGATGTTAGAACGTTTTACATAGAATTTCGGCAGACTACGCTGCAGTTGTGTCAGATATTCAAAAGTTAAAGATTTAAAAATTCATCACTTTCGCTGTAAGAGTTGGCGTTATAAATTAGCGCCATCTGTACTTCATCTCTTTAACTTGATATTGAAACAGATAAAAATCATATGCTCTTAGTACTCCTAGACTTTCTATTATTCTATTGTTATTTTCGTTGTCATCTTATGATGTTTTACATTAGGGGGGGAGAGGGTTGAATCATGTTTGAAGTGTGTCTAAAAAACGATACTTTTTGAGTGAGATTTATAACAACCAACCTAACCTAAAAATTTATTTGTGTAGTTCATTAACTTCATAATAAATTTTTTAAATTGTTTTTACTATTCATGTTTTAAATGAAAAAAACTATTAAAAAACTAGAAAAAAATTCTATTAAAAATCATTTAATTTAAAAAAAATTATTCATTTTCCAAATTAAGAAGCAAGAAAATAAAATTACCCGTTTTTCATCTAAGATTTGTAACAATAAATCGTTTTCGGTGATAATTAAAAATTTTATTTTCAATAAATAACTCATATTCGTTGTGGATTACTCGGTTTATTTTGTATACATTTTTAATTAAATTTACACATGGGTTTGTTAACAACCACCCTAATCTAAAAATTATTTTTATAGTTTATTGATTCCATAACGCATAAATCTTTTTTGTTAATTATTTAAAATTTCATTCTCAATAAAAAAACTCACATTCGTTGCGTATTATATTACAGTATTTTTTTTATATATATATATATTTGATTCATGTAGCCGCACAGGTGCACGTTAATTAGAGACATCAATCTCAGATATAGGTTGAACAGGTGAGTGGCAATCAACAAAAAAGTGAAAATTTCAAAATTTCTACTTTTTACCTTTTTTGTGTTTCCAGTTAAGGGGGTATATGAGAGGGGGGGATGAAACCAAGTGGATCACCTAGAGGACACTCGGGGCTTCCATTATCACCATCAACCACCTGCCTACCACCAGCAGGAGCGTGGGAATCCTATAGAATGCACCATGAGTCATTTTGACCTGCACACAGGTGTTTTTCCACCCTTCTGCGACCTCTAGCGGCCGGAGTATATAAGCTAGGTGGGTCAAACAAATTGCATCGTTTAGAGGACACTCAGGGATTCCATTTGCATCATCAATCACCCGCCTACCACCAATAGGGGCGTGGCAATTCACCAAAAAACACTTTGGAATTTAACGTGTCACCCTTTTGCGGCCATTAGCGCCTAAACAGGGTGATCTAAGATAGCGCAAACTATTTGATTCATGTAGCCGCACAGGTGCACGTTAATTAGAGACATCAATCTCAGATATAGGTTGAACAGGTGAGTGGCAATCAACAAAAAAGTGAAAATTTCAAAATTTCTACTTTTTACCTTTTTTGTGTTTCCAGTTAAGGGGGTATATGAGAGGGGGGGATGAAACCAAGTGGATCACCTAGAGGACACTCGGGGCTTCCATTATCACCATCAACCACCTGCCTACCACCAGCAGGAGCGTGGGAATCCTATAGAATGCACCATGAGTCATTTTGCCCTGCACACAGGTGTTTTTCCACCCTTCTGCGACCTCTAGCGGCCGGAGTATATAAGCTAGGTGGGTCAAACAAATTGCATCGTTTAGAGGACACTCAGGGCTTCCATTTGCATCATCAATCACCCGCCTACCACCAATAGGAGCGTGGCAATTCACCAAAAAACACTTTGGAATTTAACGTGTCACCCTTTTGCGGCCATTAGCGCCTAAACAGGGTGATCTAAGATGGCGCAAACTATTTGATTCATGTAGCCGCACAGGTGCACGTTAATTAGAGACATCAATCTCAGATATAGGTTGAACAGGTGAGTGGCAATCAACAAAAAAGTGAAAATTTCAAAATTTCTACTTTTTACCTTTTTGTGTTTCCAGTTAAGGGGGTATATGAGAGGGGGGGATGAAACCAAGTGGATCACCTAGAGGACACTCGGGGCTTCCATTATCACCATCAACCACCTGCCTACCACCAGCAGGAGCGTGGGAATCCTATAGAATGCACCATGAGTCATTTTGCCCTGCACACAGGTGTTTTTCCACCCTTCTGCGACCTCTAGCGGCCGGAGTATATAAGCTAGGTGGGTCAAACAAATTGCATCGTTTAGAGGACACTCAGGGCTTCCATTTGCATCATCAATCACCCGCCTACCACCAATAGGAGCGTGGCAATTCACCAAAAAACACTTTGGAATTTAACGTGTCACCCTTTTGCGGCCATTAGCGCCTAAACAGGGTGATCTAAGATGGCGCAAACTATTTGATTCATGTAGCCGCACAGGTGCACGTTAATTAGAGACATCAATCTCAGATATAGGTTGAACAGGTGAGTGGCAATCAACAAAAAGGTGAAAATTTCAAAATTTCTACTTTTTACCTTTTTTGTGTTTCCAGTTAAGGGGGTATATGAGAGGGGGGGATGAAACCAAGTGGATCACCTAGAGGACACTCGGGGCTTCCATTATCACCATCAACCACCTGCCTACCTCCAGCAGGAGCGTGGGAATCCTATAGAATGCACCATGAGTCATTTTGCCCTGCACACAGGTGTTTTTCCACCCTTCTGCGACCTCTAGCGGCCGGAGTATATAAGCTAGGTGGGTCAAACAAATTGCATCGTTTAGAGGACACTCAGGGCTTCCATTTGCATCATCAATCACCCGCCTACCACCAATAGGGGCGTGGCAATTCACCAAAAAACACTTTGGAATTTAACGTGTCACCCTTTTGCGGCCATTAGCGCCTAAACAGGGTGATCTAAGATGGCGAAAACTAATTGATTCATGTAGCCGCACAGGTGCACGTTAATTAGAGACATCAATCTCAGATATAGGTTGAACAGGTGAGTGGCAATCAACAAAAAAGTGAAAATTTCAAAATTTCTACTTTTTACCTTTTTTGTGTTTCCAGTTAAGGGGGTATATGAGAGGGGGGGATGAAACCAAGTGGATCACCTAGAGGACACTCGGGGCTTCCATTATCACCATCAACCACCTGCCTACCACCAGCAGGAGCGTGGGAATCCTATAGAATGCACCATGAGTCATTTTGCCCTGCACACAGGTGTTTTTCCACCCTTCTGCGACCTCTAGCGGCCGGAGTATATAAGCTAGGTGGGTCAAACAAATTGCATCGTTTAGAGGACACTCAGGGCTTCCATTTGCATCATCAATCACCCGCCTACCACCAATAGGGGCGTGGCAATTCACCAAAAAACACTTTGGAATTTAACGTGTCACCCTTTTGCGGCCATTAGCGCCTAAACAGGGTGATCTAAGATGGCGCAAACTATTTGATTCATGTAGCCGCACAGGTGCACGTTAATTAGAGACATCAATCTCAGATATAGGTTGAACAGGTGAGTGGCAATCAACAAAAAAGTGAAAATTTCAAAATTTCTACTTTTTACCTTTTTTGTGTTTCCAGTTAAGGGGGTATATGAGAGGGGGGGATGAAACCAAGTGGATCACCTAGAGGACACTCGGGGCTTCCATTATCACCATCAACCACCTGCCTACCACCAGCAGGAGCGTGGGAATCCTATGGAATGCACCATGAGTCATTTTGCCCTGCACACAGGTGTTTTTCCACCCTTCTGCGACCTCTAGCGGCCGGAGTATATAAGCTAGGTGGGTCAAACAAATTGCATCGTTTAGAGGACACTCAGGGCTTCCATTTGCATCATCAATCACCCGCCTACCACCAATAGGGGCGTGGCAATTCACCAAAAACACTTTGGAATTTAACGTGTCACCCTTTTGCGGCCATTAGCGCCTAAACAGGGTGATCTAAGATGGCGCAAACTATTTGATTCATGTAGCCGCACAGGTGCACGTTAATTAGAGACATCAATCTCAGATATAGGTTGAACAGGTGAGTGGCAATCAACAAAAAAGTGAAAATTTCAAAATTTCTACTTTTTACCTTTTTTGTGTTTCCAGTTAAGGGGGTATATGAGAGGGGGGGATGAAACCAAGTGGATCACCTAGAGGACACTCGGGGCTTCCATTATCACCATCAACCACCTGCCTACCTCCAGCAGGAGCGTGGGAATCCTATAGAATGCACCATGAGTCATTTTGCCCTGCACACAGGTGTTTTTCCACCCTTCTGCGACCTCTAGCGGCCGGAGTATATAAGCTAGGTGGGTCAAACAAATTGCATCGTTTAGAGGACACTCAGGGCTTCCATTTGCATCATCAATCACCCGCCTACCACTAATAGGGGCGTGGCAATTCACCAAAAAACACTTTGGAATTTAACGTGTCACCCTTTTGCGGCCATTAGCGCCTAAACAGGGTGATCTAAGATGGCGCAAACTATTTGATTCATGTAGCCGCACAGGTGCACGTTAATTAGAGACATCAATCTACTAGGGCGCTCCGTTTACGCCTTACTTCGTAAGGCGCAAACTGCGCTAGTTTTTTCAACCTCTAGCTAATTCTTCTTTGGAACGCACATTGTATATATTTCTTCTGTGCGTGTGTATGTCACTGAACTCCTCCTAGACGGCTGGACCGATTTTGATGAAATTTTTTGTGTAAGTTCAAGGGACGTCGAGGATGGCTTAGATTCACAATTCGATCAACTAGATAATGTTTTAACAATGAATTTATTTATTATTTAAATTGTTGTTGATGTTAGAACGTTTTACATAGAATTTCGGCAGACTACGCTGCAGTTGTGTCAGATATTCAAAAGTTAAAGATTTAAAAATTCATCACTTTCGCTGTAAGAGTTGGCGTTATAAATTAGCGCCATCTGTACTTCATCTCTTTAACTTGATATTGAAACAGATAAAAATCATATGCTCTTAGTACTCCTAGACTTTCTATTATTCTATTGTTATTTTCGTTGTCATCTTATGATGTTTTACATTAGGGGGGGAGAGGGTTGAATCATGTTTGAAGTGTGTCTAAAAAACGATACTTTTTGAGTGAGATTTATAACAACCAACCTAACCTAAAAATTTATTTGTGTAGTTCATTAACTTCATAATAAATTTTTTAAATTGTTTTTACTATTCATGTTTTAAATGAAAAAAACTATTAAAAAACTAGAAAAAAATTCTATTAAAAATCATTTAATTTAAAAAAAATTATTCATTTTCCAAATTAAGAAGCAAGAAAATAAAATTACCCGTTTTTCATCTAAGATTTGTAACAATAAATCGTTTTCGGTGATAATTAAAAATTTTATTTTCAATAAATAACTCATATTCGTTGTGGATTACTCGGTTTATTTTGTATACATTTTTAATTAAATTTACACATGGGTTTGTTAACAACCACCCTAATCTAAAAATTATTTTTATAGTTTATTGATTCCATAACGCATAAATCTTTTTTGTTAATTATTTAAAATTTCATTCTCAATAAAAAAACTCACATTCGTTGCGTATTATATTACAGTATTTTTTTTATATATATATATATTTGATTCATGTAGCCGCACAGGTGCACGTTAATTAGAGACATCAATCTCAGATATAGGTTGAACAGGTGAGTGGCAATCAACAAAAAAGTGAAAATTTCAAAATTTCTACTTTTTACCTTTTTTGTGTTTCCAGTTAAGGGGGTATATGAGAGGGGGGGATGAAACCAAGTGGATCACCTAGAGGACACTCGGGGCTTCCATTATCACCATCAACCACCTGCCTACCACCAGCAGGAGCGTGGGAATCCTATAGAATGCACCATGAGTCATTTTGACCTGCACACAGGTGTTTTTCCACCCTTCTGCGACCTCTAGCGGCCGGAGTATATAAGCTAGGTGGGTCAAACAAATTGCATCGTTTAGAGGACACTCAGGGATTCCATTTGCATCATCAATCACCCGCCTACCACCAATAGGGGCGTGGCAATTCACCAAAAAACACTTTGGAATTTAACGTGTCACCCTTTTGCGGCCATTAGCGCCTAAACAGGGTGATCTAAGATAGCGCAAACTATTTGATTCATGTAGCCGCACAGGTGCACGTTAATTAGAGACATCAATCTCAGATATAGGTTGAACAGGTGAGTGGCAATCAACAAAAAGGTGAAAATTTCAAAATTTCTACTTTTTACCTTTTTTGTGTTTCCAGTTAAGGGGGTATATGAGAGGGGGGGATGAAACCAAGTGGATCACCTAGAGGACACTCGGGGCTTCCATTATCACCATCAACCACCTGCCTACCTCCAGCAGGAGCGTGGGAATCCTATAGAATGCACCATGAGTCATTTTGCCCTGCACACAGGTGTTTTTCCACCCTTCTGCGACCTCTAGCGGCCGGAGTATATAAGCTAGGTGGGTCAAACAAATTGCATCGTTTAGAGGACACTCAGGGCTTCCATTTGCATCATCAATCACCCGCCTACCACCAATAGGGGCGTGGCAATTCACCAAAAAACACTTTGGAATTTAACGTGTCACCCTTTTGCGGCCATTAGCGCCTAAACAGGGTGATCTAAGATGGCGAAAACTATTTGATTCATGTAGCCGCACAGGTGCACGTTAATTAGAGACATCAATCTCAGATATAGGTTGAACAGGTGAGTGGCAATCAACAAAAAAGTGAAAATTTCAAAATTTCTACTTTTTACCTTTTTTGTGTTTCCAGTTAAGGGGGTATATGAGAGGGGGGGATGAAACCAAGTGGATCACCTAGAGGACACTCGGGGCTTCCATTATCACCATCAACCACCTGCCTACCACCAGCAGGAGCGTGGGAATCCTATAGAATGCACCATGAGTCATTTTGCCCTGCACACAGGTGTTTTTCCACCCTTCTGCGACCTCTAGCGGCCGGAGTATATAAGCTAGGTGGGTCAAACAAATTGCATCGTTTAGAGGACACTCAGGGCTTCCATTTGCATCATCAATCACCCGCCTACCACCAATAGGGGCGTGGCAATTCACCAAAAAACACTTTGGAATTTAACGTGTCACCCTTTTGCGGCCATTAGCGCCTAAACAGGGTGATCTAAGATGGCGCAAACTATTTGATTCATGTAGCCGCACAGGTGCACGTTAATTAGAGACATCAATCTCAGATATAGGTTGAACAGGTGAGTGGCAATCAACAAAAAAGTGAAAATTTCAAAATTTCTACTTTTTACCTTTTTTGTGTTTCCAGTTAAGGGGGTATATGAGAGGGGGGGATGAAACCAAGTGGATCACCTAGAGGACACTCGGGGCTTCCATTATCACCATCAACCACCTGCCTACCACCAGCAGGAGCGTGGGAATCCTATGGAATGCACCATGAGTCATTTTGCCCTGCACACAGGTGTTTTTCCACCCTTCTGCGACCTCTAGCGGCCGGAGTATATAAGCTAGGTGGGTCAAACAAATTGCATCGTTTAGAGGACACTCAGGGCTTCCATTTGCATCATCAATCACCCGCCTACCACCAATAGGGGCGTGGCAATTCACCAAAAACACTTTGGAATTTAACGTGTCACCCTTTTGCGGCCATTAGCGCCTAAACAGGGTGATCTAAGATGGCGCAAACTATTTGATTCATGTAGCCGCACAGGTACACGTTAATTAGAGACATCAATCTCAGATATAGGTTGAACAGGTGAGTGGCAATCAACAAAAAAGTGAAAATTTCAAAATTTCTACTTTTTACCTTTTTTGTGTTTCCAGTTAAGGGGGTATATGAGAGGGGGGGATGAAACCAAGTGGATCACCTAGAGGACACTCGGGGCTTCCATTATCACCATCAACCACCTGCCTACCACCAGCAGGAGCGTGGGAATCCTATAGAATGCACCATGAGTCATTTTGCCCTGCACACAGGTGTTTTTCCACCCTTCTGCGACCTCTAGCGGCCGGAGTATATAAGCTAGGTGGGTCAAACAAATTGCATCGTTTAGAGGACACTCAGGGCTTCCATTTGCATCATCAATCACCCGCCTACCACCAATAGGGGCGTGGCAATTCACCAAAAAACACTTTGGAATTTAACGTGTCACCCTTTTGCGGCCATTAGCGCCTAAACAGGGTGATCTAAGATGGCGCAAACTATTTGATTCATGTAGCCGCACAGGTGCACGTTAATTAGAGACATCAATCTCAGATATAGGTTGAACAGGTGAGTGGCAATCAACAAAAAAGTGAAAATTTCAAAATTTCTACTTTTTACCTTTTTTGTGTTTCCAGTTAAGGGGGTATATGAGAGGGGGGGATGAAACCAAGTGGATCACCTAGAGGACACTTGGGGCTTCCATTATCACCATCAACCACCTGCCTACCACCAGCAGGAGCGTGGGAATCCTATAGAATGCACCATGAGTCATTTTGCCCTGCACACAGGTGTTTTTCCACCCTTCTGCGACCTCTAGCGGCCGGAGTATATAAGCTAGGTGGGTCAAACAAATTGCATCGTTTAGAGGACACTCAGGGATTCCATTTGCATCATCAATCACCCGCCTACCACCAATAGGGGCGTGGCAATTCACCAAAAAACACTTTGGAATTTAACGTGTCACCCTTTTGCGGCCATTAGCGCCTAAACAGGGTGATCTAAGATAGCGCAAACTATTTGATTCATGTAGCCGCACAGGTGCACGTTAATTAGAGACATCAATCTCAGATATAGGTTGAACAGGTGAGTGGCAATCAACAAAAAGGTGAAAATTTCAAAATTTCTACTTTTTACCTTTTTTGTGTTTCCAGTTAAGGGGGTATATGAGAGGGGGGGATGAAACCAAGTGGATCACCTAGAGGACACTCGGGGCTTCCATTATCACCATCAACCACCTGCCTACCTCCAGCAGGAGCGTGGGAATCCTATAGAATGCACCATGAGTCATTTTGCCCTGCACACAGGTGTTTTTCCACCCTTCTGCGACCTCTAGCGGCCGGAGTATATAAGCTAGGTGGGTCAAACAAATTGCATCGTTTAGAGGACACTCAGGGCTTCCATTTGCATCATCAATCACCCGCCTACCACCAATAGGGGCGTGGCAATTCACCAAAAAACACTTTGGAATTTAACGTGTCACCCTTTTGCGGCCATTAGCGCCTAAACAGGGTGATCTAAGATGGCGAAAACTATTTGATTCATGTAGCCGCACAGGTGCACGTTAATTAGAGACATCAATCTCAGATATAGGTTGAACAGGTGAGTGGCAATCAACAAAAAAGTGAAAATTTCAAAATTTCTACTTTTTACCTTTTTTGTGTTTCCAGTTAAGGGGGTATATGAGAGGGGGGGATGAAACCAAGTGGATCACCTAGAGGACACTCGGGGCTTCCATTATCACCATCAACCACCTGCCTACCACCAGCAGGAGCGTGGGAATCCTATAGAATGCACCATGAGTCATTTTGCCCTGCACACAGGTGTTTTTCCACCCTTCTGCGACCTCTAGCGGCCGGAGTATATAAGCTAGGTGGGTCAAACAAATTGCATCGTTTAGAGGACACTCAGGGCTTCCATTTGCATCATCAATCACCCGCCTACCACCAATAGGGGCGTGGCAATTCACCAAAAAACACTTTGGAATTTAACGTGTCACCCTTTTGCGGCCATTAGCGCCTAAACAGGGTGATCTAAGATGGCGCAAACTATTTGATTCATGTAGCCGCACAGGTGCACGTTAATTAGAGACATCAATCTCAGATATAGGTTGAACAGGTGAGTGGCAATCAACAAAAAAGTGAAAATTTCAAAATTTCTACTTTTTACCTTTTTTGTGTTTCCAGTTAAGGGGGTATATGAGAGGGGGGGATGAAACCAAGTGGATCACCTAGAGGACACTCGGGGCTTCCATTATCACCATCAACCACCTGCCTACCACCAGCAGGAGCGTGGGAATCCTATAGAATGCACCATGAGTCATTTTGACCTGCACACAGGTGTTTTTCCACCCTTCTGCGACCTCTAGCGGCCGGAGTATATAAGCTAGGTGGGTCAAACAAATTGCATCGTTTAGAGGACACTCAGGGATTCCATTTGCATCATCAATCACCCGCCTACCACCAATAGGGGCGTGGCAATTCACCAAAAAACACTTTGGAATTTAACGTGTCACCCTTTTGCGGCCATTAGCGCCTAAACAGGGTGATCTAAGATAGCGCAAACTATTTGATTCATGTAGCCGCACAGGTGCACGTTAATTAGAGACATCAATCTCAGATATAGGTTGAACAGGTGAGTGGCAATCAACAAAAAGGTGAAAATTTCAAAATTTCTACTTTTTACCTTTTTTGTGTTTCCAGTTAAGGGGGTATATGAGAGGGGGGGATGAAACCAAGTGGATCACCTAGAGGACACTCGGGGCTTCCATTATCACCATCAACCACCTGCCTACCTCCAGCAGGAGCGTGGGAATCCTATAGAATGCACCATGAGTCATTTTGCCCTGCACACAGGTGTTTTTCCACCCTTCTGCGACCTCTAGCGGCCGGAGTATATAAGCTAGGTGGGTCAAACAAATTGCATCGTTTAGAGGACACTCAGGGCTTCCATTTGCATCATCAATCACCCGCCTACCACCAATAGGGGCGTGGCAATTCACCAAAAAACACTTTGGAATTTAACGTGTCACCCTTTTGCGGCCATTAGCGCCTAAACAGGGTGATCTAAGATGGCGAAAACTATTTGATTCATGTAGCCGCACAGGTGCACGTTAATTAGAGACATCAATCTCAGATATAGGTTGAACAGGTGAGTGGCAATCAACAAAAAAGTGAAAATTTCAAAATTTCTACTTTTTACCTTTTTTGTGTTTCCAGTTAAGGGGGTATATGAGAGGGGGGGATGAAACCAAGTGGATCACCTAGAGGACACTCGGGGCTTCCATTATCACCATCAACCACCTGCCTACCACCAGCAGGAGCGTGGGAATCCTATAGAATGCACCATGAGTCATTTTGCCCTGCACACAGGTGTTTTTCCACCCTTCTGCGACCTCTAGCGGCCGGAGTATATAAGCTAGGTGGGTCAAACAAATTGCATCGTTTAGAGGACACTCAGGGCTTCCATTTGCATCATCAATCACCCGCCTACCACCAATAGGGGCGTGGCAATTCACCAAAAAACACTTTGGAATTTAACGTGTCACCCTTTTGCGGCCATTAGCGCCTAAACAGGGTGATCTAAGATGGCGCAAACTATTTGATTCATGTAGCCGCACAGGTGCACGTTAATTAGAGACATCAATCTCAGATATAGGTTGAACAGGTGAGTGGCAATCAACAAAAAAGTGAAAATTTCAAAATTTCTACTTTTTACCTTTTTTGTGTTTCCAGTTAAGGGGGTATATGAGAGGGGGGGATGAAACCAAGTGGATCACCTAGAGGACACTCGGGGCTTCCATTATCACCATCAACCACCTGCCTACCACCAGCAGGAGCGTGGGAATCCTATGGAATGCACCATGAGTCATTTTGCCCTGCACACAGGTGTTTTTCCACCCTTCTGCGACCTCTAGCGGCCGGAGTATATAAGCTAGGTGGGTCAAACAAATTGCATCGTTTAGAGGACACTCAGGGCTTCCATTTGCATCATCAATCACCCGCCTACCACCAATAGGGGCGTGGCAATTCACCAAAAACACTTTGGAATTTAACGTGTCACCCTTTTGCGGCCATTAGCGCCTAAACAGGGTGATCTAAGATGGCGCAAACTATTTGATTCATGTAGCCGCACAGGTACACGTTAATTAGAGACATCAATCTCAGATATAGGTTGAACAGGTGAGTGGCAATCAACAAAAAAGTGAAAATTTCAAAATTTCTACTTTTTACCTTTTTTGTGTTTCCAGTTAAGGGGGTATATGAGAGGGGGGGATGAAACCAAGTGGATCACCTAGAGGACACTCGGGGCTTCCATTATCACCATCAACCACCTGCCTACCACCAGCAGGAGCGTGGGAATCCTATAGAATGCACCATGAGTCATTTTGCCCTGCACACAGGTGTTTTTCCACCCTTCTGCGACCTCTAGCGGCCGGAGTATATAAGCTAGGTGGGTCAAACAAATTGCATCGTTTAGAGGACACTCAGGGCTTCCATTTGCATCATCAATCACCCGCCTACCACCAATAGGGGCGTGGCAATTCACCAAAAAACACTTTGGAATTTAACGTGTCACCCTTTTGCGGCCATTAGCGCCTAAACAGGGTGATCTAAGATGGCGCAAACTATTTGATTCATGTAGCCGCACAGGTGCACGTTAATTAGAGACATCAATCTCAGATATAGGTTGAACAGGTGAGTGGCAATCAACAAAAAAGTGAAAATTTCAAAATTTCTACTTTTTACCTTTTTTGTGTTTCCAGTTAAGGGGGTATATGAGAGGGGGGGATGAAACCAAGTGGATCACCTAGAGGACACTTGGGGCTTCCATTATCACCATCAACCACCTGCCTACCACCAGCAGGAGCGTGGGAATCCTATAGAATGCACCATGAGTCATTTTGCCCTGCACACAGGTGTTTTTCCACCCTTCTGCGACCTCTAGCGGCCGGAGTATATAAGCTAGGTGGGTCAAACAAATTGCATCGTTTAGAGGACACTCAGGGATTCCATTTGCATCATCAATCACCCGCCTACCACCAATAGGGGCGTGGCAATTCACCAAAAAACACTTTGGAATTTAACGTGTCACCCTTTTGCGGCCATTAGCGCCTAAACAGGGTGATCTAAGATAGCGCAAACTATTTGATTCATGTAGCCGCACAGGTGCACGTTAATTAGAGACATCAATCTCAGATATAGGTTGAACAGGTGAGTGGCAATCAACAAAAAGGTGAAAATTTCAAAATTTCTACTTTTTACCTTTTTTGTGTTTCCAGTTAAGGGGGTATATGAGAGGGGGGGATGAAACCAAGTGGATCACCTAGAGGACACTCGGGGCTTCCATTATCACCATCAACCACCTGCCTACCTCCAGCAGGAGCGTGGGAATCCTATAGAATGCACCATGAGTCATTTTGCCCTGCACACAGGTGTTTTTCCACCCTTCTGCGACCTCTAGCGGCCGGAGTATATAAGCTAGGTGGGTCAAACAAATTGCATCGTTTAGAGGACACTCAGGGCTTCCATTTGCATCATCAATCACCCGCCTACCACCAATAGGGGCGTGGCAATTCACCAAAAAACACTTTGGAATTTAACGTGTCACCCTTTTGCGGCCATTAGCGCCTAAACAGGGTGATCTAAGATGGCGAAAACTATTTGATTCATGTAGCCGCACAGGTGCACGTTAATTAGAGACATCAATCTCAGATATAGGTTGAACAGGTGAGTGGCAATCAACAAAAAAGTGAAAATTTCAAAATTTCTACTTTTTACCTTTTTTGTGTTTCCAGTTAAGGGGGTATATGAGAGGGGGGGATGAAACCAAGTGGATCACCTAGAGGACACTCGGGGCTTCCATTATCACCATCAACCACCTGCCTACCACCAGCAGGAGCGTGGGAATCCTATAGAATGCACCATGAGTCATTTTGCCCTGCACACAGGTGTTTTTCCACCCTTCTGCGACCTCTAGCGGCCGGAGTATATAAGCTAGGTGGGTCAAACAAATTGCATCGTTTAGAGGACACTCAGGGCTTCCATTTGCATCATCAATCACCCGCCTACCACCAATAGGGGCGTGGCAATTCACCAAAAAACACTTTGGAATTTAACGTGTCACCCTTTTGCGGCCATTAGCGCCTAAACAGGGTGATCTAAGATGGCGCAAACTATTTGATTCATGTAGCCGCACAGGTGCACGTTAATTAGAGACATCAATCTCAGATATAGGTTGAACAGGTGAGTGGCAATCAACAAAAAAGTGAAAATTTCAAAATTTCTACTTTTTACCTTTTTTGTGTTTCCAGTTAAGGGGGTATATGAGAGGGGGGGATGAAACCAAGTGGATCACCTAGAGGACACTCGGGGCTTCCATTATCACCATCAACCACCTGCCTACCACCAGCAGGAGCGTGGGAATCCTATGGAATGCACCATGAGTCATTTTGCCCTGCACACAGGTGTTTTTCCACCCTTCTGCGACCTCTAGCGGCCGGAGTATATAAGCTAGGTGGGTCAAACAAATTGCATCGTTTAGAGGACACTCAGGGCTTCCATTTGCATCATCAATCACCCGCCTACCACCAATAGGGGCGTGGCAATTCACCAAAAACACTTTGGAATTTAACGTGTCACCCTTTTGCGGCCATTAGCGCCTAAACAGGGTGATCTAAGATGGCGCAAACTATTTGATTCATGTAGCCGCACAGGTGCACGTTAATTAGAGACATCAATCTCAGATATAGGTTGAACAGGTGAGTGGCAATCAACAAAAAAGTGAAAATTTCAAAATTTCTACTTTTTACCTTTTTTGTGTTTCCAGTTAAGGGGGTATATGAGAGGGGGGGATGAAACCAAGTGGATCACCTAGAGGACACTCGGGGCTTCCATTATCACCATCAACCACCTGCCTACCACCAGCAGGAGCGTGGGAATCCTATAGAATGCACCATGAGTCATTTTGCCCTGCACACAGGTGTTTTTCCACCCTTCTGCGACCTCTAGCGGCCGGAGTATATAAGCTAGGTGGGTCAAACAAATTGCATCGTTTAGAGGACACTCAGGGCTTCCATTTGCATCATCAATCACCCGCCTACCACTAATAGGGGCGTGGCAATTCACCAAAAAACACTTTGGAATTTAACGTGTCACCCTTTTGCGGCCATTAGCGCCTAAACAGGGTGATCTAAGATGGCGCAAACTATTTGATTCATGTAGCCGCACAGGTGCACGTTAATTAGAGACATCAATCTCAGATATAGGTTGAACAGGTGAGTGGCAATCAACAAAAAAGTGAAAATTTCAAAATTTCTACTTTTTACCTTTTTTGTGTTTCCAGTTAAGGGGGTATATGAGAGGGGGGGATGAAACCAAGTGGATCACCTAGAGGACACTTGGGGCTTCCATTATCACCATCAACCACCTGCCTACCACCAGCAGGAGCGTGGGAATCCTATAGAATGCACCATGAGTCATTTTGCCCTGCACACAGGTGTTTTTCCACCCTTCTGCGACCTCTAGCGGCCGGAGTATATAAGCTAGGTGGGTCAAACAAATTGCATCGTTTAGAGGACACTCAGGGCTTCCATTTGCATCATCAATCACCCGCCTACCACCAATAGGGGCGTGGCAATTCACCAAAAAACACTTTGGAATTTAACGTGTCACTCTTTTGCGGCCATTAGCGCCTAAAGAGGGTGATCTAAGATGGCGCAAACTATTTGATTCATGTAGCCGCACAGGTGCACGTTAATTAAAGACATCAATCTCAGATATAGGTTGAACAGGTGAGTGGCAATCAACAAAAAAGTGAAAATTTCAAAATTTCTACTTTTTACCTTTTTTGTGTTTCCAGTTAAGGGGGTATATGAGAGGGGGGGATGAAACCAAGTGGATCACCTAGAGGACACTCGGGGCTTCCATTATCACCATCAACCACCTGCCTACCACCAGCAGGAGCGTGGGAATCCTATAGAATGCACCATGAGTCATTTTGCCCTGCACACAGGTGTTTTTCCACCCTTCTGCGACCTCTAGCGGCCGGAGTATATAAGCTAGGTGGGTCAAACAAATTGCATCGTTTAGAGGACACTCAGGGCTTCCATTTGCATCATCAATCACCCGCCTACCACCAATAGGGGCGTGGAAATTCACCAAAAAACACTTTGGAATTTAACGTGTCACCATTTTGCGGCCATTAGCGCCTAAACAGGGTGATCTAAGATGGCGCAAACTATTTGATTCAGGTAGCCGCACAGGTGCACGTTAATTAGAGACATCAATCTCAGATATAGGTTGAACAGGTGAGTGGCAATCAACAAAAAAGTGAAAATTTCAAAATTTCTACTTTTTACCTTTTTTGTGTTTCCAGTTAAGGGGGTATATGAGAGGGGGGGATGAAACCAAGTGGATCACCTAGAGGACACTCGGGGCTTCCATTATCACCATCAACCACCTGCCTACCACCAGCAGGAGCGTGGGAATCCTATAGAATGCACCATGAGTCATTTTGCCCTGCACACAGGTGTTTTTCCACCCTTCTGCGACCTCTAGCGGCCGGAGTATATAAGCTAGGTGGGTCAAACAAATTGCATCGTTTAGAGGACACTCAGGGCTTCCATTTGCATCATCAATCACCCGCCTACCACCAATAGGGGCGTGGCAATTCACCAAAAAACACTTTGGAATTTAACGTGTCACCCTTTTGCGGCCATTAGCGCCTAAACAGGGTGATCTAAGATGGCGCAAACTATTTGATTCATGTAGCCGCACAGGTGCACGTTAATTAGAGACATCAATCTCAGATATAGGTTGAACAGGTGAGTGGCAATCAACAAAAAAGTGAAAATTTCAAAATTTCTACTTTTTACCTTTTTTGTGTTTCCAGTTAAGGGGGTATATGAGAGGGGGGGATGAAACCAAGTGGATCACCTAGAGGACACTCGGGGCTTCCATTATCACCATCAACCACCTGCCTACCACCAGCAGGAGCGTGGGAATCCTATAGAATGCACCATGAGTCATTTTGCCCTGCACACAGGTGTTTTTCCACCCTTCTGCGACCTCTAGCGGCCGGAGTATATAAGCTAGGTGGGTCAAACAAATTGCATCGTTTAGAGGACACTCAGGGCTTCCATTTGCATCATCAATCACCCGCCTACCACCAATAGGGGCGTGGCAATTCACCAAAAAACACTTTGGAATTTAACGTGTCACCCTTTTGCGGCCATTAGCGCCTAAACAGGGTGATCTAAGATGGCGCAAACTATTTGATTCATGTAGCCGCACAGGTGCACGTTAATTAGAGACATCAATCTCAGATATAGGTTGAACAGGTGAGTGGCAATCAACAAAAAAGTGAAAATTTCAAAATTTCTACTTTTTACCTTTTTTGTGTTTCCAGTTAAGGGGGTATATGAGAGGGGGGGATGAAACCAAGTGGATCACCTAGAGGACACTCGGGGCTTCCATTATCACCATCAACCACCTGCCTACCACCAGCAGGAGCGTGGGAATCCTATAGAATGCACCATGAGTCATTTTGCCCTGCACACAGGTGTTTTTCCACCCTTCTGCGACCTCTAGCGGCCGGAGTATATAAGCTAGGTGGGTCAAACAAATTGCATCGTTTAGAGGACACTCAGGGCTTCCATTTGCATCATCAATCACCCGCCTACCACCAATAGGAGCGTGGCAATTCACCAAAAAACACTTTGGAATTTAACGTGTCACCCTTTTGCGGCCATTAGCGCCTAAACAGGGTGATCTAAGATGGCGCAAACTATTTGATTCATGTAGCCGCACAGGTGCACGTTAATTAGAGACATCAATCTCAGATATAGGTTGAACAGGTGAGTGGCAATCAACAAAAAAGTGAAAATTTCAAAATTTCTACTTTTTACCTTTTTTGTGTTTCCAGTTAAGGGGGTATATGAGAGGGGGGGATGAAACCAAGTGGATCACCTAGAGGACACTCGGGGCTTCCATTATCACCATCAACCACCTGCCTACCACCAGCAGGAGCGTGGGAATCCTATAGAATGCACCATGAGTCATTTTGCCCTGCACACAGGTGTTTTTCCACCCTTCTGCGACCTCTAGCGGCCGGAGTATATAAGCTAGGTGGGTCAAACAAATTGCATCGTTTAGAGGACACTCAGGGCTTCCATTTGCATCATCAATCACCCGCCTACCACCAATAGGGGCGTGGCAATTCACCAAAAAACACTTTGGAATTTAACGTGTCACCCTTTTGCGGCCATTAGCGCCTAAACAGGGTGATCTAAGATGGCGCAAACTATTTGATTCATGTAGCCGCACAGGTGCACGTTAATTAGAGACATCAATCTCAGATATAGGTTGAACAGGTGAGTGGCAATCAACAAAAAAGTGAAAATTTCAAAATTTCTACTTTTTACCTTTTTTGTGTTTCCAGTTAAGGGGGTATATGAGAGGGGGGGATGAAACCAAGTGGATCACCTAGAGGACACTCGGGGCTTCCATTATCACCATCAACCACCTGCCTACCACCAGCAGGAGCGTGGGAATCCTATGGAATGCACCATGAGTCATTTTGCCCTGCACACAGGTGTTTTTCCACCCTTCTGCGACCTCTAGCGGCCGGAGTATATAAGCTAGGTGGGTCAAACAAATTGCATCGTTTAGAGGACACTCAGGGCTTCCATTTGCATCATCAATCACCCGCCTACCACCAATAGGGGCGTGGCAATTCACCAAAAAC
Source organism: Bactrocera oleae (assembly GCF_042242935.1). NCBI lineage: Eukaryota > Metazoa > Arthropoda > Insecta > Diptera > Tephritidae > Bactrocera > Bactrocera oleae. The sequence goes on from NC_091541.1 coordinate 38,006,716, forward strand.
CCTTTGGAATTTAACGTGTCACCCTTTTGCGGCCATTAGCGCCTAAACAGGGTGATCTAAGATGGCGCAAACTATTTGATTCATGTAGCCGCACAGGTGCACGTTAATTAGAGACATCAATCTCAGATATAGGTTGAACAGGTGAGTGGCAATCAACAAAAAAGTGAAAATTTCAAAATTTCTACTTTTTACCTTTTTTGTGTTTCCAGTTAAGGGGGTATATGAGAGGGGGCGATGAAACCAAGTGGATCACCTAGAGGACACTCGGGGCTTCCATTATCACCATCAACCACCTGCCTACCACCAGCAGGAGCGTGGGAATCCTATAGAATGCACCATGAGTCATTTTGCCCTGCACACAGGTGTTTTTCCACCCTTCTGCGACCTCTAGCGGCCGGAGTATATAAGCTAGGTGGGTCAAACAAATTGCATCGTTTAGAGGACACTCAGGGCTTCCATTTGCATCATCAATCACCCGCCTACCACTAATAGGGGCGTGGCAATTCACCAAAAAACACTTTGGAATTTAACGTGTCACCCTTTTGCGGCCATTAGCGCCTAAACAGGGTGATCTAAGATGGCGCAAACTATTTGATTCATGTAGCCGCACAGGTGCACGTTAATTAGAGACATCAATCTCAGATATAGGTTGAACAGGTGAGTGGCAATCAACAAAAAAGTGAAAATTTCAAAATTTCTACTTTTTACCTTTTTTGTGTTTCCAGTTAAGGGGGTATATGAGAGGGGGGGATGAAACCAAGTGGATCACCTAGAGGACACTCGGGGCTTCCATTATCACCATCAACCACCTGCCTACCACCAGCAGGAGCGTGGGAATCCTATAGAATGCACCATGAGTCATTTTGCCCTGCACACAGGTGTTTTTCCACCCTTCTGCGACCTCTAGCGGCCGGAGTATATAAGCTAGTTGGGTCAAACAAATTGCATCGTTTAGAGGACACTCAGGGCTTCCATTTGCATCATCAATCACCCGCCTACCACCAATAGGGGCGTGGAAATTCACCAAAAAACACTTTGGAATTTAACGTGTCACCCTTTTGCGGCCATTAGCGCCTAAACAGGGTGATCTAAGATGGCGCAAACTATTTGATTCATGTAGCCGCACAGGTGCACGTTAATTAGAGACATCAATCTACTAGGGCGCTCCGTTTACGCCTTACTTCGTAAGGCGCAAACTGCGCTAGTTTTTTCAACCTCTAGCTAATTCTTCTTTGGAACGCACATTGTATATATTTCTTCTGTGCGTGTGTATGTCACTGAACTCCTCCTAGACGGCTGGACCGATTTTGATGAAATTTTTTGTGTAAGTTCAAGGGACGTCGAGGATGGCTTAGATTCACAATTCGATCAACTAGATAATGTTTTAACAATGAATTTATTTATTATTTAAATTGTTGTTGATGTTAGAACGTTTTACATAGAATTTCGGCAGACTACGCTGCAGTTGTGTCAGATATTCAAAAGTTAAAGATTTAAAAATTCATCACTTTCGCTGTAAGAGTTGGCGTTATAAATTAGCGCCATCTGTACTTCATCTCTTTAACTTAATATTGAAACAGATAAAAATCATATGCTCTTAGTACTCCTAGACTTTCTATTATTCTATTGTTATTTTCGTTGTCATCTTATGATGTTTTACATTAGGGGGGGAGAGGGTTGAATCATGTTTGAAGTGTGTCTAAAAAACGATACTTTTTGAGTGAGATTTATAACAACCAACCTAACCTAAAAATTTATTTGTGTAGTTCATTAACTTCATAATAAATTTTTTAAATTGTTTTTACTATTCATGTTTTAAATGAAAAAAACTATTAAAAAACTAGAAAAAAATTCTATTAAAAATCATTTAATTTAAAAAAAATTATTCATTTTCCAAATTAAGAAGCAAGAAAATAAAATTACCCGTTTTTCATCTAAGATTTGTAACAATAAATCGTTTTCGGTGATAATTAAAAATTTTATTTTCAATAAATAACTCATATTCGTTGTGGATTACTCGGTTTATTTTGTATACATTTTTAATTAAATTTACACATGGGTTTGTTAACAACCACCCTAATCTAAAAATTATTTTTATAGTTTATTGATTCCATAACGCATAAATCTTTTTTGTTAATTATTTAAAATTTCATTCTCAATAAAAAAACTCACATTCGTTGCGTATTATATTACAGTATTTTTTTTATATATATATATATTTGATTCATGTAGCCGCACAGGTGCACGTTAATTAGAGACATCAATCTCAGATATAGGTTGAACAGGTGAGTGGCAATCAACAAAAAAGTGAAAATTTCAAAATTTCTACTTTTTACCTTTTTTGTGTTTCCAGTTAAGGGGGTATATGAGAGGGGGGGATGAAACCAAGTGGATCACCTAGAGGACACTCGGGGCTTCCATTATCACCATCAACCACCTGCCTACCACCAGCAGGAGCGTGGGAATCCTATAGAATGCACCATGAGTCATTTTGCCCTGCACACAGGTGTTTTTCCACCCTTCTGCGACCTCTAGCGGCCGGAGTATATAAGCTAGGTGGGTCAAACAAATTGCATCGTATAGAGGACACTCAGGGCTTCCATTTGCATCATCAATCACCCGCCTACCACCAATAGGGGCGTGGCAATTCACCAAAAAACACTTTGGAATTTAACGTGTCACCCTTTTGCGGCCATTAGCGCCTAAACAGGGTGATCTAAGATGGCGCAAACTATTTGATTCATGTAGCCGCACAGGTGCACGTTAATTAGAGACATCAATCTCAGATATAGGTTGAACAGGTGAGTGGCAATCAACAAAAAAGTGAAAATTTCAAAATTTCTACTTTTTACCTTTTTTGTGTTTCCAGTTAAGGGGGTATATGAGAGGGGGGGATGAAACCAAGTGGATCACCTAGAGGACACTCGGGGCTTCCATTATCACCATCAACCACCTGCCTACCACCAGCAGGAGCGTGGGAATCCTATAGAATGCACCATGAGTCATTTTGCCCTGCACACAGGTGTTTTTCCACCCTTCTGCGACCTCTAGCGGCCGGAGTATATAAGCTAGGTGGGTCAAACAAATTGCATCGTTTAGAGGACACTCAGGGCTTCCATTTGCATCATCAATCACCCGCCTACCACCAATAGGGGCGTGGCAATTCACCAAAAAACACTTTGGAATTTAACGTGTCACCCTTTTGCGGCCATTAGCGCCTAAACAGGGTGATCTAAGATGGCGCAAACTATTTGATTCATGTAGCCGCACAGGTGCACGTTAATTAGAGACATCAATCTCAGATATAGGTTGAACAGGTGAGTGGCAATCAACAAAAAAGTGAAAATTTCAAAATTTCTACTTTTTACCTTTTTTGTGTTTCCAGTTAAGGGGGTATATGAGAGGGGGGGATGAAACCAAGTGGATCACCTAGAGGACACTCGGGGCTTCCATTATCACCATCAACCACCTGCCTACCACCAGCAGGAGCGTGGGAATCCTATAGAATGCACCATGAGTCATTTTGCCCTGCACACAGGTGTTTTTCCACCCTTCTGCGACCTCTAGCGGCCGGAGTATATAAGCTAGGTGGGTCAAACAAATTGCATCGTTTAGAGGACACTCAGGGCTTCCATTTGCATCATCAATCACCCGCCTACCACCAATAGGGGCGTGGCAATTCACCAAAAAACACTTTGGAATTTAACGTGTCACCCTTTTGCGGCCATTAGCGCCTAAACAGGGTAATCTAAGATGGCGCAAACTATTTGATTCATGTAGCCGCACAGGTGCACGTTAATTAGAGACATCAATCTCAGATATAGGTTGAACAGGTGAGTGGCAATCAACAAAAAAGTGAAAATTTCAAAATTTCTACTTTTTACCTTTTTTGTGTTTCCAGTTAAGGGGGTATATGAGAGGGGGGGATGAAACCAAGTGGATCACCTAGAGGACACTCGGGGCTTCCATTATCACCATCAACCACCTGCCTACCACCAGCAGGAGCGTGGGAATCCTATAGAATGCACCATGAGTCATTTTGCCCTGCACACAGGTGTTTTTCCACCCTTCTGCGACCTCTAGCGGCCGGAGTATATAAGCTAGGTGGGTCAAACAAATTGCATCGTTTAGAGGACACTCAGGGCTTCCATTTGCATCATCAATCACCCGCCTACCACCAATAGGTGCGTGGCAATTCACCAAAAAACACTTTGGAATTTAACGTGTCACCCTTTTGCGGCCATTAGCGCCTAAACAGGGTGATCTAAGATGGCGCAAACTATTTGATTCATGTAGCCGCACAGGTGCACGTTAATTAGAGACATCAATCTCAGATATAGGTTGAACAGGTGAGTGGCAATCAACAAAAAAGTGAAAATTTCAAAATTTCTACTTTTTACCTTTTTTGTGTTTCCAGTTAAGGGGGTATATGAGAGGGGGGGATGAAACCAAGTGGATCACCTAGAGGACACTCGGGGCTTCCATTATCACCATCAACCACCTGCCTACCACCAGCAGGAGCGTGGGAATCCTATAGAATGCACCATGAGTCATTTTGCCCTGCACACAGGTGTTTTTCCACCCTTCTGCGACCTCTAGCGGCCGGAGTATATAAGCTAGGTGGGTCAAACAAATTGCATCGTTTAGAGGACACTCAGGGCTTCCATTTGCATCATCAATCACCCGCCTACCACCAATAGGTGCGTGGCAATTCACCAAAAAACACTTTGGAATTTAACGTGTCACCCTTTTGCGGCCATTAGCGCCTAAACAGGGTGATCTAAGATGGCGCAAACTATTTGATTCAGGTAGCCGCACAGGTGCACGTTAATTAGAGACATCAATCTCAGATATAGGTTGAACAGGTGAGTGGCAATCAACAAAAAAGTGAAAATTTCAAAATTTCTACTTTTTACCTTTTTTGTGTTTCCAGTTAAGGGGGTATATGAGAGGGGGGGATGAAACCAAGTGGATCACCTAGAGGACACTCGGGGCTTCCATTATCACCATCAACCACCTGCCTACCACCAGCAGGAGCGTGGGAATCCTATAGAATGCACCATGAGTCATTTTGCCCTGCACACAGGTGTTTTTCCACCCTTCTGCGACCTCTAGCGGCCGGAGTATATAAGCTAGGTGGGTCAAACAAATTGCATCGTTTAGAGGACACTCAGGGCTTCCATTTGCATTATCAATCACCCGCCTACCACCAATAGGTGCGTGGCAATTCACCAAAAAACACTTTGGAATTTAACGTGTCACCCTTTTGCGGCCATTAGCGCCTAAACAGGGTGATCTAAGATGGCGCAAACTATTTGATTCATGTAGCCGCACAGGTGCACGTTAATTAGAGACATCAATCTCAGATATAGGTTGAACAGGTGAGTGGCAATCAACAAAAAAGTGAAAATTTCAAAATTTCTACTTTTTACCTTTTTTGTGTTTCCAGTTAAGGGGGTATATGAGAGGGGGGGATGAAACCAAGTGGATCACCTAGAGGACACTCGGGGCTTCCATTATCACCATCAACCACCTGCCTACCACCAGCAGGAGCGTGGGAATCCTATAGAATGCACCATGAGTCATTTTGCCCTGCACACAGGTGTTTTTCCACCCTTCTGCGACCTCTAGCGGCCGGAGTATATAAGCTAGGTGGGTCAAACAAATTGCATCGTTTAGAGGACACTCAGGGCTTCCATTTGCATTATCAATCACCCGCCTACCACCAATAGGTGCGTGGCAATTCACCAAAAAACACTTTGGAATTTAACGTGTCACCCTTTTGCGGCCATTAGCGCCTAAACAGGGTGATCTAAGATGGCGCAAACTATTTGATTCATACAGGTGCACGTTAATTAGAGACATCAATCTCAGATATAGGTTGAACAGGTGAGTGGCAATCAACAAAAAAGTGAAAATTTCAAAATTTCTACTTTTTACCTTTTTTGTGTTTCCAGTTAAGGGGGTATATGAGAGGGGGGGATGAAACCAAGTGGATCACCTAGAGGACACTCGGGGCTTCCATTATCACCATCAACCACCTGCCTACCACCAGCAGGAGCGTGGGAATCCTATAGAATGCACCATGAGTCATTTTGCCCTGCACACAGGTGTTTTTCCACCCTTCTGCGACCTCTAGCGGCCGGAGTATATAAGCTAGGTGGGTCAAACAAATTGCATCGTTTAGAGGACACTCAGGGCTTCCATTTGCATCATCAATCACCCGCCTACCACCAATAGGGGCGTGGCAATTCACCAAAAAACACTTTGGAATTTAACGTGTCACCCTTTTGCGGCCATTAGCGCCTAAACAGGGTGATCTAAGATGGCGCAAACTATTTGATTCATGTAGCCGCACAGGTGCACGTTAATTAGAGACATCAATCTCAGATATAGGTTGAACAGGTGAGTGGCAATCAACAAAAAAGTGAAAATTTCAAAATTTCTACTTTTTACCTTTTTTGTGTTTCCAGTTAAGGGGGTATATGAGAGGGGGGGATGAAACCAAGTGGATCACCTAGAGGACACTCGGGGCTTCCATTATCACCATCAACCACCTGCCTACCACCAGCAGGAGCGTGGGAATCCTATAGAATGCACCATGAGTCATTTTGCCCTGCACACAGGTGTTTTTCCACCCTTCTGCGACCTCTAGCGGCCGGAGTATATAAGCTAGGTGGGTCAAACAAATTGCATCGTTTAGAGGACACTCAGGGCTTCCATTTGCATCATCAATCACCCGCCTACCACCAATAGGGGCGTGGCAATTCACCAAAAAACACTTTGGAATTTAACGTGTCACCCTTTTGCGGCCATTAGCGCCTAAACAGGGTAATCTAAGATGGCGCAAACTATTTGATTCATGTAGCCGCACAGGTGCACGTTAATTAGAGACATCAATCTCAGATATAGGTTGAACAGGTGAGTGGCAATCAACAAAAAAGTGAAAATTTCAAAATTTCTACTTTTTACCTTTTTTGTGTTTCCAGTTAAGGGGGTATATGAGAGGGGGGGATGAAACCAAGTGGATCACCTAGAAGACACTCGGGGCTTCCATTATCACCATCAACCACCTGCCTACCACCAGCAGGAGCGTGGGAATCCTATAGAATGCACCATGAGTCATTTTGCCCTGCACACAGGTGTTTTTCCACCCTTCTGCGACCTCTAGCGGCCGGAGTATATAAGCTAGGTGGGTCAAACAAATTGCATCGTTTAGAGGACACTCAGGGCTTCCATTTGCATCATCAATCACCCGCCTACCACCAATAGGTGCGTGGCAATTCACCAAAAAACACTTTGGAATTTAACGTGTCACCCTTTTGCGGCCATTAGCGCCTAAACAGGGTGATCTAAGATGGCGCAAACTATTTGATTCATGTAGCCGCACAGGTGCACGTTAATTAGAGACATCAATCTCAGATATAGGTTGAACAGGTGAGTGGCAATCAACAAAAAAGTGAAAATTTCAAAATTTCTACTTTTTACCTTTTTTGTGTTTCCAGTTAAGGGGGTATATGAGAGGGGGGGATGAAACCAAGTGGATCACCTAGAGGACACTCGGGGCTTCCATTATCACCATCAACCACCTGCCTACCACCAGCAGGAGCGTGGGAATCCTATAGAATGCACCATGAGTCATTTTGCCCTGCACACAGGTGTTTTTCCACCCTTCTGCGACCTCTAGCGGCCGGAGTATATAAGCTAGGTGGGTCAAACAAATTGCATCGTTTAGAGGACACTCAGGGCTTCCATTTGCATCATCAATCACCCGCCTACCACTAATAGGGGCGTGGCAATTCACCAAAAAACACTTTGGAATTTAACGTGTCACCCTTTTGCGGCCATTAGCGCCTAAACAGGGTGATCTAAGATGGCGCAAACTATTTGATTCAGGTAGCCGCACAGGTGCACGTTAATTAGAGACATCAATCTCAGATATAGGTTGAACAGGTGAGTGGCAATCAACAAAAAAGTGAAAATTTCAAAATTTCTACTTTTTACCTTTTTTGTGTTTCCAGTTAAGGGGGTATATGAGAGGGGGGGATGAAACCAAGTGGATCACCTAGAGGACACTCGGGGCTTCCATTATCACCATCAACCACCTGCCTACCACCAGCAGGAGCGTGGGAATCCTATAGAATGCACCATGAGTCATTTTGCCCTGCACACAGGTGTTTTTCCACCCTTCTGCGACCTCTAGCGGCCGGAGTATATAAGCTAGGTGGGTCAAACAAATTGCATCGTTTAGAGGACACTCAGGGCTTCCATTTGCATTATCAATCACCCGCCTACCACCAATAGGGGCGTGGCAATTCACCAAAAAACACTTTGGAATTTAACGTGTCACCCTTTTGCGGCCATTAGCGCCTAAACAGGGTGATCTAAGATGGCGCAAACTATTTGATTCATGTAGCCGCACAGGTGCACGTTAATTAGAGACATCAATCTCAGATATAGGTTGAACAGGTGAGTGGCAATCAACAAAAAAGTGAAAATTTCAAAATTTCTACTTTTTACCTTTTTTGTGTTTCCAGTTAAGGGGGTATATGAGAGGGGGGGATGAAACCAAGTGGATCACCTAGAGGACACTCGGGGCTTCCATTATCACCATCAACCACCTGCCTACCACCAGCAGGAGCGTGGGAATCCTATAGAATGCACCATGAGTCATTTTGCCCTGCACACAGGTGTTTTTCCACCCTTCTGCGACCTCTAGCGGCCGGAGTATATAAGCTAGGTGGGTCAAACAAATTGCATCGTTTAGAGGACACTCAGGGCTTCCATTTGCATTATCAATCACCCGCCTACCACCAATAGGTGCGTGGCAATTCACCAAAAAACACTTTGGAATTTAACGTGTCACCCTTTTGCGGCCATTAGCGCCTAAACAGGGTGATCTAAGATGGCGCAAACTATTTGATTCATACAGGTGCACGTTAATTAGAGACATCAATCTCAGATATAGGTTGAACAGGTGAGTGGCAATCAACAAAAAAGTGAAAATTTCAAAATTTCTACTTTTTACCTTTTTTGTGTTTCCAGTTAAGGGGGTATATGAGAGGGGGGGATGAAACCAAGTGGATCACCTAGAGGACACTCGGGGCTTCCATTATCACCATCAACCACCTGCCTACCACCAGCAGGAGCGTGGGAATCCTATAGAATGCACCATGAGTCATTTTGCCCTGCACACAGGTGTTTTTCCACCCTTCTGCGACCTCTAGCGGCCGGAGTATATAAGCTAGGTGGGTCAAACAAATTGCATCGTTTAGAGGACACTCAGGGCTTCCATTTGCATTATCAATCACCCGCCTACCACCAATAGGGGCGTGGCAATTCACCAAAAAACACTTTGGAATTTAACGTGTCACCCTTTTGCGGCCATTAGCGCCTAAACAGGGTGATCTAAGATGGCGCAAACTATTTGATTCATGTAGCCGCACAGGTGCACGTTAATTAGAGACATCAATCTCAGATATAGGTTGAACAGGTGAGTGGCAATCAACAAAAAAGTGAAAATTTCAAAATTTCTACTTTTTACCTTTTTTGTGTTTCCAGTTAAGGGGGTATATGAGAGGGGGGGATGAAACCAAGTGGATCACCTAGAGGACACTCGGGGCTTCCATTATCACCATCAACCACCTGCCTACCACCAGCAGGAGCGTGGGAATCCTATAGAATGCACCATGAGTCATTTTGCCCTGCACACAGGTGTTTTTCCACCCTTCTGCGACCTCTAGCGGCCGGAGTATATAAGCTAGGTGGGTCAAACAAATTGCATCGTTTAGAGGACACTCAGGGCTTCCATTTGCATCATCAATCACCCGCCTACCACCAATAGGGGCGTGGCAATTCACCAAAAAACACTTTGGAATTTAACGTGTCACCCTTTTGCGGCCATTAGCGCCTAAACAGGGTGATCTAAGATGGCGCAAACTATTTGATTCATGTAGCCGCACAGGTGCACGTTAATTAGAGACATCAATCTACTAGGCGCAAACTGCGCTAGTTTTTTCAACCTCTAGCTAATTCTTCTTTGGAACGCACATTGTATATATTTCTTCTGTGCGTGTGTATGTCACTGAACTCCTCCTAGACGGCTGGACCGATTTTGATGAAATTTTTTGTGTAAGTTCAAGGGACGTCGAGGATGGCTTAGATTCACAATTCGATCAACTAGATAATGTTTTAACAATGAATTTATTTATTATTTAAATTGTTGTTGATGTTAGAACGTTTTACATAGAATTTCGGCAGACTACGCTGCAGTTGTGTCAGATATTCAAAAGTTAAAGATTTAAAAATTCATCACTTTCGCTGTAAGAGTTGGCGTTATAAATTAGCGCCATCTGTACTTCATCTCTTTAACTTGATATTGAAACAGATAAAAATCATATGCTCTTAGTACTCCTAGACTTTCTATTATTCTATTGTTATTTTCGTTGTCATCTTATGATGTTTTACATTAGGGGGGGAGAGGGTTGAATCATGTTTGAAGTGTGTCTAAAAAACGATACTTTTTGAGTGAGATTTATAACAACCAACCTAACCTAAAAATTTATTTGTGTAGTTCATTAACTTCATAATAAATTTTTTAAATTGTTTTTACTATTCATGTTTTAAATGAAAAAAACTATTAAAAAACTAGAAAAAAATTCTATTAAAAATCATTTAATTTAAAAAAAATTATTCATTTTCCAAATTAAGAAGCAAGAAAATAAAATTACCCGTTTTTCATCTAAGATTTGTAACAATAAATCGTTTTCGGTGATAATTAAAAATTTTATTTTCAATAAATAACTCATATTCGTTGTGGATTACTCGGTTTATTTTGTATACATTTTTAATTAAATTTACACATGGGTTTGTTAACAACCACCCTAATCTAAAAATTATTTTTATAGTTTATTGATTCCATAACGCATAAATCTTTTTTGTTAATTATTTAAAATTTCATTCTCAATAAAAAAACTCACATTCGTTGCGTATTATATTACAGTATTTTTTTTATATATATATATATTTGATTCATGTAGCCGCACAGGTGCACGTTAATTAGAGACATCAATCTCAGATATAGGTTGAACAGGTGAGTGGCAATCAACAAAAAAGTGAAAATTTCAAAATTTCTACTTTTTACCTTTTTTGTGTTTCCAGTTAAGGGGGTATATGAGAGGAGGGGATGAAACCAAGTGGATCACCTAGAGGACACTCGGGGCTTCCATTATCACCATCAACCACCTGCCTACCACCAGCAGGAGCGTGGGAATCCTATAGAATGCACCATGAGTCATTTTGCCCTGCACACAGGTGTTTTTCCACCCTTCTGCGACCTCTAGCGGCCGGAGTATATAAGCTAGGTGGGTCAAACAAATTGCATCGTTTAGAGGACACTCAGGGCTTCCATTTGCATCATCAATCACCCGCCTACCACCAATAGGGGCGTGGCAATTCACCAAAAAACACTTTGGAATTTAACGTGTCACCCTTTTGCGGCCATTAGCGCCTAAACAGGGTAATCTAAGATGGCGCAAACTATTTGATTCATGTAGCCGCACAGGTGCACGTTAATTAGAGACATCAATCTCAGATATAGGTTGAACAGGTGAGTGGCAATCAACAAAAAAGTGAAAATTTCAAAATTTCTACTTTTTACCTTTTTTGTGTTTCCAGTTAAGGGGGTATATTAGAGGGGGGGATGAAACCAAGTGGATCACCTAGAGGACACTCGGGGCTTCCATTATCACCATCAACCACCTGCCTACCACCAGCAGGAGCGTGGGAATCCTATAGAATGCACCATGAGTCATTTTGCCCTGCACACAGGTGTTTTTCCACCCTTCTGCGACCTCTAGCGGCCGGAGTATATAAGCTAGGTGGGTCAAACAAATTGCATCGTTTAGAGGACACTCAGGGCTTCCATTTGCATCATCAATCACCCGCCTACCACCAATAGGGGCGTGGCAATTCACCAAAAAACACTTTGGAATTTAACGTGTCACCCTTTTGCGGCCATTAGCGCCTAAACAGGGTGATCTAAGATGGCGCAAACTATTTGATTCATGTAGCCGCACAGGTGCACGTTAATTAGAGACATCAATCTCAGATATAGGTTGAACAGGTGAGTGGCAATCAACAAAAAAGTGAAAATTTCAAAATTTCTACTTTTTACCTTTTTTGTGTTTCCAGTTAAGGGGGTATATGAGAGGGGGGGATGAAACCAAGTGGATCACCTAGAGGACACTCGGGGCTTCCATTATCACCATCAACCACCTGCCTACCACCAGCAGGAGCGTGGGAATCCTATAGAATGCACCATGAGTCATTTTGCCCTGCACACAGGTGTTTTTCCACCCTTCTGCGACCTCTAGCGGCCGGAGTATATAAGCTAGGTGGGTCAAACAAATTGCATCGTTTAGAGGACACTCAGGGCTTCCATTTGCATCATCAATCACCCGCCTACCACCAATAGGGGCGTGGCAATTCACCAAAAAACACTTTGGAATTTAACGTGTCACCCTTTTGCGGCCATTAGCGCCTAAACAGGGTGATCTAAGATGGCGCAAACTATTTGATTCATGTAGCCGCACAGGTGCACGTTAATTAGAGACATCAATCTCAGATATAGGTTGAACAGGTGAGTGGCAATCAACAAAAAAGTGAAAATTTCAAAATTTCTACTTTTTACCTTTTTTGTGTTTCCAGTTAAGGGGGTATATGAGAGGGGGGGATGAAACCAAGTGGATCACCTAGAGGACACTCGGGGCTTCCATTATCACCATCAACCACCTGCCTACCACCAGCAGGAGCGTGGGAATCCTATAGAATGCACCATGAGTCATTTTGCCCTGCACACAGGTGTTTTTCCACCCTTCTGCGACCTCTAGCGGCCGGAGTATATAAGCTAGGTGGGTCAAACAAATTGCATCGTTTAGAGGACACTCAGGGCTTCCATTTGCATCATCAATCACCCGCCTACCACCAATAGGGGCGTGGCAATTCACCAAAAAACACTTTGGAATTTAACGTGTCACCCTTTTGCGGCCATTAGCGCCTAAACAGGGTGATCTAAGATGGCGCAAACTATTTGATTCATGTAGCCGCACAGGTGCACGTTAATTAGAGACATCAATCTACTAGGGCGCTCCGTTTACGCCTTACTTCGTAAGGCGCAAACTGCGCTAGTTTTTTCAACCTCTAGCTAATTCTTCTTTGGAACGCACATTGTATATATTTCTTCTGTGCGTGTGTATGTCACTGAACTCCTCCTAGACGGCTGGACCGATTTTGATGAAATTTTTTGTGTAAGTTCAAGGGACGTCGAGGATGGCTTAGATTCACAATTCGATCAACTAGATAATGTTTTAACAATGAATTTATTTATTATTTAAATTGTTGTTGATGTTAGAACGTTTTACATAGAATTTCGGCAGACTACGCTGCAGTTGTGTCAGATATTCAAAAGTTAAAGATTTAAAAATTCATCACTTTCGCTGTAAGAGTTGGCGTTATAAATTAGCGCCATCTGTACTTCATCTCTTTAACTTGATATTGAAACAGATAAAAATCATATGCTCTTAGTACTCCTAGACTTTCTATTATTCTATTGTTATTTTCGTTGTCATCTTATGATGTTTTACATTAGGGGGGGAGAGGGTTGAATCATGTTTGAAGTGTGTCTAAAAAACGATACTTTTTGAGTGAGATTTATAACAACCAACCTAACCTAAAAATTTATTTGTGTAGTTCATTAACTTCATAATAAATTTTTTAAATTGTTTTTACTATTCATGTTTTAAATGAAAAAAACTATTAAAAAACTAGAAAAAAATTATATTAAAAATCATTTAATTTAAAAAAAATTATTCATTTTCCAAATTAAGAAGCAAGAAAATAAAATTACCCGTTTTTCATCTAAGATTTGTAACAATAAATCGTTTTCGGTGATAATTAAAAATTTTATTTTCAATAAATAACTCATATTCGTTGTGGATTACTCGGTTTATTTTGTATACATTTTTAATTAAATTTACACATGGGTTTGTTAACAACCACCCTAATCTAAAAATTATTTTTATAGTTTATTGATTCCATAACGCATAAATCTTTTTTGTTAATTATTTAAAATTTCATTCTCAATAAAAAAACTCACATTCGTTGCGTATTATATTACAGTATTTTTTTTATATATATATATATTTGATTCATGTAGCCGCACAGGTGCACGTTAATTAGAGACATCAATCTCAGATATAGGTTGAACAGGTGAGTGGCAATCAACAAAAAAGTGAAAATTTCAAAATTTCTACTTTTTACCTTTTTTGTGTTTCCAGTTAAGGGGGTATATGAGAGGGGGGGATGAAACCAAGTGGATCACCTAGAGGACACTCGGGGCTTCCATTATCACCATCAACCACCTGCCTACCACCAGCAGGAGCGTGGGAATCCTATAGAATGCACCATGAGTCATTTTGCCCTGCACACAGGTGTTTTTCCACCCTTCTGCGACCTCTAGCGGCCGGAGTATATAAGCTAGGTGGGTCAAACAAATTGCATCGTTTAGAGGGCACTCAGGGCTTCCATTTGCATCATCAATCACCCGCCTACCACCAATAGGGGCGTGGCAATTCACCAAAAAACACTTTGGAATTTAACGTGTCACCCTTTTGCGGCCATTAGCGCCTAAACAGGGTGATCTAAGATGGCGCAAGCTATTTGATTCATGTAGCCGCACAGGTGCACGTTAATTAGAGACATCAATCTCAGATATAGGTTGAACAGGTGAGTGGCAATCAACAAAAAAGTGAAAATTTCAAAATTTCTACTTTTTACCTTTTTTGTGTTTCCAGTTAAGGGGGTATATGAGAGGGGGGGATGAAACCAAGTGGATCACCTAGAGGACACTCGGGGCTTCCATTATCACCATCAACCACCTGCCTACCACCAGCAGGAGCGTGGGAATCCTATAGAATGCACCATGAGTCATTTTGCCCTGCACACAGGTGTTTTTCCACCCTTCTGCGACCTCTAGCGGCCGGAGTATATAAGCTAGGTGGGTCAAACAAATTGCATCGTTTAGAGGACACTCAGGGCTTCCATTTGCATCATCAATCACCCGCCTACCACCAATAGGGGCGTGGCAATTCACCAAAAAACACTTTGGAATTTAACGTGTCACCCTTTTGCGGCCATTAGCGCCTAAACAGGGTGATCTAAGATGGCGCAAACTATTTGATTCATGTAGCCGCACAGGTGCACGTTAATTAGAGACATCAATCTACTAGGGCGCTCCGTTTACGCCTTACTTCGTAAGGCGCAAACTGCGCTAGTTTTTTCAACCTCTAGCTAATTCTTCTTTGGAACGCACATTGTATATATTTCTTCTGTGCGTGTGTATGTCACTAAACTCCTCCTAGACGGCTGGACCGATTTTGATGAAATTTTTTTTGTAAGTTCAAGGGACGTCGAGGATGGCTTAGATTCACAATTCGATCAACTAGATAATGTTTTAACAATGAATTTATTTATTATTTAAATTGTTGTTGATGTTAGAACGTTTTACATAGAATTTCGGCAGACTACGCTGCAGTTGTGTCAGATATTCAAAAGTTAAAGATTTAAAAATTCATCACTTTCGCTGTAAGAGTTGGCGTTATAAATTAGCGCCATCTGTACTTCATCTCTTTAACTTGATATTGAAACAGATAAAAATCATATGCTCTTAGTACTCCTAGACTTTCTATTATTCTATTGTTATTTTCGTTGTCATCTTATGATGTTTTACATTAGGGGGGGAGAGGGTTGAATCATGTTTGAAGTGTGTCTAAAAAACGATACTTTTTGAGTGAGATTTATAACAACCAACCTAACCTAAAAATTTATTTGTGTAGTTCATTAACTTCATAATAAATTTTTTAAATTGTTTTTACTATTCATGTTTTAAATGAAAAAAACTATTAAAAAACTAGAAAAAAATTCTATTAAAAATCATTTAATTTAAAAAAAATTATTCATTTTCCAAATTAAGAAGCAAGAAAATAAAATTACCCGTTTTTCATCTAAGATTTGTAACAATAAATCGTTTTCGGTGATAATTAAAAATTTTATTTTCAATAAATAACTCATATTCGTTGTGGATTACTCGGTTTATTTTGTATACATTTTTAATTAAATTTACACATGGGTTTGTTAACAACCACCCTAATCTAAAAATTATTTTTATAGTTTATTGATTCCATAACGCATAAATCTTTTTTGTTAATTATTTAAAATTTCATTCTCAATAAAAAAACTCACATTCGTTGCGTATTATATTACAGTATTTTTTTTATATATATATATATTTGATTCATGGAACATTGGAATTTAACGTGTCACCCTTTTGCGGCCATTAGCGCCTAAACAGGGTGATCTAAGATGGCGCAAACTATTTGATTCATGTAGCCGCACAGGTGCACGTTAATTAGAGACATCAATCTCAGATATAGGTTGAACAGGTGAGTGGCAATCAACAAAAAAGTGAAAATTTCAAAATTTCTACTTTTTACCTTTTTTGTGTTTCCAGTTAAGGGGGTATATGAGAGGGGGGGATGAAACCAAGTGGATCACCTAGAGGACACTCGGGGCTTCCATTATCACCATCAACCACCTGCCTACCACCAGCAGGAGCGTGGGAATCCTATAGAATGCACCATGAGTCATTTTGCCCTGCACACAGGTGTTTTTCCACCCTTCTGCGACCTCTAGCGGCCGGAGTATATAAGCTAGGTGGGTCAAACAAATTGCATCGTTTAGAGGACACTCAGGGCTTCCATTTGCATCATCAATCACCCGCCTACCACCAATAGGGGCGTGGCAATTCACCAAAAAACACTTTGGAATTTAACGTGTCACCCTTTTGCGGCCATTAGCGCCTAAACAGGGTGATCTAAGATGGCGCAAACTATTTGATTCATGTAGCCGCACAGGTGCACGTTAATTAGAGACATCAATCTCAGATATAGGTTGAACAGGTGAGTGGCAATCAACGAAAAAGTGAAAATTTCAAAATTTCTACTTTTTACCTTTTTTGTGTTTCCAGTTAAGGGGGTATATGAGAGGGGGGGATGAAACCAAGTGGATCACCTAGAGGACACTCGGGGCTTCCATTATCACCATCAACCACCTGCCTACCACCAGCAGGAGCGTGGGAATCCTATAGAATGCACCATGAGTCATTTTGCCCTGCACACAGGTGTTTTTCCACCCTTCTGCGACCTCTAGCGGCCGGAGTATATAAGCTAGGTGGGTCAAACAAATTGCATCGTTTAGAGGACACTCAGGGCTTCCATTTGCATCATCAATCACCCGCCTACCACCAATAGGGGCGTGGCAATTCACCAAAAAACACTTTGGAATTTAACGTGTCACCCTTTTGCGGCCATTAGCGCCTAAACAGGGTGATCTAAGATGGCGCAAACTATTTGATTCATGTAGCCGCACAGGTGCACGTTAATTAGAGACATCAATCTCAGATATAGGTTGAACAGGTGAGTGGCAATCAACAAAAAAGTGAAAATTTCAAAATTTCTACTTTTTACCTTTTTTGTGTTTCCAGTTAAGGGGGTATATGAGAGGGGGGGATGAAACCAAGTGGATCACCTAGAGGACACTCGGGGCTTCCATTATCACCATCAACCACCTGCCTACCACCAGCAGGAGCGTGGGAATCCTATAGAATGCACCATGAGTCATTTTGCCCTGCACACAGGTGTTTTTCCACCCTTCTGCGACCTCTAGCGGCCGGAGTATATAAGCTAGGTGGGTCAAACAAATTGCATCGTTTAGAGGACACTCAGGGCTTCCATTTGCATCATCAATCACCCGCCTACCACCAATAGGGGCGTGGCAATTCACCAAAAAACACTTTGGAATTTAACGTGTCACCCTTTTGCGGCCATTAGCGCCTAAACAGGGTGATCTAAGATGGCGCAAACTATTTGATTCATGTAGCCGCACAGGTGCACGTTAATTACAGACATCAATCTCAGATATAGGTTGAACAGGTGAGTGGCAATCAACAAAAAAGTGAAAATTTCAAAATTTCTACTTTTTACCTTTTTTGTGTTTCCAGTTAAGGGGGTATATGAGAGGGGGGGATGAAACCAAGTGGATCACCTAGAGGACACTCGGGGCTTCCATTATCACCATCAACCACCTGCCTACCACCAGCAGGAGCGTGGGAATCCTATAGAATGCACCATGAGTCATTTTGCCCTGCACACAGGTGTTTTTCCACCCTTCTGCGACCTCTAGCGGCCGGAGTATATAAGCTAGGTGGGTCAAACAAATTGCATCGTTTAGAGGACACTCAGGGCTTCCATTTGCATCATCAATCACCCGCCTACCACCAATAGGGGCGTGGCAATTCACCAAAAAACACTTTGGAATTTAACGTGTCACCCTTTTGCGGCCATTAGCGCCTAAACAGGGTGATCTAAGATGGCGCAAACTATTTGATTCATGTAGCCGCACAGGTGCACGTTAATTAGAGACATCAATCTCAGATATAGGTTGAACAGGTGAGTGGCAATCAACAAAAAAGTGAAAATTTCAAAATTTCTACTTTTTACCTTTTTTGTGTTTCCAGTTAAGGGGGTATATGAGAGGGGGGGATGAAACCAAGTGGATCACCTAGAGGACACTCGGGGCTTCCATTATCACCATCAACCACCTGCCTACCACCAGCAGGAGCGTGGGAATCCTATAGAATGCACCATGAGTCATTTTGCCCTGCACACAGGTGTTTTTCCACCCTTCTGCGACCTCTAGCGGCCGGAGTATATAAGCTAGGTGGGTCAAACAAATTGCATCGTTTAGAGGACACTCAGGGCTTCCATTTGCATCATCAATCACCCGCCTACCACCAATAGGGGCGTGGCAATTCACCAAAAAACACTTTGGAATTTAACGTGTCACCCTTTTGCGGCCATTAGCGCCTAAACAGGGTGATCTAAGATGGCGCAAACTATTTGATTCATGTAGCCGCACAGGTGCACGTTAATTAGAGACATCAATCTCAGATATAGGTTGAACAGGTGAGTGGCAATCAACAAAAAAGTGAAAATTTCAAAATTTCTACTTTTTACCTTTTTTGTGTTTCCAGTTAAGGGGGTATATGAGAGGGGGGGATGAAACCAAGTGGATCACCTAGAGGACACTCGGGGCTTCCATTATCACCATCAACCACCTGCCTACCACCAGCAGGAGCGTGGGAATCCTATAGAATGCACCATGAGTCATTTTGCCCTGCACACAGGTGTTTTTCCACCCTTCTGCGACCTCTAGCGGCCGGAGTATATAAGCTAGGTGGGTCAAACAAATTGCATCGTTTAGAGGACACTCAGGGCTTCCATTTGCATCATCAATCACCCGCCTACCACCAATAGGGGCGTGGCAATTCACCAAAAAACACTTTGGAATTTAACGTGTCACCCTTTTGCGGCCATTAGCGCCTAAACAGGGTGATCTAAGATGGCGCAAACTATTTGATTCATGTAGCCGCACAGGTGCACGTTAATTAGAGACATCAATCTCAGATATAGGTTGAACAGGTGAGTGGCAATCAACAAAAAAGTGAAAATTTCAAAATTTCTACTTTTTACCTTTTTTGTGTTTCCAGTTAAGGGGGTATATGAGAGGGGGGGATGAAACCAAGTGGATCACCTAGAGGACACTCGGGGCTTCCATTATCACCATCAACCACCTGCCTACCACCAGCAGGAGCGTGGGAATCCTATAGAATGCACCATGAGTCATTTTGCCCTGCACACAGGTGTTTTTCCACCCTTCTGCGACCTCTAGCGGCCGGAGTATATAAGCTAGGTGGGTCAAACAAATTGCATCGTTTAGAGGACACTCAGGGCTTCCATTTGCATCATCAATCACCCGCCTACCACCAATAGGGGCGTGGCAATTCACCAAAAAACACTTTGGAATTTAACGTGTCACCCTTTTGCGGCCATTAGCGCCTAAACAGGGTGATCTAAGATGGCGCAAACTATTTGATTCATGTAGCCGCACAGGTGCACGTTAATTAGAGACATCAATCTCAGATATAGGTTGAACAGGTGAGTGGCAATCAACAAAAAAGTGAAAATTTCAAAATTTCTACTTTTTACTTTTTTGTGTTTCCAGTTAAGGGGGTATATGAGAGGGGGGGATGAAACTAAGTGGATCACCTAGAGGACACTCGGGGCTTCCATTATCACCATCAACCACCTGCCTACCACCAGCAGGAGCGTGGGAATCCTATAGAATGCACCATGAGTCATTTTGCCCTGCACACAGGTGTTTTTCCACCCTTCTGCGACCTCTAGCGGCCGGAGTATATAAGCTAGGTGGGTCAAACAAATTGCATCGTTTAGAGGACACTCAGGGCTTCCATTTGCATCATCAATCACCCGCCTACCACCAATAGGGGCGTGGCAATTCACCAAAAAACACTTTGGAATTTAACGTGTCACCCTTTTGCGGCCATTAGCGCCTAAACAGGGTGATCTAAGATGGCGCAAACTATTTGATTCATGTAGCCGCACAGGTGCACGTTAATTAGAGACATCAATCTCAGATATAGGTTGAACAGGTGAGTGGCAATCAACAAAAAAGTGAAAATTTCAAAATTTCTACTTTTTACCTTTTTTGTGTTTCCAGTTAAGGGGGTATATGAGAGGGGGGGATGAAACCAAGTGGATCACCTAGAGGACACTCGGGGCTTCCATTATCACCATCAACCACCTGCCTACCACCAGCAGGAGCGTGGGAATCCTATAGAATGCACCATGAGTCATTTTGCCCTGCACACAGGTGTTTTTCCACCCTTCTGCGACCTCTAGCGGCCGGAGTATATAAGCTAGGTGGGTCAAACAAATTGCATCGTTTAGAGGACACTCAGGGCTTCCATTTGCATCATCAATCACCCGCCTACCACCAATAGGGGCGTGGCAATTCACCAAAAAACACTTTGGAATTTAACGTGTCACCCTTTTGCGGCCATTAGCGCCTAAACAGGGTGATCTAAGATGGCGCAAACTATTTGATTCATGTAGCCGCACAGGTGCACGTTAATTAGAGACATCAATCTCAGATATAGGTTGAACAGGTGAGTGGCAATCAACAAAAAAGTGAAAATTTCAAAATTTCTACTTTTTACCTTTTTTGTGTTTCCAGTTAAGGGGGTATATGAGAGGGGGGGATGAAACCAAGTGGATCACCTAGAGGACACTCGGGGCTTCCATTATCACCATCAACCACCTGCCTACCACCAGCAGGAGCGTGGGAATCCTATAGAATGCACCATGAGTCATTTTGCCCTGCACACAGGTGTTTTTCCACCCTTCTGCGACCTCTAGCGGCCGGAGTATATAAGCTAGGTGGGTCAAACAAATTGCATCGTTTAGAGGACACTCAGGGCTTCCATTTGCATCATCAATCACCCGCCTACCACCAATAGGGGCGTGGCAATTCACCAAAAAACACTTTGGAATTTAACGTGTCACCCTTTTGCGGCCATTAGCGCCTAAACAGGGTGATCTAAGATGGCGCAAACTATTTGATTCATGTAGCCGCACAGGTGCACGTTAATTAGAGACATCAATCTCAGATATAGGTTGAACAGGTGAGTGGCAATCAACAAAAAAGTGAAAATTTCAAAATTTCTACTTTTTACCTTTTTTGTGTTTCCAGTTAAGGGGGTATATGAGAGGGGGGGATGAAACCAAGTGGATCACCTAGAGGACACTCGGGGCTTCCATTATCACCATCAACCACCTGCCTACCACCAGCAGGAGCGTGGGAATCCTATAGAATGCACCATGAGTCATTTTGCCCTGCACACAGGTGTTTTTCCACCCTTCTGCGACCTCTAGCGGCCGGAGTATATAAGCTAGGTGGGTCAAACAAATTGCATCGTTTAGAGGACACTCAGGGCTTCCATTTGCATCATCAATCACCCGCCTACCACCAATAGGGGCGTGGCAATTCACCAAAAAACACTTTGGAATTTAACGTGTCACCCTTTTGCGGCCATTAGCGCCTAAACAGGGTGATCTAAGATGGCGCAAACTATTTGATTCATGTAGCCGCACAGGTGCACGTTAATTAGAGACATCAATCTCAGATATAGGTTGAACAGGTGAGTGGCAATCAACAAAAAAGTGAAAATTTCAAAATTTCTACTTTTTACCTTTTTTGTGTTTCCAGTTAAGGGGGTATATGAGAGGGGGGGATGAAACCAAGTGGATCACCTAGAGGACACTCGGGGCTTCCATTATCACCATCAACCACCTGCCTACCACCAGCAGGAGCGTGGGAATCCTATAGAATGCACCATGAGTCATTTTGCCCTGCACACAGGTGTTTTTCCACCCTTCTGCGACCTCTAGCGGCCGGAGTATATAAGCTAGGTGGGTCAAACAAATTGCATCGTTTAGAGGACACTCAGGGCTTCCATTTGCATCATCAATCACCCGCCTACCACCAATAGGGGCGTGGCAATTCACCAAAAAACACTTTGGAATTTAACGTGTCACCCTTTTGCGGCCATTAGCGCCTAAACAGGGTGATCTAAGATGGCGCAAACTATTTGATTCATGTAGCCGCACAGGTGCACGTTAATTAGAGACATCAATCTCAGATATAGGTTGAACAGGTGAGTGGCAATCAACAAAAAAGTGAAAATTTCAAAATTTCTACTTTTTACTTTTTTGTGTTTCCAGTTAAGGGGGTATATGAGAGGGGGGGATGAAACTAAGTGGATCACCTAGAGGACACTCGGGGCTTCCATTATCACCATCAACCACCTGCCTACCACCAGCAGGAGCGTGGGAATCCTATAGAATGCACCATGAGTCATTTTGCCCTGCACACAGGTGTTTTTCCACCCTTCTGCGACCTCTAGCGGCCGGAGTATATAAGCTAGGTGGGTCAAACAAATTGCATCGTTTAGAGGACACTCAGGGCTTCCATTTGCATCATCAATCACCCGCCTACCACCAATAGGGGCGTGGCAATTCACCAAAAAACACTTTGGAATTTAACGTGTCACCCTTTTGCGGCCATTAGCGCCTAAACAGGGTGATCTAAGATGGCGCAAACTATTTGATTCATGTAGCCGCACAGGTGCACGTTAATTAGAGACATCAATCTCAGATATAGGTTGAACAGGTGAGTGGCAATCAACAAAAAAGTGAAAATTTCAAAATTTCTACTTTTTACCTTTTTTGTGTTTCCAGTTAAGGGGGTATATGAGAGGGGGGGATGAAACCAAGTGGATCACCTAGAGGACACTCGGGGCTTCCATTATCACCATCAACCACCTGCCTACCACCAGCAGGAGCGTGGGAATCCTATAGAATGCACCATGAGTCATTTTGCCCTGCACACAGGTGTTTTTCCACCCTTCTGCGACCTCTAGCGGCCGGAGTATATAAGCTAGGTGGGTCAAACAAATTGCATCGTTTAGAGGACACTCAGGGCTTCCATTTGCATCATCAATCACCCGCCTACCACCAATAGGGGCGTGGCAATTCACCAAAAAACACTTTGGAATTTAACGTGTCACCCTTTTGCGGCCATTAGCGCCTAAACAGGGTGATCTAAGATGGCGCAAACTATTTGATTCATGTAGCCGCACAGGTGCACGTTAATTAGAGACATCAATCTCAGATATAGGTTGAACAGGTGAGTGGCAATCAACAAAAAAGTGAAAATTTCAAAATTTCTACTTTTTACCTTTTTTGTGTTTCCAGTTAAGGGGGTATATGAGAGGGGGGGATGAAACCAAGTGGATCACCTAGAGGACACTCGGGGCTTCCATTATCACCATCAACCACCTGCCTACCACCAGCAGGAGCGTGGGAATCCTATAGAATGCACCATGAGTCATTTTGCCCTGCACACAGGTGTTTTTCCACCCTTCTGCGACCTCTAGCGGCCGGAGTATATAAGCTAGGTGGGTCAAACAAATTGCATCGTTTAGAGGACACTCAGGGCTTCCATTTGCATCATCAATCACCCGCCTACCACCAATAGGGGCGTGGCAATTCACCAAAAAACACTTTGGAATTTAACGTGTCACCCTTTTGCGGCCATTAGCGCCTAAACAGGGTGATCTAAGATGGCGCAAACTATTTGATTCATGTAGCCGCACAGGTGCACGTTAATTAGAGACATCAATCTCAGATATAGGTTGAACAGGTGAGTGGCAATCAACAAAAAAGTGAAAATTTCAAAATTTCTACTTTTTACCTTTTTTGTGTTTCCAGTTAAGGGGGTATATGAGAGGGGGGGATGAAACCAAGTGGATCACCTAGAGGACACTCGGGGCTTCCATTATCACCATCAACCACCTGCCTACCACCAGCAGGAGCGTGGGAATCCTATAGAATGCACCATGAGTCATTTTGCCCTGCACACAGGTGTTTTTCCACCCTTCTGCGACCTCTAGCGGCCGGAGTATATAAGCTAGGTGGGTCAAACAAATTGCATCGTTTAGAGGACACTCAGGGCTTCCATTTGCATCATCAATCACCCGCCTACCACCAATAGGGGCGTGGCAATTCACCAAAAAACACTTTGGAATTTAACGTGTCACCCTTTTGCGGCCATTAGCGCCTAAACAGGGTGATCTAAGATGGCGCAAACTATTTGATTCATGTAGCCGCACAGGTGCACGTTAATTAGAGACATCAATCTCAGATATAGGTTGAACAGGTGAGTGGCAATCAACAAAAAAGTGAAAATTTCAAAATTTCTACTTTTTACCTTTTTTGTGTTTCCAGTTAAGGGGGTATATGAGAGGGGGGGATGAAACCAAGTGGATCACCTAGAGGACACTCGGGGCTTCCATTATCACCATCAACCACCTGCCTACCACCAGCAGGAGCGTGGGAATCCTATAGAATGCACCATGAGTCATTTTGCCCTGCACACAGGTGTTTTTCCACCCTTCTGCGACCTCTAGCGGCCGGAGTATATAAGCTAGGTGGGTCAAACAAATTGCATCGTTTAGAGGACACTCAGGGCTTCCATTTGCATCATCAATCACCCGCCTACCACCAATAGGGGCGTGGCAATTCACCAAAAAACACTTTGGAATTTAACGTGTCACCCTTTTGCGGCCATTAGCGCCTAAACAGGGTGATCTAAGATGGCGCAAACTATTTGATTCATGTAGCCGCACAGGTGCACGTTAATTAGAGACATCAATCTCAGATATAGGTTGAACAGGTGAGTGGCAATCAACAAAAAAGTGAAAATTTCAAAATTTCTACTTTTTACCTTTTTTGTGTTTCCAGTTAAGGGGGTATATGAGAGGGGGGGATGAAACCAAGTGGATCACCTAGAGGACACTCGGGGCTTCCATTATCACCATCAACCACCTGCCTACCACCAGCAGGAGCGTGGGAATCCTATAGAATGCACCATGAGTCATTTTGCCCTGCACACAGGTGTTTTTCCACCCTTCTGCGACCTCTAGCGGCCGGAGTATATAAGCTAGGTGGGTCAAACAAATTGCATCGTTTAGAGGACACTCAGGGCTTCCATTTGCATCATCAATCACCCGCCTACCACCAATAGGGGCGTGGCAATTCACCAAAAAACACTTTGGAATTTAACGTGTCACCCTTTTGCGGCCATTAGCGCCTAAACAGGGTGATCTAAGATGGCGCAAACTATTTGATTCATGTAGCCGCACAGGTGCACGTTAATTAGAGACATCAATCTCAGATATAGGTTGAACAGGTGAGTGGCAATCAACAAAAAAGTGAAAATTTCAAAATTTCTACTTTTTACTTTTTTGTGTTTCCAGTTAAGGGGGTATATGAGAGGGGGGGATGAAACTAAGTGGATCACCTAGAGGACACTCGGGGCTTCCATTATCACCATCAACCACCTGCCTACCACCAGCAGGAGCGTGGGAATCCTATAGAATGCACCATGAGTCATTTTGCCCTGCACACAGGTGTTTTTCCACCCTTCTGCGACCTCTAGCGGCCGGAGTATATAAGCTAGGTGGGTCAAACAAATTGCATCGTTTAGAGGACACTCAGGGCTTCCATTTGCATCATCAATCACCCGCCTACCACCAATAGGGGCGTGGCAATTCACCAAAAAACACTTTGGAATTTAACGTGTCACCCTTTTGCGGCCATTAGCGCCTAAACAGGGTGATCTAAGATGGCGCAAACTATTTGATTCATGTAGCCGCACAGGTGCACGTTAATTAGAGACATCAATCTCAGATATAGGTTGAACAGGTGAGTGGCAATCAACAAAAAAGTGAAAATTTCAAAATTTCTACTTTTTACCTTTTTTGTGTTTCCAGTTAAGGGGGTATATGAGAGGGGGGGATGAAACCAAGTGGATCACCTAGAGGACACTCGGGGCTTCCATTATCACCATCAACCACCTGCCTACCATCAGCAGGAGCGTGGGAATCCTATAGAATGCACCATGAGTCATTTTGCCCTGCACACAGGTGTTTTTCCACCCTTCTGCGACCTCTAGCGGCCGGAGTATATAAGCTAGGTGGGTCAAACAAATTGCATCGTTTAGAGGACACTCAGGGCTTCCATTTGCATCATCAATCACCCGCCTACCACCAATAGGGGCGTGGCAATTCACCAAAAAACACTTTGGAATTTAACGTGTCACCCTTTTGCGGCCATTAGCGCCTAAACAGGGTGATCTAAGATAGCGCAAACTATTTGATTCATGTAGCCGCACAGGTGCACGTTAAGTAGAGACATCAATCTCAGATATAGGTTGAACAGGTGAGTGGCAATCAACAAAAAAGTGAAAATTTCAAAATTTCTACTTTTTACCTTTTTTGTGTTTCCAGTTAAGGGGGTATATGAGAGGGGGGATGAAACCAAGTGGATCACCTAGAGGACACTCGGGGCTTCCATTATCACCATCAACCACCTGCCTACCACCAGCAGGAGCGTGGGAATCCTATAGAATGCACCATGAGTCATTTTGCCCTGCACACAGGTGTTTTTCCACCCTTCTGCGACCTCTAGCGGCCGGAGTATATAAGCTAGGTGGGTCAAACAAATTGCATCGTTTAGAGGACACTCAGGGCTTCCATTTGCATCATCAATCACCCGCCTACCACCAATAGGGGCGTGGCAATTCACCAAAAAACACTTTGGAATTTAACGTGTCACCCTTTTGCGGCCATTAGCGCCTAAACAGGGTGATCTAAGATGGCGCAAACTATTTGATTCATGTAGCCGCACAGGTGCACGTTAATTAGAGACATCAATCTCAGATATAGGTTGAACAGGTGAGTGGCAATCAACAAAAAAGTGAAAATTTCAAAATTTCTACTTTTTACCTTTTTTGTGTTTCCAGTTAAGGGGGTATATGAGAGGGGGGGATGAAACCAAGTGGATCACCTAGAGGACACTCGGGGCTTCCATTATCACCATCAACCACCTGCCTACCACCAGCAGGAGCGTGGGAATCCTATAGAATGCACCATGAGTCATTTTGCCCTGCACACAGGTGTTTTTCCACCCTTCTGCGACCTCTAGCGGCCGGAGTATATAAGCTAGGTGGGTCAAACAAATTGCATCGTTTAGAGGACACTCAGGGCTTCCATTTGCATCATCAATCACCCGCCTACCACCAATAGGGGCGTGGCAATTCACCAAAAAACACTTTGGAATTTAACGTGTCACCCTTTTGCGGCCATTAGCGCCTAAACAGGGTGATCTAAGATGGCGCAAACTATTTGATTCATGTAGCCGCACAGGTGCACGTTAATTAGAGACATCAATCTCAGATATAGGTTGAACAGGTGAGTGGCAATCAACAAAAAAGTGAAAATTTCAAAATTTCTACTTTTTACCTTTTTTGTGTTTCCAGTTAAGGGGGTATATGAGAGGGGGGGATGAAACCAAGTGGATCACCTAGAGGACACTCGGGGCTTCCATTATCACCATCAACCACCTGCCTACCACCAGCAGGAGCGTGGGAATCCTATAGAATGCACCATGAGTCATTTTGCCCTGCACACAGGTGTTTTTCCACCCTTCTGCGACCTCTAGCGGCCGGAGTATATAAGCTAGGTGGGTCAAACAAATTGCATCGTTTAGAGGACACTCAGGGCTTCCATTTGCATCATCAATCACCCGCCTACCACCAATAGGGGCGTGGCAATTCACCAAAAAACACTTTGGAATTTAACGTGTCACCCTTTTGCGGCCATTAGCGCCTAAACAGGGTGATCTAAGATGGCGCAAACTATTTGATTCATGTAGCCGCACAGGTGCACGTTAATTAGAGACATCAATCTCAGATATAGGTTGAACAGGTGAGTGGCAATCAACAAAAAAGTGAAAATTTCAAAATTTCTACTTTTTACCTTTTTTGTGTTTCCAGTTAAGGGGGTATATGAGAGGGGGGGATGAAACCAAGTGGATCACCTAGAGGACACTCGGGGCTTCCATTATCACCATCAACCACCTGCCTACCACCAGCAGGAGCGTGGGAATCCTATAGAATGCACCATGAGTCATTTTGCCCTGCACACAGGTGTTTTTCCACCCTTCTGCGACCTCTAGCGGCCGGAGTATATAAGCTAGGTGGGTCAAACAAATTGCATCGTTTAGAGGACACTCAGGGCTTCCATTTGCATCATCAATCACCCGCCTACCACCAATAGGGGCGTGGCAATTCACCAAAAAACACTTTGGAATTTAACGTGTCACCCTTTTGCGGCCATTAGCGCCTAAACAGGGTGATCTAAGATGGCGCAAACTATTTGATTCATGTAGCCGCACAGGTGCACGTTAATTAGAGACATCAATCTCAGATATAGGTTGAACAGGTGAGTGGCAATCAACAAAAAAGTGAAAATTTCAAAATTTCTACTTTTTACCTTTTTTGTGTTTCCAGTTAAGGGGGTATATGAGAGGGGGGGATGAAACCAAGTGGATCACCTAGAGGACACTCGGGGCTTCCATTATCACCATCAACCACCTGCCTACCACCAGCAGGAGCGTGGGAATCCTATAGAATGCACCATGAGTCATTTTGCCCTGCACACAGGTGTTTTTCCACCCTTCTGCGACCTCTAGCGGCCGGAGTATATAAGCTAGGTGGGTCAAACAAATTGCATCGTTTAGAGGACACTCAGGGCTTCCATTTGCATCATCAATCACCCGCCTACCACCAATAGGGGCGTGGCAATTCACCAAAAAACACTTTGGAATTTAACGTGTCACCCTTTTGCGGCCATTAGCGCCTAAACAGGGTGATCTAAGATGGCGCAAACTATTTGATTCATGTAGCCGCACAGGTGCACGTTAATTAGAGACATCAATCTACTAGGGCGCTCCGTTTACGCCTTACTTCGTAAGGCGCAAACTGCGCTAGTTTTTTCAACCTCTAGCTAATTCTTCTTTGGAACGCACATTGTATATATTTCTTCTGTGCGTGTGTATGTCACTGAACTCCTCCTAGACGGCTGGACCGATTTTGATGAAATTTTTTGTGTAAGTTCAAGGGACGTCGAGGATGGCTTAGATTCACAATTCGATCAACTAGATAATGTTTTAACAATGAATTTATTTATTATTTAAATTGTTGTTGATGTTAGAACGTTTTACATAGAATTTCGGCAGACTACGCTGCAGTTGTGTCAGATATTCAAAAGTTAAAGATTTAAAAATTCATCACTTTCGCTGTAAGAGTTGGCGTTATAAATTAGCGCCATCTGTACTTCATCTCTTTAACTTGATATTGAAACAGATAAAAATCATATGCTCTTAGTACTCCTAGACTTTCTATTATTCTATTGTTATTTTCGTTGTCATCTTATGATGTTTTACATTAGGGGGGGAGAGGGTTGAATCATGTTTGAAGTGTGTCTAAAAAACGATACTTTTTGAGTGAGATTTATAACAACCAACCTAACCTAAAAATTTATTTGTGTAGTTCATTAACTTCATAATAAATTTTTTAAATTGTTTTTACTATTCATGTTTTAAATGAAAAAAACTATTAAAAAACTAGAAAAAAATTCTATTAAAAATCATTTAATTTAAAAAAAATTATTCATTTTCCAAATTAAGAAGCAAGAAAATAAAATTACCCGTTTTTCATCTAAGATTTGTAACAATAAATCGTTTTCGGTGATAATTAAAAATTTTATTTTCAATAAATAACTCATATTCGTTGTGGATTACTCGGTTTATTTTGTATACATTTTTAATTAAATTTACACATGGGTTTGTTAACAACCACCCTAATCTAAAAATTATTTTTATAGTTTATTGATTCCATAACGCATAAATCTTTTTTGTTAATTATTTAAAATTTCATTCTCAATAAAAAAACTCACATTCGTTGCGTATTATATTACAGTATTTTTTTTATATATATATATATTTGATTCATGTAGCCGCACAGGTGCACGTTAATTAGAGACATCAATCTCAGATATAGGTTGAACAGGTGAGTGGCAATCAACAAAAAAGTGAAAATTTCAAAATTTCTACTTTTTACCTTTTTTGTGTTTCCAGTTAAGGGGGTATATGAGAGGGGGGGATGAAACCAAGTGGATCACCTAGAGGACACTCGGGGCTTCCATTATCACCATCAACCACCTGCCTACCACCAGCAGGAGCGTGGGAATCCTATAGAATGCACCATGAGTCATTTTGCCCTGCACACAGGTGTTTTTCCACCCTTCTGCGACCTCTAGCGGCCGGAGTATATAAGCTAGGTGGGTCAAACAAATTGCATCGTTTAGAGGACACTCAGGGCTTCCATTTGCATCATCAATCACCCGCCTACCACCAATAAGGGCGTGGCAATTCACCAAAAAACACTTTGGAATTTAACGTGTCACCCTTTTGCGGCCATTAGCGCCTAAACAGGGTGATCTAAGATGGCGCAAACTATTTGATTCATGTAGCCGCACAGGTGCACGTTAATTAGAGACATCAATCTCAGATATAGGTTGAACAGGTGAGTGGCAATCAACAAAAAAGTGAAAATTTCAAAATTTCTACTTTTTACCTTTTTTGTGTTTCCAGTTAAGGGGGTATATGAGAGGGGGGGATGAAACCAAGTGGATCACCTAGAGGACACTCGGGGCTTCCATTATCACCATCAACCACCTGCCTACCACCAGCAGGAGCGTGGGAATCCTATAGAATGCACCATGAGTCATTTTGCCCTGCACACAGGTGTTTTTCCACCCTTCTGCGACCTCTAGCGGCCGGAGTATATAAGCTAGGTGGGTCAAGCAAATTGCATCGTTTAGAGGACACTCAGGGCTTCCATTTGCATCATCAATCACCCGCCTACCACCAATAGGGGCGTGGCAATTCACCAAAAAACACTTTGGAATTTAACGTGTCACCCTTTTGCGGCCATTAGCGCCTAAACAGGGTGATCTAAGATGGCGCAAACTATTTGATTCATGTAGCCGCACAGGTGCACGTTAATTAGAGACATCAATCTCAGATATAGGTTGAACAGGTGAGTGGCAATCAACAAAAAAGTGAAAATTTCAAAATTTCTACTTTTTACCTTTTTTGTGTTTCCAGTTAAGGGGGTATATGAGAGGGGGGGATGAAACCAAGTGGATCACCTAGAGGACACTCGGGGCTTCCATTATCACCATCAACCACCTGCCTACCACCAGCAGGAGCGTGGGAATCCTATAGAATGCACCATGAGTCATTTTGCCCTGCACACAGGTGTTTTTCCACCCTTCTGCGACCTCTAGCGGCCGGAGTATATAAGCTAGGTGGGTCAAACAAATTGCATCGTTTAGAGGACACTCAGGGCTTCCATTTGCATCATCAATCACCCGCCTACCACCAATAGGGGCGTGGCAATTCACCAAAAAACACTTTGGAATTTAACGTGTCACCCTTTTGCGGCCATTAGCGCCTAAACAGGGTGATCTAAGATGGCGCAAACTATTTGATTCATGTAGCCGCACAGGTGCACGTTAATTAGAGACATCAATCTCAGATATAGGTTGAACAGGTGAGTGGCAATCAACAAAAAAGTGAAAATTTCAAAATTTCTACTTTTTACCTTTTTTGTGTTTCCAGTTAAGGGGGTATATGAGAGGGGGGGATGAAACCAAGTGGATCACCTAGAGGACACTCGGGGCTTCCATTATCACCATCAACCACCTGCCTACCACCAGCAGGAGCGTGGGAATCCTATAGAATGCACCATGAGTCATTTTGCCCTGCACACAGGTGTTTTTCCACCCTTCTGCGACCTCTAGCGGCCGGAGTATATAAGCTAGGTGGGTCAAACAAATTGCATCGTTTAGAGGACACTCAGGGCTTCCATTTGCATCATCAATCACCCGCCTACCACCAATAGGGGCGTGGCAATTCACCAAAAAACACTTTGGAATTTAACGTGTCACCCTTTTGCGGCCATTAGCGCCTAAACAGGGTGATCTAAGATGGCGCAAACTATTTGATTCATGTAGCCGCACAGGTGCACGTTAATTAGAGACATCAATCTCAGATATAGGTTGAACAGGTGAGTGGCAATCAACAAAAAAGTGAAAATTTCAAAATTCTACTTTTTACCTTTTTTGTGTTTCCAGTTAAGGGGGTATATGAGAGGGGGGGATGAAACCAAGTGGATCACCTAGAGGACACTCGGGGCTTCCATTATCACCATCAACCACCTGCCTACCACCAGCAGGAGCGTGGGAATCCTATAGAATGCACCATGAGTCATTTTGCCCTGCACACAGGTGTTTTTCCACCCTTCTGCGACCTCTAGCGGCCGGAGTATATAAGCTAGGTGGGTCAAACAAATTGCATCGTTTAGAGGACACTCAGGGCTTCCATTTGCATCATCAATCACCCGCCTACCACCAATAGGGGCGTGGCAATTCACCAAAAAACACTTTGGAATTTAACGTGTCACCCTTTTGCGGCCATTAGCGCCTAAACAGGGTGATCTAAGATGGCGCAAACTATTTGATTCATGTAGCCGCACAGGTGCACGTTAATTAGAGACATCAATCTCAGATATAGGTTGAACAGGTGAGTGGCAATCAACAAAAAAGTGAAAATTTCAAAATTTCTACTTTTTACCTTTTTTGTGTTTCCAGTTAAGGGGGTATATGAGAGGGGGGGATGAAACCAAGTGGATCACCTAGAGGACACTCGGGGCTTCCATTATCACCATCAACCACCTGCCTACCACCAGCAGGAGCGTGGGAATCCTATAGAATGCACCATGAGTCATTTTGCCCTGCACACAGGTGTTTTTCCACCCTTCTGCGACCTCTAGCGGCCGGAGTATATAAGCTAGGTGGGTCAAACAAATTGCATCGTTTAGAGGACACTCAGGGCTTCCATTTGCATCATCAATCACCCGCCTACCACCAATAGGGGCGTGGCAATTCACCAAAAAACACTTTGGAATTTAACGTGTCACCCTTTTGCGGCCATTAGCGCCTAAACAGGGTGATCTAAGATGGCGCAAACTATTTGATTCATGTAGCCGCACAGGTGCACGTTAATTAGAGACATCAATCTCAGATATAGGTTGAACAGGTGAGTGGCAATCAACAAAAAAGTGAAAATTTCAAAATTTCTACTTTTTACCTTTTTTGTGTTTCCAGTTAAGGGGGTATATGAGAGGGGGGGATGAAACCAAGTGGATCACCTAGAGGACACTCGGGGCTTCCATTATCACCATCAACCACCTGCCTACCACCAGCAGGAGCGTGGGAATCCTATAGAATGCACCATGAGTCATTTTGCCCTGCACACAGGTGTTTTTCCACCCTTCTGCGACCTCTAGCGGCCGGAGTATATAAGCTAGGTGGGTCAAACAAATTGCATCGTTTAGAGGACACTCAGGGCTTCCATTTGCATCATCAATCACCCGCCTACCACCAATAGGGGCGTGGCAATTCACCAAAAAACACTTTGGAATTTAACGTGTCACCCTTTTGCGGCCATTAGCGCCTAAACAGGGTGATCTAAGATGGCGCAAACTATTTGATTCATGTAGCCGCACAGGTGCACGTTAATTAGAGACATCAATCTACTAGGGCGCTCCGTTTACGCCTTACTTCGTAAGGCGCAAACTGCGCTAGTTTTTTCAACCTCTAGCTAATTCTTCTTTGGAACGCACATTGTATATATTTCTTCTGTGCGTGTGTATGTCACTGAACTCCTCCTAGACGGCTGGACCGATTTTGATGAAATTTTTTGTGTAAGTTCAAGGGACGTCGAGGATGGCTTAGATTCACAATTCGATCAACTAGATAATGTTTTAACAATGAATTTATTTATTATTTAAATTGTTGTTGATGTTAGAACGTTTTACATAGAATTTCGGCAGACTACGCTGCAGTTGTGTCAGATATTCAAAAGTTAAAGATTTAAAAATTCATCACTTTCGCTGTAAGAGTTGGCGTTATAAATTAGCGCCATCTGTACTTCATCTCTTTAACTTGATATTGAAACAGATAAAAATCATATGCTCTTAGTACTCCTAGACTTTCTATTATTCTATTGTTATTTTCGTTGTCATCTTATGATGTTTTACATTAGGGGGGGAGAGGGTTGAATCATGTTTGAAGTGTGTCTAAAAAACGATACTTTTTGAGTGAGATTTATAACAACCAACCTAACCTAAAAATTTATTTGTGTAGTTCATTAACTTCATAATAAATTTTTTAAATTGTTTTTACTATTCATGTTTTAAATGAAAAAAACTATTAAAAAACTAGAAAAAAATTCTATTAAAAATCATTTAATTTAAAAAAAATTATTCATTTTCCAAATTAAGAAGCAAGAAAATAAAATTACCCGTTTTTCATCTAAGATTTGTAACAATAAATCGTTTTCGGTGATAATTAAAAATTTTATTTTCAATAAATAACTCATATTCGTTGTGGATTACTCGGTTTATTTTGTATACATTTTTAATTAAATTTACACATGGGTTTGTTAACAACCACCCTAATCTAAAAATTATTTTTATAGTTTATTGATTCCATAACGCATAAATCTTTTTTGTTAATTATTTAAAATTTCATTCTCAATAAAAAAACTCACATTCGTTGCGTATTATATTACAGTATTTTTTTTATATATATATATATTTGATTCATGTAGCCGCACAGGTGCACGTTAATTAGAGACATCAATCTCAGATATAGGTTGAACAGGTGAGTGGCAATCAACAAAAAAGTGAAAATTTCAAAATTTCTACTTTTTACCTTTTTTGTGTTTCCAGTTAAGGGGGTATATGAGAGGGGGGGATGAAACCAAGTGGATCACCTAGAGGACACTCGGGGCTTCCATTATCACCATCAACCACCTGCCTACCACCAGCAGGAGCGTGGGAATCCTATAGAATGCACCATGAGTCATTTTGCCCTGCACACAGGTGTTTTTCCACCCTTCTGCGACCTCTAGCGGCCGGAGTATATAAGCTAGGTGGGTCAAACAAATTGCATCGTTTAGAGGACACTCAGGGCTTCCATTTGCATCATCAATCACCCGCCTACCACCAATAAGGGCGTGGCAATTCACCAAAAAACACTTTGGAATTTAACGTGTCACCCTTTTGCGGCCATTAGCGCCTAAACAGGGTGATCTAAGATGGCGCAAACTATTTGATTCATGTAGCCGCACAGGTGCACGTTAATTAGAGACATCAATCTCAGATATAGGTTGAACAGGTGAGTGGCAATCAACAAAAAAGTGAAAATTTCAAAATTTCTACTTTTTACCTTTTTTGTGTTTCCAGTTAAGGGGGTATATGAGAGGGGGGGATGAAACCAAGTGGATCACCTAGAGGACACTCGGGGCTTCCATTATCACCATCAACCACCTGCCTACCACCAGCAGGAGCGTGGGAATCCTATAGAATGCACCATGAGTCATTTTGCCCTGCACACAGGTGTTTTTCCACCCTTCTGCGACCTCTAGCGGCCGGAGTATATAAGCTAGGTGGGTCAAGCAAATTGCATCGTTTAGAGGACACTCAGGGCTTCCATTTGCATCATCAATCACCCGCCTACCACCAATAGGGGCGTGGCAATTCACCAAAAAACACTTTGGAATTTAACGTGTCACCCTTTTGCGGCCATTAGCGCCTAAACAGGGTGATCTAAGATGGCGCAAACTATTTGATTCATGTAGCCGCACAGGTGCACGTTAATTAGAGACATCAATCTCAGATATAGGTTGAACAGGTGAGTGGCAATCAACAAAAAAGTGAAAATTTCAAAATTTCTACTTTTTACCTTTTTTGTGTTTCCAGTTAAGGGGGTATATGAGAGGGGGGGATGAAACCAAGTGGATCACCTAGAGGACACTCGGGGCTTCCATTATCACCATCAACCACCTGCCTACCACCAGCAGGAGCGTGGGAATCCTATAGAATGCACCATGAGTCATTTTGCCCTGCACACAGGTGTTTTTCCACCCTTCTGCGACCTCTAGCGGCCGGAGTATATAAGCTAGGTGGGTCAAACAAATTGCATCGTTTAGAGGACACTCAGGGCTTCCATTTGCATCATCAATCACCCGCCTACCACCAATAGGGGCGTGGCAATTCACCAAAAAACACTTTGGAATTTAACGTGTCACCCTTTTGCGGCCATTAGCGCCTAAACAGGGTGATCTAAGATGGCGCAAACTATTTGATTCATGTAGCCGCACAGGTGCACGTTAATTAGAGACATCAATCTCAGATATAGGTTGAACAGGTGAGTGGCAATCAACAAAAAAGTGAAAATTTCAAAATTTCTACTTTTTACCTTTTTTGTGTTTCCAGTTAAGGGGGTATATGAGAGGGGGGGATGAAACCAAGTGGATCACCTAGAGGACACTCGGGGCTTCCATTATCACCATCAACCACCTGCCTACCACCAGCAGGAGCGTGGGAATCCTATAGAATGCACCATGAGTCATTTTGCCCTGCACACAGGTGTTTTTCCACCCTTCTGCGACCTCTAGCGGCCGGAGTATATAAGCTAGGTGGGTCAAACAAATTGCATCGTTTAGAGGACACTCAGGGCTTCCATTTGCATCATCAATCACCCGCCTACCACCAATAGGGGCGTGGCAATTCACCAAAAAACACTTTGGAATTTAACGTGTCACCCTTTTGCGGCCATTAGCGCCTAAACAGGGTGATCTAAGATGGCGCAAACTATTTGATTCATGTAGCCGCACAGGTGCACGTTAATTAGAGACATCAATCTCAGATATAGGTTGAACAGGTGAGTGGCAATCAACAAAAAAGTGAAAATTTCAAAATTTCTACTTTTTACCTTTTTTGTGTTTCCAGTTAAGGGGGTATATGAGAGGGGGGGATGAAACCAACCACCTGCCTACCACCAGCAGGAGCGTGGGAATCCTATAGAATGCACCATGAGTCATTTTGCCCTGCACACAGGTGTTTTTCCACCCTTCTGCGACCTCTAGCGGCCGGAGTATATAAGCTAGGTGGGTCAAACAAATTGCATCGTTTAGAGGACACTCAGGGCTTCCATTTGCATCATCAATCACCCGCCTACCACCAATAGGGGCGTGGCAATTCACCAAAAAACACTTTGGAATTTAACGTGTCACCCTTTTGCGGCCATTAGCGCCTAAACAGGGTGATCTAAGATGGCGCAAACTATTTGATTCATGTAGCCGCACAGGTGCACGTTAATTAGAGACATCAATCTCAGATATAGGTTGAACAGGTGAGTGGCAATCAACAAAAAAGTGAAAATTTCAAAATTCTACTTTTTACCTTTTTTGTGTTTCCAGTTAAGGGGGTATATGAGAGGGGGGGATGAAACCAAGTGGATCACCTAGAGGAAACTCGGGGCTTCCATTATCACCATCAACCACCTGCCTACCACCAGCAGGAGCGTGGGAATCCTATAGAATGCACCATGAGTCATTTTGCCCTGCACACAGGTGTTTTTCCACCCTTCTGCGACCTCTAGCGGCCGGAGTATATAAGCTAGGTGGGTCAAACAAATTGCATCGTTTAGAGGACACTCAGGGCTTCCATTTGCATCATCAATCACCCGCCTACCACCAATAGGGGCGTGGCAATTCACCAAAAAACACTTTGGAATTTAACGTGTCACCCTTTTGCGGCCATTAGCGCCTAAACAGGGTGATCTAAGATGGCGCAAACTATTTGATTCATGTAGCCGCACAGGTGCACGTTAATTAGAGACATCAATCTCAGATATAGGTTGAACAGGTGAGTGGCAATCAACAAAAAAGTGAAAATTTCAAAATTTCTACTTTTTACCTTTTTTGTGTTTCCAGTTAAGGGGGTATATGAGAGGGGGGGATGAAACCAAGTGGATCACCTAGAGGACACTCGGGGCTTCCATTATCACCATCAACCACCTGCCTACCACCAGCAGGAGCGTGGGAATCCTATAGAATGCACCATGAGTCATTTTGCCCTGCACACAGGTGTTTTTCCACCCTTCTGCGACCTCTAGCGGCCGGAGTATATAAGCTAGGTGGGTCAAACAAATTGCATCGTTTAGAGGACACTCAGGGCTTCCATTTGCATCATCAATCACCCGCCTACCACCAATAGGGGCGTGGCAATTCACCAAAAAACACTTTGGAATTTAACGTGTCACCCTTTTGCGGCCATTAGCGCCTAAACAGGGTGATCTAAGATGGCGCAAACTATTTGATTCATGTAGCCGCACAGGTGCACGTTAATTAGAGACATCAATCTCAGATATAGGTTGAACAGGTGAGTGGCAATCAACAAAAAAGTGAAAATTTCAAAATTTCTACTTTTTAACTTTTTTGTGTTTCCAGTTAAGGGGGTATATGAGAGGGGGGGATGAAACCAAGTGGATCACCTAGAGGACACTCGGGGCTTCCATTATCACCATCAACCACCTGCCTACCACCAGCAGGAGCGTGGGAATCCTATAGAATGCACCATGAGTCATTTTGCCCTGCACACAGGTGTTTTTCCACCCTTCTGCGACCTCTAGCGGCCGGAGTATATAAGCTAGGTGGGTCAAACAAATTGCATCGTTTAGAGGACACTCAGGGCTTCCATTTGCATCATCAATCACCCGCCTACCACCAATAGGGGCGTGGCAATTCACCAATAAACACTTTGGAATTTAACGTGTCACCCTTTTGCGGCCATTAGCGCCTAAACAGGGTGATCTAAGATGGCGCAAACTATTTGATTCATGTAGCCGCACAGGTGCACGTTAATTAGAGACATCAATCTCAGATATAGGTTGAACAGGTGAGTGGCAATAAACAAAAAAGTGAAAATTTCAACATTTCTACTTTTTACCTTTTTTGTGTTTCCAGTTAAGGGGGTATATGAGAGGGGGGGACGAAACCAAGTGGATCACCTAGAGGACACTCGGGGCTTCCATTATCACCATCAACCACCTGCCTACCACCAGCAGGAGCGTGGGAATCCTATAGAATGCACCATGAGTCATTTTGCCCTGCACACAGGTGTTTTTCCACCCTTCTGCGACCTCTAGCGGCCGGAGTATATAAGCTAGGTGGGTCAAACAAATTGCATCGTTTAGAGGACACTCAGGGCTTCCATTTGCATCATCAATCACTCGCCTACCACCAATAGGGGCGTGGCAATTCACCAAAAAACACTTTGGAATTTAACGTGTCACCCTTTTGCGGCCATTAGCGCCTAAACAGGGTGATCTAAGATGGCGCAAACTATTTGATTCATGTAGCCGCACAGGTGCACGTTAATTAGAGACATCAATCTCAGATATAGGTTGAACAGGTGAGTGGCAATCAACAAAAAAGTGAAAATTTCAAAATTCTACTTTTTACCTTTTTTGTGTTTCCAGTTAAGGGGGTATATGAGAGGGGGGGATGAAACCAAGTGGATCACCTAGAGGACACTCGGGGCTTCCATTATCACCATCAACCACCTGCCTACCACCAGCAGGAGCGTGGGAATCCTATAAAATGCACCATGAGTCATTTTGCCCTGCACACAGGTGTTTTTCCACCCTTCTGCGACCTCTAGCGGCCGGAGTATATAAGCTAGGTGGGTCAAACAAATTGCATCGTTTAGAGGACACTCAGGGCTTCCATTTGCATCATCAATCACCCGCCTACCACCAATAGGGGCGTGGCAATTCACCAAAAAACACTTTGGAATTTAACGTGTCACCCTTTTGCGGCCATTAGCGCCTAAACAGGGTGATCTAAGATGGCGCAAACTATTTGATTCATGTAGCCGCACAGGTGCACGTTAATTAGAGACATCAATCTCAGATATAGGTTGAACAGGTGAGTGGCAATCAACAAAAAAGTGAAAATTTCAACATTTCTACTTTTTACCTTTTTTGTGTTTCCAGTTAAGGGGGTATATGAGAGGGGGGGATGAAACCAAGTGGATCACCTAGAGGACACTCGGGGCTTCCATTATCACCATCAACCACCTGCCTACCACCAGCAGGAGCGTGGGAATCCTATAGAATGCACCATGAGTCATTTTGCCCTGCACACAGGTGTTTTTCCACCCTTCTGCGACCTCTAGCGGCCGGAGTATATAAGCTAGGTGGGTCAAACAAATTGCATCGTTTAGAGGACACTCAGGGCTTCCATTTGCATCATCAATCACCCGCCTACCACCAATAGGGGCGTGGCAATTCACCAAAAAACACTTTGGAATTTAACGTGTCACCCTTTTGCGGCCATTAGCGCCTAAACAGGGTGATCTAAGATGGCGCAAACTATTTGATTCATGTAGCCGCACAGGTGCACGTTAATTAGAGACATCAATCTACTAGGGCGCTCCGTTTACGCCTTACTTCGTAAGGCGCAAACTGCGCTAGTTTTTTCAACCTCTAGCTAATTCTTCTTTGGAACGCACATTGTATATATTTCTTCTGTGCGTGTGTATGTCACTGAACTCCTCCTAGACGGCTGGACCGATTTTGATGAAATTTTTTGTGTAAGTTCAAGGGACGTCGAGGATGGCTTAGATTCACAATTCGATCAACTAGATAATGTTTTAACAATGAATTTATTTATTATTTAAATTGTTGTTGATGTTACAACGTTTTACATAGAATTTCGGCAGACTACGCTGCAGTTGTGTCAGATATTCAAAAGTTAAAGATTTAAAAATTCATCACTTTCGCTGTAAGAGTTGGCGTTATAAATTAGCGCCATCTGTACTTCATCTCTTTAACTTGATATTGAAACAGATAAAAATCATATGCTCTTAGTACTCCTAGACTTTCTATTATTCTATTGTTATTTTCGTTGTCATCTTATGATGTTTTACATTAGGGGGGGAGAGGGTTGAATCATGTTTGAAGTGTGTCTAAAAAACGATACTTTTTGAGTGAGATTTATAACAACCAACCTAACCTAAAAATTTATTTGTGTAGTTCATTAACTTCATAATAAATTTTTTAAATTGTTTTTACTATTCATGTTTTAAATGAAAAAAACTATTAAAAAACTAGAAAAAAATTCTATTAAAAATCATTTAATTTAAAAAAAATTATTCATTTTCCAAATTAAGAAGCAAGAAAATAAAATTACCCGTTTTTCATCTAAGATTTGTAACAATAAATCGTTTTCGGTGATAATTAAAAATTTTATTTTCAATAAATAACTCATATTCGTTGTGGATTACTCGGTTTATTTTGTATACATTTTTAATTAAATTTACACATGGGTTTGTTAACAACCACCCTAATCTAAAAATTATTTTTATAGTTTATTGATTCCATAACGCATAAATCTTTTTTGTTAATTATTTAAAATTTCATTCTCAATAAAAAAACTCACATTCGTTGCGTATTATATTACAGTATTTTTTTTATATATATATATATTTGATTCATGTAGCCGCACAGGTGCACGTTAATTAGAGACATCAATCTCAGATATAGGTTGAACAGGTGAGTGGCAATCAACAAAAAAGTGAAAATTTCAAAATTTCTTCCTTTTACCTTTTTTGTGTTTCCAGTTAAGGGGGTATATGAGAGGGGGGGATGAAACCAAGTGGATCACCTAGAGGACACTCGGGGCTTCCATTATCACCATCAACCACCTGCCTACCACCAGCAGGAGCGTGGGAATCCTATAGAATGCACCATGAGTCATTTTGCCCTGCACACAGGTGTTTTTCCACCCTT
The DNA here is from genome assembly GCF_042242935.1 of Bactrocera oleae. Classification (NCBI taxonomy): domain Eukaryota; kingdom Metazoa; phylum Arthropoda; class Insecta; order Diptera; family Tephritidae; genus Bactrocera; species Bactrocera oleae. The sequence continues at coordinate 38,048,924 of NC_091541.1, forward strand.
CTGCGACCTCTAGCGGCCGGAGTATATAAGCTAGGTGGGTCAAACAAATTGCATCGTTTAGAGGACACTCAGGGCTTCCATTTGCATCATCAATCACTCGCCTACCACCAATAGGGGCGTGGCAATTCACCAAAAAACACTTTGGAATTTAACGTGTCACCCTTTTGCGGCCATTAGCGCCTAAACAGGGTGATCTAAGATGGCGCAAACTATTTGATTCATGTAGCCGCACAGGTGCACGTTAATTAGAGACATCAATCTCAGATATAGGTTGAACAGGTGAGTGGCAATCAACAAAAAAGTGAAAATTTCAAAATTTCTACTTTTTACCTTTTTTGTGTTTCCAGTTAAGGGGGTATATGAGAGGGGGGGATGAAACCAAGTGGATCACCTAGAGGACACTCGGGGCTTCCATTATCACCATCAACTACCTGCCTACCACCAGCAGGAGCGTGGGAATCCTATAGAATGCACCATGAGTCATTTTGCCCTGCACACAGGTGTTTTTCCACCCTTCTGCGACCTCTAGCGGCCGGAGTATATAAGCTAGGTGGGTCAAACAAATTGCATCGTTTAGAGGACACTCAGGGCTTCCATTTGCATTATCAATCACCCGCCTACCACCAATAGGGGCGTGGCAATTCACCAAAAAACACTTTGGAATTTAACGTGTCACCCTTTTGCGGCCATTAGCGCCTAAACAGGGTGATCTAAGATGGCGCAAACTATTTGATTCATGTAGCCGCACAGGTGCACGTTAATTAGAGACATCAATCTCAGATATAGGTTGAACAGGTGAGTGGCAATCAACAAAAAAGTGAAAATTTCAAAATTTCTACTTTTTACCTTTTTTGTGTTTCCAGTTAAGGGGGTATATGAGAGGGGGGGATGAAACCAAGTGGATCACCTAGAGGACACTCGGGGCTTCCATTATCACCATCAACCACCTGCCTACCACCAGCAGGAGCGTGGGAATCCTATAGAATGCACCATGAGTCATTTTGCCCTGCACACAGGTGTTTTTCCACCCTTCTGCGACCTCTAGCGGCCGGAGTATATAAGCTAGGTGGGTCAAACAAATTGCATCGTTTAGAGGACACTCAGGGCTTCCATTTGCATCATCAATCACCCGCCTACCACCAATAGGGGCGTGGCAATTCACCAAAAAACACTTTGGAATTTAACGTGTCACCCTTTTGCGGCCATTAGCGCCTAAACAGGGTGATCTAAGATGGCGCAAACTATTTGATTCATGTAGCCGCACAGGTGCACGTTAATTAGAGACATCAATCTACTAGGGCGCTCCGTTTACGCCTTACTTCGTAAGGCGCAAACTGCGCTAGTTTTTTCAACCTCTAGCTAATTCTTCTTTGGAACGCACATTGTATATATTTCTTCTGTGCGTGTGTATGTCACTGAACTCCTCCTAGACGGCTGGACCGATTTTGATGAAATTTTTTGTGTAAGTTCAAGGGACGTCGAGGATGGCTTAGATTCACAATTCGATCAACTAGATAATGTTTTAACAATGAATTTATTTATTATTTAAATTGTTGTTGATGTTACAACGTTTTACATAGAATTTCGGCAGACTACGCTGCAGTTGTGTCAGATATTCAAAAGTTAAAGATTTAAAAATTCATCACTTTCGCTGTAAGAGTTGGCGTTATAAATTAGCGCCATCTGTACTTCATCTCTTTAACTTGATATTGAAACAGATAAAAATCATATGCTCTTAGTACTCCTAGACTTTCTATTATTCTATTGTTATTTTCGTTGTCATCTTATGATGTTTTACATTAGGGGGGGAGAGGGTTGAATCATGTTTGAAGTGTGTCTAAAAAACGATACTTTTTGAGTGAGATTTATAACAACCAACCTAACCTAAAAATTTATTTGTGTAGTTCATTAACTTCATAATAAATTTTTTAAATTGTTTTTACTATTCATGTTTTAAATGAAAAAAACTATTAAAAAACTAGAAAAAAATTCTATTAAAAATCATTTAATTTAAAAAAAATTATTCATTTTCCAAATTAAGAAGCAAGAAAATAAAATTACCCGTTTTTCATCTAAGATTTGTAACAATAAATCGTTTTCGGTGATAATTAAAAATTTTATTTTCAATAAATAACTCATATTCGTTGTGGATTACTCGGTTTATTTTGTATACATTTTTAATTAAATTTACACATGGGTTTGTTAACAACCACCCTAATCTAAAAATTATTTTTATAGTTTATTGATTCCATAACGCATAAATCTTTTTTGTTAATTATTTAAAATTTCATTCTCAATAAAAAAACTCACATTCGTTGCGTATTATATTACAGTATTTTTTTTATATATATATATATTTGATTCATGTAGCCGCACAGGTGCACGTTAATTAGAGACATCAATCTCAGATATAGGTTGAACAGGTGAGTGGCAATCAACAAAAAAGTGAAAATTTCAAAATTTCTTCCTTTTACCTTTTTTGTGTTTCCAGTTAAGGGGGTATATGAGAGGGGGGGATGAAACCAAGTGGATCACCTAGAGGACACTCGGGGCTTCCATTATCACCATCAACCACCTGCCTACCACCAGCAGGAGCGTGGGAATCCTATAGAATGCACCATGAGTCATTTTGCCCTGCACACAGGTGTTTTTCCACCCTTCTGCGACCTCTAGCGGCCGGAGTATATAAGCTAGGTGGGTCAAACAAATTGCATCGTTTAGAGGACACTCAGGGCTTCCATTTGCATCATCAATCACTCGCCTACCACCAATAGGGGCGTGGCAATTCACCAAAAAACACTTTGGAATTTAACGTGTCACCCTTTTGCGGCCATTAGCGCCTAAACAGGGTGATCTAAGATGGCGCAAACTATTTGATTCATGTAGCCGCACAGGTGCACGTTAATTAGAGACATCAATCTCAGATATAGGTTGAACAGGTGAGTGGCAATCAACAAAAAAGTGAAAATTTCAAAATTTCTACTTTTTACCTTTTTTGTGTTTCCAGTTAAGGGGGTATATGAGAGGGGGGGATGAAACCAAGTGGATCACCTAGAGGACACTCGGGGCTTCCATTATCACCATCAACTACCTGCCTACCACCAGCAGGAGCGTGGGAATCCTATAGAATGCACCATGAGTCATTTTGCCCTGCACACAGGTGTTTTTCCACCCTTCTGCGACCTCTAGCGGCCGGAGTATATAAGCTAGGTGGGTCAAACAAATTGCATCGTTTAGAGGACACTCAGGGCTTCCATTTGCATTATCAATCACCCGCCTACCACCAATAGGGGCGTGGCAATTCACCAAAAAACACTTTGGAATTTAACGTGTCACCCTTTTGCGGCCATTAGCGCCTAAACAGGGTGATCTAAGATGGCGCAAACTATTTGATTCATGTAGCCGCACAGGTGCACGTTAATTAGAGACATCAATCTCAGATATAGGTTGAACAGGTGAGTGGCAATCAACAAAAAAGTGAAAATTTCAAAATTTCTACTTTTTACCTTTTTTGTGTTTCCAGTTAAGGGGGTATATGAGAGGGGGGGATGAAACCAAGTGGATCACCTAGAGGACACTCGGGGCTTCCATTATCACCATCAACCACCTGCCTACCACCAGCAGGAGCGTGGGAATCCTATAGAATGCACCATGAGTCATTTTGCCCTGCACACAGGTGTTTTTCCACCCTTCTGCGACCTCTAGCGGCCGGAGTATATAAGCTAGGTGGGTCAAACAAATTGCATCGTTTAGAGGACACTCAGGGCTTCCATTTGCATCATCAATCACCCGCCTACCACCAATAGGGGCGTGGCAATTCACCAAAAAACACTTTGGAATTTAACGTGTCACCCTTTTGCGGCCATTAGCGCCTAAACAGGGTGATCTAAGATGGCGCAAACTATTTGATTCATGTAGCCGCACAGGTGCACGTTAATTAGAGACATCAATCTCAGATATAGGTTGAACAGGTGAGTGGCAATCAACAAAAAAGTGAAAATTTCAACATTTCTACTTTTTACCTTTTTTGTGTTTCCAGTTAAGGGGGTATATGAGAGGGGGGGATGAAACCAAGTGGATCACCTAGAGGACACTCGGGGCTTCCATTATCACCATCAACCACCTGCCTACCACCAGCAGGAGCGTGGGAATCCTATAGAATGCACCATGAGTCATTTTGCCCTGCACACAGGTGTTTTTCCACCCTTCTGCGACCTCTAGCGGCCGGAGTATATAAGCTAGGTGGGTCAAACAAATTGCATCGTTTAGAGGACACTCAGGGCTTCCATTTGCATCATCAATCACCCGCCTACCACCAATAGGGGCGTGGTAATTCACCAAAAAACACTTTGGAATTTAACGTGTCACCCTTTTGCGGCCATTAGCGCCTAAACAGGGTGATCTAAGATGGCGCAAACTATTTGATTCATGTAGCCGCACAGGTGCACGTTAATTAGAGACATCAATCTACTAGGGCGCTCCGTTTACGCCTTACTTCGTAAGGCGCAAACTGCGCTAGTTTTTTCAACCTCTAGCTAATTCTTCTTTGGAACGCACATTGTATATATTTCTTCTGTGCGTGTGTATGTCACTGAACTCCTCCTAGACGGCTGGACCGATTTTGATGAAATTTTTTGTGTAAGTTCAAGGGACGTCGAGGATGGCTTAGATTCACAATTCGATCAACTAGATAATGTTTTAACAATGAATTTATTTATTATTTAAATTGTTGTTGATGTTAGAACGTTTTACATAGAATTTCGGCAGACTACGCTGCAGTTGTGTCAGATATTCAAAAGTTAAAGATTTAAAAATTCATCACTTTCGCTGTAAGAGTTGGCGTTATAAATTAGCGCCATCTGTACTTCATCTCTTTAACTTGATATTGAAACAGATAAAAATCATATGCTCTTAGTACTCCTAGACTTTCTATTATTCTATTGTTATTTTCGTTGTCATCTTATGATGTTTTACATTAGGGGGGGAGAGGGTTGAATCATGTTTGAAGTGTGTCTAAAAAACGATACTTTTTGAGTGAGATTTATAACAACCAACCTAACCTAAAAATTTATTTGTGTAGTTCATTAACTTCATAATAAATTTTTTAAATTGTTTTTACTATTCATGTTTTAAATGAAAAAAACTATTAAAAAACTAGAAAAAAATTCTATTAAAAATCATTTAATTTAAAAAAAATTATTCATTTTCCAAATTAAGAAGCAAGAAAATAAAATTACCCGTTTTTCATCTAAGATTTGTAACAATAAATCGTTTTCGGTGATAATTAAAAATTTTATTTTCAATAAATAACTCATATTCGTTGTGGATTACTCGGTTTATTTTGTATACATTTTTAATTAAATTTACACATGGGTTTGTTAACAACCACCCTAATCTAAAAATTATTTTTATAGTTTATTGATTCCATAACGCATAAATCTTTTTTGTTAATTATTTAAAATTTCATTCTCAATAAAAAAACTCACATTCGTTGCGTATTATATTACAGTATTTTTTTTATATATATATATATTTGATTCATGTAGCCGCACAGGTGCACGTTAATTAGAGACATCAATCTCAGATATAGGTTGAACAGGTGAGTGGCAATCAACAAAAAAGTGAAAATTTCAAAATTTCTTCCTTTTACCTTTTTTGTGTTTCCAGTTAAGGGGGTATATGAGAGGGGGGGATGAAACCAAGTGGATCACCTAGAGGACACTCGGGGCTTCCATTATCACCATCAACCACCTGCCTACCACCAGCAGGAGCGTGGGAATCCTATAGAATGCACCATGAGTCATTTTGCCCTGCACACAGGTGTTTTTCCACCCTTCTGCGACCTCTAGCGGCCGGAGTATATAAGCTAGGTGGGTCAAACAAATTGCATCGTTTAGAGGACACTCAGGGCTTCCATTTGCATCATCAATCACCCGCCTACCACCAATAGGGGCGTGGCAATTCACCAAAAAACACTTTGGAATTTAACGTGTCACCCTTTTGCGGCCATTAGCGCCTAAACAGGGTGATCTAAGATGGCGCAAACTATTTGATTCATGTAGCCGCACAGGTGCACGTTAATTAGAGACATCAATCTCAGATATAGGTTGAACAGGTGAGTGGCAATCAACAAAAAAGTGAAAATTTCAAAATTTCTACTTTTTACCTTTTTTGTGTTTCCAGTTAAGGGGGTATATGAGAGGGGGGGATGAAACCAAGTGGATCACCTAGAGGACACTCGGGGCTTCCATTATCACCATCAACCACCTGCCTACCACCAGCAGGAGCGTGGGAATCCTATAGAATGCACCATGAGTCATTTTGCCCTGCACACAGGTGTTTTTCCACCCTTCTGCGACCTCTAGCGGCCGGAGTATATAAGCTAGGTGGGTCAAACAAATTGCATCGTTTAGAGGACACTCAGGGCTTCCATTTGCATCATCAATCACCCGCCTACCACCAATAGGGGCGTGGCAATTCACCAAAAAACACTTTGGAATTTAACGTGTCACCCTTTTGCGGCCATTAGCGCCTAAACAGGGTGATCTAAGATGGCGCAAACTATTTGATTCATGTAGCCGCACAGGTGCACGTTAATTAGAGACATCAATCTCAGATATAGGTTGAACAGGTGAGTGGCAATCAACAAAAAAGTGAAAATTTCAAAATTTCTACTTTTTACCTTTTTTGTGTTTCCAGTTAAGGGGGTATATGAGAGGGGGGGATGAAACCAAGTGGATCACCTAGAAGACACTCGGGGCTTCCATTATCACCATCAACCACCTGCCTACCACCAGCAGGAGCGTGGGAATCCTATAGAATGCACCATGAGTCATTTTGCCCTGCACACAGGTGTTTTTCCACCATTCTGCGACCTCTAGCGGCCGGAGTATATAAGCTAGGTGGGTCAAACAAATTGCATCGTTTAGAGGACACTCAGGGCTTCCATTTGCATCATCAATCACCCGCCTACCACCAATAGGGGCGTGGCAATTCACCAAAAAACACTTTGGAATTTAACGTGTCACCCTTTTGCGGCCATTAGCGCCTAAACAGGGTGATCTAAGATGGCGCAAACTATTTGACTCATGTAGCCGCACAGGTGCACGTTAATTAGAGACATCAATCTCAGATATAGGTTGAACAGGTGAGTGGCAATCAACAAAAAAGTGAAAATTTCAAAATTTCTACTTTTTACCTTTTTTGTGTTTCCAGTTAAGGGGGTATATGAGAGGGGGGGATGAAATCAAGTGGATCACCTAGAGGACACTCGGGGCTTCCATTATCACCATCAACCACCTGCCTACCACCAGCAGGAGCGTGGGAATCCTATAGAATGCACCATGAGTCATTTTGCCCTGCACACAGGTGTTTTTCCACCCTTCTGCGACCTCTAGCGGCCGGAGTATATAAGCTAGGTGGGTCAAACAAATTGCATCGTTTAGAGGACACTCAGGGCTTCCATTTTCATCATCAATCACCCGCCTACCACCAATAGGGGCGTGGCAATTCACCAAAAAACACTTTGGAATTTAACGTGTCACCCTTTTGCGGCCATTAGCGCCTAAACAGGGTGATCTAAGATGGCGCAAGCTATTTGATTCATGTAGCCGCACAGGTGCACGTTAATTAGAGACATCAATCTCAGATATAGGTTGAACAGGTGAGTGGCAATCAACAAAAAAGTGAAAATTTCAAAATTTCTACTTTTTACCTTTTTTGTGTTTCCAGTTAAGGGGGTATACGAGAGGGGGGGATGAAACCAAGTGGATCACCTAGAGGACACTCGGGGCTTCCATTATCACCATTAACCACCTGCCTACCACCAGCAGGAGCGTGGGAATCCTATAGAATGCACCATGAGTCATTTTGCCCTGCACACAGGTGTTTTTCCACCCTTCTGCGACCTCTAGCGGCCGGAGTATATAAGCTAGGTGGGTCAAACAAATTGCATCGTTTAGAGGACACTCAGGGCTTCCATTTGCATCATCAATCACCCGCCTACCACCAATAGGGGCGTGGCAATTCACCAAAAAACACTTTGGAATTTAACGTGTCACCCTTTTGCGGCCATTAGCGCCTAAACAGGGTGATCTAAGATGGCGCAAACTATTTGATTCATGTAGCCGCACAGGTGCACGTTAATTAGAGACATCAATCTCAGATATAGGTTGAACAGGTGAGTGGCAATCAACAAAAAAGTGAAAATTTCAAAATTTCTACTTTTTACCTTTTTTGTGTTTCCAGTTAAGGGGGTATATGAGAGGGGGGGATGAAACCAAGTGGATCACCTAGAGGACACTCGGGGCTTCCATTATCACCATCAACCACCTGCCTACCACCAGCAGGAGCGTGGGAATCCTATAGAATGCACCATGAGTCATTTTGCCCTGCACACAGGTGTTTTTCCACCCTTCTGCGACCTCTAGCGGCCGGAGTATATAAGCTAGGTGGGTCAAAAAAATTGCATCGTTTAGAGGACACTCAGGGCTTCCATTTGCATCATCAATCACCCGCCTACCACCAATAGGGGCGTGGCAATTCACCAAAAAACACTTTGGAATTTAACGTGTCACCCTTTTGCGGCCATTAGCGCCTAAACAGGGTGATCTAAGATGGCGCAAACTATTTGATTCATGTAGCCGCACAGGTGCACGTTAATTAGAGACATCAATCTACTAGGGCGCTCCGTTTACGCCTTACTTCGTAAGGCGCAAACTGCGCTAGTTTTTTCAACCTCTAGCTAATTCTTCTTTGGAACGCACATTGTATATATTTCTTCTGTGCGTGTGTATGTCACTGAACTCCTCCTAGACGGCTGGACCGATTTTGATGAAATTTTTTGTGTAAGTTCAAGGGACGTCGAGGATGGCTTAGATTCACAATTCGATCAACTAGATAATGTTTTAACAATGAATTTATTTATTATTTAAATTGTTGTTGATGTTAGAACGTTTTACATAGAATTTCGGCAGACTACGCTGCAGTTGTGTCAGATATTCAAAAGTTAAAGATTTAAAAATTCATCACTTTCGCTGTAAGAGTTGGCGTTATAAATTAGCGCCATCTGTACTTCATCTCTTTAACTTGATATTGAAACAGATAAAAATCATATGCTCTTAGTACTCCTAGACTTTCTATTATTCTATTGTTATTTTCGTTGTCATCTTATGATGTTTTACATTAGGGGGGGAGAGGGTTGAATCATGTTTGAAGTGTGTCTAAAAAACGATACTTTTTGAGTGAGATTTATAACAACCAACCTAACCTAAAAATTTATTTGTGTAGTTCATTAACTTCATAATAAATTTTTTAAATTGTTTTTACTATTCATGTTTTAAATGAAAAAAACTATTAAAAAACTAGAAAAAAATTCTATTAAAAATCATTTAATTTAAAAAAAATTATTCATTTTCCAAATTAAGAAGCAAGAAAATAAAATTACCCGTTTTTCATCTAAGATTTGTAACAATAAATCGTTTTCGGTGATAATTAAAAATTTTATTTTCAATAAATAACTCATATTCGTTGTGGATTACTCGGTTTATTTTGTATACATTTTTAATTAAATTTACACATGGGTTTGTTAACAACCACCCTAATCTAAAAATTATTTTTATAGTTTATTGATTCCATAACGCATAAATCTTTTTTGTTAATTATTTAAAATTTCATTCTCAATAAAAAAACTCACATTCGTTGCGTATTATATTACAGTATTTTTTTTATATATATATATATTTGATTCATGTAGCCGCACAGGTGCACGTTAATTAGAGACATCAATCTCAGATATAGGTTGAACAGGTGAGTGGCAATCAACAAAAAAGTGAAAATTTCAAAATTTCTACTTTTTACCTTTTTTGTGTTTCCAGTTAAGGGGGTATATGAGAGGGGGGGATGAAACCAAGTGGATCACCTAGAGGACACTCGGGGCTTCCATTATCACCATCAACCACCTGCCTACCACCAGCAGGAGCGTGGGAATCCTATAGAATGCACCATGAGTCATTTTGCCCTGCACACAGGTGTTTTTCCACCCTTCTGCGACCTCTAGCGGCCGGAGTATATAAGCTAGGTGGGTCAAACAAATTGCATCGTTTAGAGGACACTCAGGGCTTCCATTTGCATCATCAATCACCCGCCTACCACCAATAGGGGCGTGGCAATTCACCAAAAAACACTTTGGAATTTAACGTGTCACCCTTTTGCGGCCATTAGCGCCTAAACAGGGTGATCTAAGATGGCGCAAACTATTTGATTCATGTAGCCGCACAGGTGCACGTTAATTAGAGACATCAATCTCAGATATAGGTTGAACAGGTGAGTGGCAATCAACAAAAAAGTGAAAATTTCAAAATTTCTACTTTTTACCTTTTTTGTGTTTCCAGTTAAGGGGGTATATGAGAGGGGGGGATGAAACCAAGTGGATCACCTAGAGGACACTCGGGGCTTCCATTATCACCATCAACCACCTGCCTACCACCAGCAGGAGCGTGGGAATCCTATAGAATGCACCATGAGTCATTTTGCCCTGCACACAGGTGTTTTTCCACCCTTCTGCGACCTCTAGCGGCCGGAGTATATAAGCTAGGTGGGTCAAACAAATTGCATCGTTTAGAGGACACTCAGGGCTTCCATTTGCATCATCAATCACCCGCCTACCACCAATAGGGGCGTGGCAATTCACCAAAAAACACTTTGGAATTTAACGTGTCACCCTTTTGCGGCCATTAGCGCCTAAACAGGGTGATCTAAGATGGCGCAAACTATTTGATTCATGTAGCCGCACAGGTGCACGTTAATTAGAGACATCAATCTCAGATATAGGTTGAACAGGTGAGTGGCAATCAACAAAAAAGTGAAAATTTCAAAATTTCTACTTTTTACCTTTTTTGTGTTTCCAGTTAAGGGGGTATATGAGAGGGGGGGATGAAACCAAGTGGATCACCTAGAGGACACTCGGGGCTTCCATTATCACCATCAACCACCTGCCTACCACCAGCAGGAGCGTGGGAATCCTATAGAATGCACCATGAGTCATTTTGCCCTGCACACAGGTGTTTTTCCACCCTTCTGCGACCTCTAGCGGCCGGAGTATATAAGCTAGGTGGGTCAAAAAAATTGCATCGTTTAGAGGACACTCAGGGCTTCCATTTGCATCATCAATCACCCGCCTACCACCAATAGGGGCGTGGCAATTCACCAAAAAACACTTTGGAATTTAACGTGTCACCCTTTTGCGGCCATTAGCGCCTAAACAGGGTGATCTAAGATGGCGCAAACTATTTGATTCATGTAGCCGCACAGGTGCACGTTAATTAGAGACATCAATCTACTAGGGCGCTCCGTTTACGCCTTACTTCGTAAGGCGCAAACTGCGCTAGTTTTTTCAACCTCTAGCTAATTCTTCTTTGGAACGCACATTGTATATATTTCTTCTGTGCGTGTGTATGTCACTGAACTCCTCCTAGACGGCTGGACCGATTTTGATGAAATTTTTTGTGTAAGTTCAAGGGACGTCGAGGATGGCTTAGATTCACAATTCGATCAACTAGATAATGTTTTAACAATGAATTTATTTATTATTTAAATTGTTGTTGATGTTAGAACGTTTTACATAGAATTTCGGCAGACTACGCTGCAGTTGTGTCAGATATTCAAAAGTTAAAGATTTAAAAATTCATCACTTTCGCTGTAAGAGTTGGCGTTATAAATTAGCGCCATCTGTACTTCATCTCTTTAACTTGATATTGAAACAGATAAAAATCATATGCTCTTAGTACTCCTAGACTTTCTATTATTCTATTGTTATTTTCGTTGTCATCTTATGATGTTTTACATTAGGGGGGGAGAGGGTTGAATCATGTTTGAAGTGTGTCTAAAAAACGATACTTTTTGAGTGAGATTTATAACAACCAACCTAACCTAAAAATTTATTTGTGTAGTTCATTAACTTCATAATAAATTTTTTAAATTGTTTTTACTATTCATGTTTTAAATGAAAAAAACTATTAAAAAACTAGAAAAAAATTCTATTAAAAATCATTTAATTTAAAAAAAATTATTCATTTTCCAAATTAAGAAGCAAGAAAATAAAATTACCCGTTTTTCATCTAAGATTTGTAACAATAAATCGTTTTCGGTGATAATTAAAAATTTTATTTTCAATAAATAACTCATATTCGTTGTGGATTACTCGGTTTATTTTGTATACATTTTTAATTAAATTTACACATGGGTTTGTTAACAACCACCCTAATCTAAAAATTATTTTTATAGTTTATTGATTCCATAACGCATAAATCTTTTTTGTTAATTATTTAAAATTTCATTCTCAATAAAAAAACTCACATTCGTTGCGTATTATATTACAGTATTTTTTTTATATATATATATATTTGATTCATGTAGCCGCACAGGTGCACGTTAATTAGAGACATCAATCTCAGATATAGGTTGAACAGGTGAGTGGCAATCAACAAAAAAGTGAAAATTTCAAAATTTCTACTTTTTACCTTTTTTGTGTTTCCAGTTAAGGGGGTATATGAGAGGGGGGGATGAAACCAAGTGGATCACCTAGAGGACACTCGGGGCTTCCATTATCACCATCAACCACCTGCCTACCACCAGCAGGAGCGTGGGAATCCTATAGAATGCACCATGAGTCATTTTGCCCTGCACACAGGTGTTTTTCCACCCTTCTGCGACCTCTAGCGGCCGGAGTATATAAGCTAGGTGGGTCAAACAAATTGCATCGTTTAGAGGACACTCAGGGCTTCCATTTGCATCATCAATCACCCGCCTACCACCAATAGGGGCGTGGCAATTCACCAAAAAACACTTTGGAATTTAACGTGTCACCCTTTTGCGGCCATTAGCGCCTAAACAGGGTGATCTAAGATGGCGCAAACTATTTGATTCATGTAGCCGCACAGGTGCACGTTAATTAGAGACATCAATCTCAGATATAGGTTGAACAGGTGAGTGGCAATCAACAAAAAAGTGAAAATTTCAAAATTTCTACTTTTTACCTTTTTTGTGTTTCCAGTTAAGGGGGTATATGAGAGGGGGGGATGAAACCAAGTGGATCACCTAGAGGACACTCGGGGCTTCCATTATCACCATCAACCACCTGCCTACCACCAGCAGGAGCGTGGGAATCCTATAGAATGCACCATGAGTCATTTTGCCCTGCACACAGGTGTTTTTCCACCCTTCTGCGACCTCTAGCGGCCGGAGTATATAAGCTAGGTGGGTCAAACAAATTGCATCGTTTAGAGGACACTCAGGGCTTCCATTTGCATCATCAATCACCCGCCTACCACCAATAGGGGCGTGGCAATTCACCAAAAAACACTTTGGAATTTAACGTGTCACCCTTTTGCGGCCATTAGCGCCTAAACAGGGTGATCTAAGATGGCGCAAACTATTTGATTCATGTAGCCGCACAGGTGCACGTTAATTAGAGACATCAATCTCAGATATAGGTTGAACAGGTGAGTGGCAATCAACAAAAAAGTGAAAATTTCAAAATTTCTACTTTTTACCTTTTTTGTGTTTCCAGTTAAGGGGGTATATGAGAGGGGGGGATGAAACCAAGTGGATCACCTAGAGGACACTCGGGGCTTCCATTATCATCATCAACCACCTGCCTACCACCAGCAGAAGCGTGGGAATCCTATAGAATGCACCATGAGTCATTTTGATCTGCACACAGGTGTTTTTCCACCCTTCTGCGACCTCTAGCGGCCGGAGTATATAAGCTAGGTGGGTCAAACAAATTGCATCGTTTAGAGGACACTCAGGGCTTCCATTTGCATCATCAATCACCCGCCTACCTCCAATAGGGGCGTGGCAATTCACCAAAAAACACTTTGGAATTTAACGTGTCACCCTTTTGCGGCCATTAGCGCCTAAACAGGGTGATCTAAGATGGCGCAAACTATTTGATTCATGTAGCCGCACAGGTGCACGTTAATTAGAGACATCAATCTCAGATATAGGTTGAACAGGTGAGTGGCAATCAACAAAAAAGTGAAAATTTCAAAATTTCTACTTTTTACCTTTTTTGTGTTTCCAGTTAAGGGGGTATATGAGAGGGGGGGATGAAACCAAGTGGATCACCTAGAGGACACTCGGGGCTTCCATTATCATCATCAACCACCTGCCTACCACCAGCAGAAGCGTGGGAATCCTATAGAATGCACCATGAGTCATTTTGATCTGCACACAGGTGTTTTTCCACCCTTCTGCGACCTCTAGCGGCCGGAGTATATAAGCTAGGTGGGTCAAACAAATTGCATCGTTTAGAGGACACTCAGGGCTTCCATTTGCATCATCAATCACCCGCCTACCTCCAATAGGGGCGTGGCAATTCACCAAAAAACACTTTGGAATTTAACGTGTCACCCTTTTGCGGCCATTAGCGCCTAAACAGGGTGATCTAAGATGGCGCAAACTATTTGATTCATGTAGCCGCACAGGTGCACGTTAATTAGAGACATCAATCTCAGATATAGGTTGAACAGGTGAGTGGCAATCAACAAAAAAGTGAAAATTTCAAAATTTCTACTTTTTACCTTTTTTGTGTTTCCAGTTAAGGGGGTATATGAGAGGGGGGGATGAAACCAAGTGGATTACCTAGAGGACACTCGGGGCTTCCATTATCACCATCAACCACCTGCCTACCACCAGCAGGAGCGTGGGAATCCTATAGAATGCACCATGAGTCATTTTGCCCTGCACACAGGTGTTTTTCCACCCTTCTGCGACCTCTAGCGGCCGGAGTATATAAGCTAGGTGGGTAAAACAAATTGCATCGTTTAGAGGACACTCAGGGCTTCCATTTGCATCATCAATCACCCGCCTACCATCAATAGGGGCGTGGCAATTCACCAAAAAACACTTTGGAATTTAACGTGTCACCCTTTTGCGGCCATTAGCGCCTAAACAGGGTGATCTAAGATGGCGCAAACTATTTGATTCATGTAGCCGCACAGGTGCACGTTAATTAGAGACATCAATCTCAGATATAGGTTGAACAGGTGAGTGGCAATCAACAAAAAAGTGAAAATTTCAAAATTTCTACTTTTTACCTTTTTTGTGTTTCCAGTTAAGGGGGTATATGAGAGGGGGGGATGAAACCAAGTGGATCACCTAGAGGACACTCGGGGCTTCCATTATCACCATCAACCACCTGCCTACCACCAGCAGGAGCGTGGGAATCCTATAGAATGCACCATGAGTCATTTTGCCCTGCACACAGGTGTTTTTCCACCCTTCTGCGACCTCTAGCGGCCGGAGTATATAAGCTAGGTGGGTCAAACAAATTGCATCGTTTAGAGGACACTCAGGGCTTCCATTTGCATCATCAATTACCCGCCTACCACCAATAGGGGCGTGGCAATTCACCAAAAAACACTTTGGAATTTAACGTGTCACCCTTTTGCGGCCATTAGCGCCTAAACAGGGTGATCTAAGATGGCGCAAACTATTTGATTCATGTAGCCGCACAGGTGCACGTTAATTAGAGACATCAATCTCAGATATAGGTTGAACAGGTGAGTGGCAATCAACAAAAAAGTGAAAATTTCAAAATTTCTACTTTTTACCTTTTTTGTGTTTCCAGTTAAGGGGGTATATGAGAGGGGGGGATGAAACCAAGTGGATCACCTAGAGGACACTCGGGGCTTCCATTATCACCATCAACCACCTGCCTACCACCAGCAGGAGCGTGGGAATCCTATAGAATGCACCATGAGTCATTTTGCCCTGCACACAGGTGTTTTTCCACCCTTCTGCGACCTCTAGCGGCCGGAGTATATAAGCTAGGTGGGTCAAACAAATTGCATCGTTTAGAGGACACTCAGGGCTTCCATTTGCATCATCAATCACCCGCCTACCACCAATAGGGGCGTGGCAATTCACCAAAAAACACTTTGGAATTTAACGTGTCACCCTTTTGCGGCCATTAGCGCCTAAACAGGGTGATCTAAGATGGCGCAAACTATTTGATTCATGTAGCCGCACAGGTGCACGTTAATTAGAGACATCAATCTCAGATATAGGTTGAACAGGTGAGTGGCAATCAACAAAAAAGTGAAAATTTCAAAATTTCTACTTTTTACCTTTTTTGTGTTTCCAGTTAAGGGGGTATATGAGAGGGGGGGATGAAACCAAGTGGATCACCTAGAGGACACTCGGGGCTTCCATTATCATCATCAACCACCTGCCTACCACCAGCAGAAGCGTGGGAATCCTATAGAATGCACCATGAGTCATTTTGCCCTGCACACAGGTGTTTTTCCACCCTTCTGCGACCTCTAGCGGCCGGAGTATATAAGCTAGGTGGGTCAAACAAATTGCATCGTTTAGAGGACACTCAGGGCTTCCATTTGCATCATCAATCACCCGCCTACCACCAATAGGGGCGTGGCAATTCACCAAAAAACACTTTGGAATTTAACGTGTCACCCTTTTGCGGCCATTAGCGCCTAAACAGGGTGATCTAAGATGGCGCAAACTATTTGATTCATGTAGCCGCACAGGTGCACGTTAATTAGAGACATCAATCTCAGATATAGGTTGAACAGGTGAGTGGCAATCAACAAAAAAGTGAAAATTTCAAAATTTCTACTTTTTACCTTTTTTGTGTTTCCAGTTAAGGGGGTATATGAGAGGGGGGGATGAAACCAAGTGGATCACCTAGAGGACACTCGGGGCTTCCATTATCACCATCAACCACCTGCCTACCACCAGCAGGAGCGTGGGAATCCTATAGAATGCACCATGAGTCAATTTGCCCTGCACACAGGTGTTTTTCCACCCTTCTGCGACCTCTAGCGGCCGGAGTATATAAGCTAGGTGGGTCAAACAAATTGCATCGTTTAGAGGACACTCAGGGCTTCCATTTGCATCATCAATCACCCGCCTACCACCAATAGGGGCGTGGCAATTCACCAAAAAACACTTTGGAATTTAACGTGTCACCCTTTTGCGGCCATTAGCGCCTAAACAGGGTGATCTAAGATGGCGCAAACTATTTGATTCATGTAGCCGCACAGGTGCACGTTAATTAGAGACATCAATCTCAGATATAGGTTGAACAGGTGAGTGGCAATCAACAAAAAAGTGAAAATTTCAAAATTTCTACTTTTTACCTTTTTTGTGTTTCCAGTTAAGGGGGTATATGAGAGGGGGGGATGAAACCAAGTGGATCACCTAGAGGACACTCGGGGCTTCCATTATCATCATCAACCACCTGCCTACCACCAGCAGAAGCGTGGGAATCCTATAGAATGCACCATGAGTCATTTTGATCTGCACACAGGTGTTTTTCCACCCTTCTGCGACCTCTAGCGGCCGGAGTATATAAGCTAGGTGGGTCAAACAAATTGCATCGTTTAGAGGACACTCAGGGCTTCCATTTGCATCATCAATCACCCGCCTACCTCCAATAGGGGCGTGGCAATTCACCAAAAAACACTTTGGAATTTAACGTGTCACCCTTTTGCGGCCATTAGCGCCTAAACAGGGTGATCTAAGATGGCGCAAACTATTTGATTCATGTAGCCGCACAGGTGCACGTTAATTAGAGACATCAATCTCAGATATAGGTTGAACAGGTGAGTGGCAATCAACAAAAAAGTGAAAATTTCAAAATTTCTACTTTTTACCTTTTTTGTGTTTCCAGTTAAGGGGGTATATGAGAGGGGGGGATGAAACCAAGTGGATTACCTAGAGGACACTCGGGGCTTCCATTATCACCATCAACCACCTGCCTACCACCAGCAGGAGCGTGGGAATCCTATAGAATGCACCATGAGTCATTTTGCCCTGCACACAGGTGTTTTTCCACCCTTCTGCGACCTCTAGCGGCCGGAGTATATAAGCTAGGTGGGTAAAACAAATTGCATCGTTTAGAGGACACTCAGGGCTTCCATTTGCATCATCAATCACCCGCCTACCATCAATAGGGGCGTGGCAATTCACCAAAAAACACTTTGGAATTTAACGTGTCACCCTTTTGCGGCCATTAGCGCCTAAACAGGGTGATCTAAGATGGCGCAAACTATTTGATTCATGTAGCCGCACAGGTGCACGTTAATTAGAGACATCAATCTCAGATATAGGTTGAACAGGTGAGTGGCAATCAACAAAAAAGTGAAAATTTCAAAATTTCTACTTTTTACCTTTTTTGTGTTTCCAGTTAAGGGGGTATATGAGAGGGGGGGATGAAACCAAGTGGATCACCTAGAGGACACTCGGGGCTTCCATTATCACCATCAACCACCTGCCTACCACCAGCAGGAGCGTGGGAATCCTATAGAATGCACCATGAGTCATTTTGCCCTGCACACAGGTGTTTTTCCACCCTTCTGCGACCTCTAGCGGCCGGAGTATATAAGCTAGGTGGGTCAAACAAATTGCATCGTTTAGAGGACACTCAGGGCTTCCATTTGCATCATCAATCACCCGCCTACCACCAATAGGGGCGTGGCAATTCACCAAAAAACACTTTGGAATTTAACGTGTCACCCTTTTGCGGCCATTAGCGCCTAAACAGGGTGATCTAAGATGGCGCAAACTATTTGATTCATGTAGCCGCACAGGTGCACGTTAATTAGAGACATCAATCTCAGATATAGGTTGAACAGGTGAGTGGCAATCAACAAAAAAGTGAAAATTTCAAAATTTCTACTTTTTACCTTTTTTGTGTTTCCAGTTAAGGGGGTATATGAGAGGGGGGGATGAAACCAAGTGGATCACCTAGAGGACACTCGGGGCTTCCATTATCACCATCAACCACCTGCCTACCACCAGCAGGAGCGTGGGAATCCTATAGAATGCACCATGAGTCATTTTGCCCTGCACACAGGTGTTTTTCCACCCTTCTGCGACCTCTACCGGCCGGAGTATATAAGCTAGGTGGGTCAAACAAATTGCATCGTTTAGAGGACACTCAGGGCTTCCATTTGCATCATCAATCACCCGCCTACCACCAATAGGGGCGTGGCAATTCACCAAAAAACACTTTGGAATTTAACGTGTCACCCTTTTGCGGCCATTAGCGCCTAAACAGGGTGATCTAAGATGGCGCAAACTATTTGATTCATGTAGCCGCACAGGTGCACGTTAATTAGAGACATCAATCTCAGATATAGGTTGAACAGGTGAGTGGCAATCAACAAAAAAGTGAAAATTTCAAAATTTCTACTTTTTACCTTTTTTGTGTTTCCAGTTAAGGGGGTATATGAGAGGGGGGGATGAAACCAAGTGGATCACCTAGAGGACACTCGGGGCTTCCATTATCACCATCAACCACCTGCCTACCACCAGCAGGAGCGTGGGAATCCTATAGAATGCACCATGAGTCATTTTGCCCTGCACACAGGTGTTTTTCCACCCTTCTGCGACCTCTAGCGGCCGGGGTATATAAGCTAGGTGGGTCAAACAAATTGCATCGTTTAGAGGACACTCAGGGCTTCCATTTGCATCATCAATCACCCGCCTACCACCAATAGGGGCGTGGAAATTCACCAAAAAACACTTTGGAATTTAACGTGTCACCCTTTTGCGGCCATTAGCGCCTAAACAGGGTGATCTAAGATGGCGCAAACTATTTGATTCATGTAGCCGCACAGGTGCACGTTAATTAGAGACATCAATCTCATATATAGGTTGAACAGGTGAGTGGCAATCAACAAAAAAGTGAAAATTTCAAAATTTCTACTTTTTACCTTTTTTGTGTTTCCAGTTAAGGGGGTATATGAGAGGGGGGGATGAAACCAAGTGGATCACCTAGAGGACACTCGGGGCTTCCATTATCACCATCAACCACCTGCCTACCACCAGCAGGAGCGTGGGAATCCTATAGAATGCACCATGAGTCATTTTGCCCTGCACACAGGTGTTTTTCCACCCTTCTGCGACCTCTAGCGGCCGGGGTATATAAGCTAGGTGGGTCAAACAAATTGCATCGTTTAGAGGACACTCAGGGCTTCCATTTGCATCATCAATCACCCGCCTACCACCAATAGGGGCGTGGAAATTCACCAAAAAACACTTTGGAATTTAACGTGTCACCCTTTTGCGGCCATTAGCGCCTAAACAGGGTGATCTAAGATGGCGCAAACTATTTGATTCATGTAGCCGCACAGGTGCACGTTAATTAGAGACATTAATCTCAGATATAGGTTGAACAGGTGAGTGGCAATCAACAAAAAAGTGAAAATTTCAAAATTTCTACTTTTTACCTTTTTTGTGTTTCCAGTTAAGGGGGTATATGAGAGGGGGGGATGAAACCAAGTGGATCACCTAGAGGACACTCGGGGCTTCCATTATCACCATCAACCACCTGCCTACCACCAGCAGGAGCGTGGGAATCCTATAGAATGCACCATGAGTCATTTTGCCCTGCACACAGGTGTTTTTCCACCCTTCTGCGACCTCTAGCGGCCGGAGTATATAAGCTAGGTGGGTCAAACAATTTGCATCGTTTAGAGGACACTCAGGGCTTCCATTTGCATCATCAATCACCCGCCTACCGCCAATAGGGGCGTGGCAATTCACCAAAAAACACTTTGGAATTTAACGTGTCACCCTTTTGCGGCCATTAGCGCCTAAACAGGGTGATCTAAGATGGCGCAAACTATTTGATTCATGTAGCCGCACAGGTGCACGTTAATTAGAGACATCAATCTCAGATATAGGTTGAACAGGTGAGTGGCAATCAACAAAAAAGTGAAAATTTCAAAATTTCTACTTTTTACCTTTTTTGTGTTTCCAGTTAAGGGGGTATATGAGAGGGGGGGATGAAACCAAGTGGATCACCTAGAGGACACTCGGGGCTTCCATTATCACCATCAACCACCTGCCTACCACCAGCAGGAGCGTGGGAATCCTATAGAATGCACCATGAGTCATTTTGCCCTGCACACAGGTGTTTTTCCACCCTTCTGCGACCTCTAGCGGCCGGAGTATATAAGCTAGGTGGGTCAAACAAATTGCATCGTTTAGAGGACACTCAGGGCTTCCATTTGCATCATCAATCACCCGCCTACCACCAATAGGGGCGTGGCAATTCACCAAAAAACACTTTGGAATTTAACGTGTCACCCTTTTGCGGCCATTAGCGCCTAAACAGGGTGATCTAAGATGGCGCAAACTATTTGATTCATGTAGCCGCACAGGTGCACGTTAATTAGAGACATCAATCTACTAGGCGCAAACTGCGCTAGTTTTTTCAACCTCTAGCTAATTCTTCTTTGGAACGCACATTGTATATATTTCTTCTGTGCGTGTGTATGTCACTGAACTCCTCCTAGACGGCTGGACCGATTTTGATGAAATTTTTTGTGTAAGTTCAAGGGACGTCGAGGATGGCTTAGATTCACAATTCGATCAACTAGATAATGTTTTAACAATGAATTTATTTATTATTTAAATTGTTGTTGATGTTAGAACGTTTTACATAGAATTTCGGCAGACTACGCTGCAGTTGTGTCAGATATTCAAAAGTTAAAGATTTAAAAATTCATCACTTTCGCTGTAAGAGTTGGCGTTATAAATTAGCGCCATCTGTACTTCATCTCTTTAACTTGATATTGAAACAGATAAAAATCATATGCTCTTAGTACTCTTAGACTTTCTATTATTCTATTGTTATTTTCGTTGTCATCTTATGATGTTTTACATTAGGGGGGGAGAGGGTTGAATCATGTTTGAAGTGTGTCTAAAAAACGATACTTTTTGAGTGAGATTTATAACAACCAACCTAACCTAAAAATTTATTTGTGTAGTTCATTAACTTCATAATAAATTTTTTAAATTGTTTTTACTATTCATGTTTTAAATGAAAAAAACTATTAAAAAACTAGAAAAAAATTCTATTAAAAATCATTTAATTTAAAAAAAATTATTCATTTTCCAAATTAAGAAGCAAGAAAATAAAATTACCCGTTTTTCATCTAAGATTTGTAACAATAAATCGTTTTCGGTGATAATTAAAAATTTTATTTTCAATAAATAACTCATATTCGTTGTGGATTACTCGGTTTATTTTGTATACATTTTTAATTAAATTTACACATGGGTTTGTTAACAACCACCCTAATCTAAAAATTATTTTTATAGTTTATTGATTCCATAACGCATAAATCTTTTTTGTTAATTATTTAAAATTTCATTCTCAATAAAAAAACTCACATTCGTTGCGTATTATATTACAGTATTTTTTTTATATATATATATATTTGATTCATGTAGCCGCACAGGTGCACGTTAATTAGAGACATCAATCTCAGATATAGGTTGAACAGGTGAGTGGCAATCAACAAAAAAGTGAAAATTTCAAAATTTCTACTTTTTACCTTTTTTGTGTTTCCAGTTAAGGGGGTATATGAGAGGGGGGGATGAAACCAAGTGGATCACCTAGAGGACACTCGGGGCTTCCATTATCACCATCAACCACCTGCCTACCACCAGCAGGAGCGTGGGAATCCTATAGAATGCACCATGAGTCATTTTGCCCTGCACACAGGTGTTTTTCCACCCTTCTGCGACCTCTAGCGGCCGGAGTATATAAGCTAGGTGGGTCAAACAAATTGCATCGTTTAGAGGACACTCAGGGATTCCATTTGCATCATCAATCACCCGCCTACCACCAATAGGGGCGTGGCAATTCACCAAAAAACACTTTGGAATTTAACGTGTCACCCTTTTGCGGCCATTAGCGCCTAAACAGGGTGATCTAAGATGGCGCAAACTATTTGATTCATGTAGCCGCACAGGTGCACGTTAATTAGAGACATCAATCTCAGATATAGGTTGAACAGGTGAGTGGCAATCAACAAAAAAGTGAAAATTTCAAAATTTCTACTTTTTACCTTTTTTGTGTTTCCAGTTAAGGGGGTATATGAGAGGGGGGGATGAAACCAAGTGGATCACCTAGAGGACACTCGGGGCTTCCATTATCACCATCAACCACCTGCCTACCACCAGCAGGAGCGTGGGAATCCTATAGAATGCACCATGAGTCATTTTGCCCTGCACACAGGTGTTTTTCCACCCTTCTGCGACCTCTAGCGGCCGGAGTATATAAGCTAGGTGGGTCAAACAAATTGCATCGTTTAGAGGACACTCAGGGCTTCCATTTGCATCATCAATCACCCGCCTACCACCAATAGGGGCGTGGCAATTCACCAAAAAACACTTTGGAATTTAACGTGTCACCCTTTTGCGGCCATTAGCGCCTAAACAGGGTGATCTAAGATGGCGCAAACTATTTGATTCATGTAGCCGCACAGGTGCACGTTAATTAGAGACATCAATCTCAGATATAGGTTGAACAGGTGAGTGGCAATCAACAAAAAAGTGAAAATTTCAAAATTTCTACTTTTTACCTTTTTTGTGTTTCCAGTTAAGGGGGTATATGAGAGGGGGGGATGAAACCAAGTGGATCACCTAGAGGACACTCGGGGCTTCCATTATCACCATCAACCACCTGCCTACCACCAGCAGGAGCGTGGGAATCCTATAGAATGCACCATGAGTCATTTTGCCCTGCACACAGGTGTTTTTCCACCCTTCTGCGACCTCTAGCGGCCGGAGTATATAAGCTAGGTGGGTCAAACAATTTGCATCGTTTAGAGGACACTCAGGGCTTCCATTTGCATCATCAATCACCCGCCTACCGCCAATAGGGGCGTGGCAATTCACCAAAAAACACTTTGGAATTTAACGTGTCACCCTTTTGCGGCCATTAGCGCCTAAACAGGGTGATCTAAGATGGCGCAAACTATTTGATTCATGTAGCCGCACAGGTGCACGTTAATTAGAGACATCAATCTCAGATATAGGTTGAACAGGTGAGTGGCAATCAACAAAAAAGTGAAAATTTCAAAATTTCTACTTTTTACCTTTTTTGTGTTTCCAGTTAAGGGGGTATATGAGAGGGGGGGATGAAACCAAGTGGATCACCTAGAGGACACTCGGGGCTTCCATTATCACCATCAACCACCTGCCTACCACCAGCAGGAGCGTGGGAATCCTATAGAATGCACCATGAGTCATTTTGCCCTGCACACAGGTGTTTTTCCACCCTTCTGCGACCTCTAGCGGCCGGAGTATATAAGCTAGGTGGGTCAAACAAATTGCATCGTTTAGAGGACACTCAGGGCTTCCATTTGCATCATCAATCACCCGCCTACCACCAATAGGGGCGTGGCAATTCACCAAAAAACACTTTGGAATTTAACGTGTCACCCTTTTGCGGCCATTAGCGCCTAAACAGGGTGATCTAAGATGGCGCAAACTATTTGATTCATGTAGCCGCACAGGTGCACGTTAATTAGAGACATCAATCTCAGATATAGGTTGAACAGGTGAGTGGCAATCAACAAAAAAGTGAAAATTTCAAAATTTCTACTTTTTACCTTTTTTGTGTTTCCAGTTAAGGGGGTATATGAGAGGGGGGGATGAAACCAAGTGGATCACCTAGAGGACACTCGGGGCTTCCATTATCACCATCAACCACCTGCCTACCACCAGCAGGAGCGTGGGAATCCTATAGAATGCACCATGAGTCATTTTGCCCTGCACACAGGTGTTTTTCCACCCTTCTGCGACCTCTAGCGGCCGGGGTATATAAGCTAGGTGGGTCAAACAAATTGCATCGTTTAGAGGACACTCAGGGCTTCCATTTGCATCATCAATCACCCGCCTACCACCAATAGGGGCGTGGCAATTCACCAAAAAACACTTTGGAATTTAACGTGTCACCCTTTTGCGGCCATTAGCGCCTAAACAGGGTGATCTAAGATGGCGCAAACTATTTGATTCATGTAGCCGCACAGGTGCACGTTAATTAGAGACATCAATCTCAGATATAGGTTGAACAGGTGAGTGGCAATCAACAAAAAAGTGAAAATTTCAAAATTTCTACTTTTTACCTTTTTTGTGTTTCCAGTTAAGGGGGTATATGAGAGGGGGGGATGAAACCAAGTGGATCACCTAGAGGACACTCGGGGCTTCCATTATCACCATCAACCACCTGCCTACCACCAGCAGGAGCGTGGGAATCCTATAGAATGCACCATGAGTCATTTTGCCCTGCACACAGGTGTTTTTCCACCCTTCTGCGACCTCTAGCGGCCGGAGTATATAAGCTAGGTGGGTCAAACAAATTGCATCGTTTAGAGGACACTCAGGGCTTCCATTTGCATCATCAATCACCCGCCTACCACCAATAGGGGCGTGGCAATTCACCAAAAAACACTTTGGAATTTAACGTGTCACCCTTTTGCGGCCATTAGCGCCTAAACAGGGTGATCTAAGATGGCGCAAACTATTTGATTCATGTAGCCGCACAGGTGTACGTTAATTAGAGACATCAATCTACTAGGGCGCTCCGTTTACGCCTTACTTCGTAAGGCGCAAACTGCGCTAGTTTTTTCAACCTCTAGCTAATTCTTCTTTGGAACGCACATTGTATATATTTCTTCTGTGCGTGTGTATGTCACTGAACTCCTCCTAGACGGCTGGACCGATTTTGATGAAATTTTTTGTGTAAGTTCAAGGGACGTCGAGGATGGCTTAGATTCACAATTCGATCAACTAGATAATGTTTTAACAATGAATTTATTTATTATTTAAATTGTTGTTGATGTTAGAACGTTTTACATAGAATTTCGGCAGACTACGCTGCAGTTGTGTCAGATATTCAAAAGTTAAAGATTTAAAAATTCATCACTTTCGCTGTAAGAGGTGGCGTTATAAATTAGCGCCATCTGTACTTCATCTCTTTAACTTGATATTGAAACAGATAAAAATCATATGCTCTTAGTACTCCTAGACTTTCTATTATTCTATTGTTATTTTCGTTGTCATCTTATGATGTTTTACATTAGGGGGGGAGAGGGTTGAATCATGTTTGAAGTGTGTCTAAAAACGATACTTTTTGAGTGAGATTTATAACAACCAACCTAACCTAAAAATTTATTTGTGTAGTTCATTAACTTCATAATAAATTTTTTAAATTGTTTTTACTATTCATGTTTTAAATGAAAAAAACTATTAAAAAACTAGAAAAAAATTCTATTAAAAATCATTTAATTTAAAAAAAATTATTCATTTTCCAAATTAAGAAGCAAGAAAATAAAATTACCCGTTTTTCATCTAAGATTTGTAACAATAAATCGTTTTCGGTGATAATTAAAAATTTTATTTTCAATAAATAACTCATATTCGTTGTGGATTACTCGGTTTATTTTGTATACATTTTTAATTAAATTTACACATGGGTTTGTTAACAACCACCCTAATCTAAAAATTATTTTTATAGTTTATTGATTCCATAACGCATAAATCTTTTTTGTTAATTATTTAAAATTTCATTCTCAATAAAAAAACTCACATTCGTTGCGTATTATATTACAGTATTTTTTTTATATATATATATATTTGATTCATGTAGCCGCACAGGCGCACGTTAATTAGAGACATCAATCTCAGATATAGGTTGAACAGGTGAGTGGCAATCAACAAAAAAGTGAAAATTTCAAAATTTCTACTTTTTACCTTTTTTGTGTTTCCAGTTAAGGGGGTATATGAGAGGGGGGGATGAAACCAAGTGGATCACCTAGAGGACACTCGGGGCTTCCATTATCACCATCAACCACCTGCCTACCACCAGCAGGAGCGTGGGAATCCTATAGAATGCACCATGAGTCATTTTGCCCTGCACACAGGTGTTTTTCCACCCTTCTGCGACCTCTAGCGGCCGGAGTATATAAGCTAGGTGGGTCAAACAAATTGCATCGTTTAGAGGACACTCAGGGCTTCCATTTGCATCATCAATCACCCGCCTACCACCAATAGGGGCGTGGCAATTCACCAAAAAACACTTTGGAATTTAACGTGTCACCCTTTTGCGGCCATTAGCGCCTAAACAGGGTGATCTAAGATGGCGCAAACTATTTGATTCATGTAGCCGCACAGGTGCACGTTAATTAGAGACATCAATCTACTAGGGCGCTCCGTTTACGCCTTACTTCGTAAGGCGCAAACTGCGCTAGTTTTTTCAACCTCTAGCTAATTCTTCTTTGGAACGCACATTGTATATATTTCTTCTGTGCGTGTGTATGTCACTGAACTCCTCCTAGACGGCTGGACCGATTTTGATGAAATTTTTTGTGTAAGTTCAAGGGACGTCGAGGATGGCTTAGATTCACAATTCGATCAACTAGATAATGTTTTAACAATGAATTTATTTATTATTTAAATTGTTGTTGATGTTAGAACGTTTTACATAGAATTTCGGCAGACTACGCTGCAGTTGTGTCAGATATTCAAAAGTTAAAGATTTAAAAATTCATCACTTTCGCTGTAAGAGGTGGCGTTATAAATTAGCGCCATCTGTACTTCATCTCTTTAACTTGATATTGAAACAGATAAAAATCATATGCTCTTAGTACTCCTAGACTTTCTATTATTCTATTGTTATTTTCGTTGTCATCTTATGATGTTTTACATTAGGGGGGAGAGGGTTGAATCATGTTTGAAGTGTGTCTAAAAAACGATACTTTTTGAGTGAGATTTATAACAACCAACCTAACCTAAAAATTTATTTGTGTAGTTCATTAACTTCATAATAAATTTTTTAAATTGTTTTTACTATTCATGTTTTAAATGAAAAAAACTATTAAAAAACTAGAAAAAAATTCTATTAAAAATCATTTAATTTAAAAAAAATTATTCATTTTCCAAATTAAGAAGCAAGAAAATAAAATTACCCGTTTTTCATCTAAGATTTGTAACAATAAATCGTTTTCGGTGATAATTAAAAATTTTATTTTCAATAAATAACTCATATTCGTTGTGGATTACTCGGTTTATTTTGTATACATTTTTAATTAAATTTACACATGGGTTTGTTAACAACCACCCTAATCTAAAAATTATTTTTATAGTTTATTGATTCCATAACGCATAAATCTTTTTTGTTAATTATTTAAAATTTCATTCTCAATAAAAAAACTCACATTCGTTGCGTATTATATTACAGTATTTTTTTTATATATATATATATTTGATTCATGTAGCCGCACAGGCGCACGTTAATTAGAGACATCAATCTCAGATATAGGTTGAACAGGTGAGTGGCAATCAACAAAAAAGTGAAAATTTCAAAATTTCTACTTTTTACCTTTTTTGTGTTTCCAGTTAAGGGGGTATATGAGAGGGGGGGATGAAACCAAGTGGATCACCTAGAGGACACTCGGGGCTTCCATTATCACCATCAACCACCTGCCTACCACCAGCAGGAGCGTGGGAATCCTATAGAATGCACCATGAGTCATTTTGCCCTGCACACAGGTGTTTTTCCACCCTTCTGCGACCTCTAGCGGCCGGAGTATATAAGCTAGGTGGGTCAAACAAATTGCATCGTTTAGAGGACACTCAGGGCTTCCATTTGCATCATCAATCACCCGCCTACCACCAATAGGGGCGTGGCAATTCACCAAAAAACACTTTGGAATTTAACGTGTCACCCTTTTGCGGCCATTAGCGCCTAAACAGGGTGATCTAAGATGGCGCAAACTATTTGATTCATGTAGCCGCACAGGTGCACGTTAATTAGAGACATCAATCTACTAGGGCGCTCCGTTTACGCCTTACTTCGTAAGGCGCAAACTGCGCTAGTTTTTTCAACCTCTAGCTAATTCTTCTTTGGAACGCACATTGTATATATTTCTTCTGTGCGTGTGTATGTCACTGAACTCCTCCTAGACGGCTGGACCGATTTTGATGAAATTTTTTGTGTAAGTTCAAGGGACGTCGAGGATGGCTTAGATTCACAATTCGATCAACTAGATAATGTTTTAACAATGAATTTATTTATTATTTAAATTGTTGTTGATGTTAGAACGTTTTACATAGAATTTCGGCAGACTACGCTGCAGTTGTGTCAGATATTCAAAAGTTAAAGATTTAAAAATTCATCACTTTCGCTGTAAGAGGTGGCGTTATAAATTAGCGCCATCTGTACTTCATCTCTTTAACTTGATATTGAAACAGATAAAAATCATATGCTCTTAGTACTCCTAGACTTTCTATTATTCTATTGTTATTTTCGTTGTCATCTTATGATGTTTTACATTAGGGGGGGAGAGGGTTGAATCATGTTTGAAGTGTGTCTAAAAAACGATACTTTTTGAGTGAGATTTATAACAACCAACCTAACCTAAAAATTTATTTGTGTAGTTCATTAACTTCATAATAAATTTTTTAAATTGTTTTTACTATTCATGTTTTAAATGAAAAAAACTATTAAAAAACTAGAAAAAAATTCTATTAAAAATCATTTAATTTAAACAAAATTATTCATTTTCCAAATTAAGAAGCAAGAAAATAAAATTACCCGTTTTTCATCTAAGATTTGTAACAATAAATCGTTTTCGGTGATAATTAAAAATTTTATTTTCAATAAATAACTCATATTCGTTGTGGATTACTCGGTTTATTTTGTATACATTTTTAATTAAATTTACACATGGGTTTGTTAACAACCACCCTAATCTAAAAATTATTTTTATAGTTTATTGATTCCATAACGCATAAATCTTTTTTGTTAATTATTTAAAATTTCATTCTCAATAAAAAAACTCACATTCGTTGCGTATTATATTACAGTATTTTTTTTATATATATATATATTTGATTCATGTAGCCGCACAGGCGCACGTTAATTAGAGACATCAATCTCAGATATAGGTTGAACAGGTGAGTGGCAATCAACAAAAAAGTGAAAATTTCAAAATTTCTACTTTTTACCTTTTTTGTGTTTCCAGTTAAGGGGGTATATGAGAGGGGGGGATGAAACCAAGTGGATCACCTAGAGGACACTCGGGGCTTCCATTATCACCATCAACCACCTGCCTACCACCAGCAGGAGCGTGGGAATCCTATAGAATGCACCATGAGTCATTTTGCCCTGCACACAGGTGTTTTTCCACCCTTCTGCGACCTCTAGCGGCCGGAGTATATAAGCTAGGTGGGTCAAACAAATTGCATCGTTTAGAGGACACTCAGGGCTTCCATTTGCATCATCAATCACCCGCCTACCACCAATAGGGGCGTGGCAATTCACCAAAAAACACTTTGGAATTTAACGTGTCACCCTTTTGCGGCCATTAGCGCCTAAACAGGGTGATCTAAGATGGCGCAAACTATTTGATTCATGTAGCCGCACAGGTGCACGTTAATTAGAGACATCAATCTACTAGGGCGCTCCGTTTACGCCTTACTTCGTAAGGCGCAAACTGCGCTAGTTTTTTCAACCTCTAGCTAATTCTTCTTTGGAACGCACATTGTATATATTTCTTCTGTGCGTGTGTATGTCACTGAACTCCTCCTAGACGGCTGGACCGATTTTGATGAAATTTTTTGTGTAAGTTCAAGGGACGTCGAGGATGGCTTAGATTCACAATTCGATCAACTAGATAATGTTTTAACAATGAATTTATTTATTATTTAAATTGTTGTTGATGTTAGAACGTTTTACATAGAATTTCGGCAGACTACGCTGCAGTTGTGTCAGATATTCAAAAGTTAAAGATTTAAAAATTCATCACTTTCGCTGTAAGAGGTGGCGTTATAAATTAGCGCCATCTGTACTTCATCTCTTTAACTTGATATTGAAACAGATAAAAATCATATGCTCTTAGTACTCCTAGACTTTCTATTATTCTATTGTTATTTTCGTTGTCATCTTATGATGTTTTACATTAGGGGGGAGAGGGTTGAATCATGTTTGAAGTGTGTCTAAAAAACGATACTTTTTGAGTGAGATTTATAACAACCAACCTAACCTAAAAATTTATTTGTGTAGTTCATTAACTTCATAATAAATTTTTTAAATTGTTTTTACTATTCATGTTTTAAATGAAAAAAACTATTAAAAAACTAGAAAAAAATTCTATTAAAAATCATTTAATTTAAAAAAAATTATTCATTTTCCAAATTAAGAAGCAAGAAAATAAAATTACCCGTTTTTCATCTAAGATTTGTAACAATAAATCGTTTTCGGTGATAATTAAAAATTTTATTTTCAATAAATAACTCATATTCGTTGTGGATTACTCGGTTTATTTTGTATACATTTTTAATTAAATTTACACATGGGTTTGTTAACAACCACCCTAATCTAAAAATTATTTTTATAGTTTATTGATTCCATAACGCATAAATCTTTTTTGTTAATTATTTAAAATTTCATTCTCAATAAAAAAACTCACATTCGTTGCGTATTATATTACAGTATTTTTTTTATATATATATATATTTGATTCATGTAGCCGCACAGGCGCACGTTAATTAGAGACATCAATCTCAGATATAGGTTGAACAGGTGAGTGGCAATCAACAAAAAAGTGAAAATTTCAAAATTTCTACTTTTTACCTTTTTTGTGTTTCCAGTTAAGGGGGTATATGAGAGGGGGGGATGAAACCAAGTGGATCACCTAGAGGACACTCGGGGCTTCCATTATCACCATCAACCACCTGCCTACCACCAGCAGGAGCGTGGGAATCCTATAGAATGCACCATGAGTCATTTTGCCCTGCACACAGGTGTTTTTCCACCCTTCTGCGACCTCTAGCGGCCGGAGTATATAAGCTAGGTGGGTCAAACAAATTGCATCGTTTAGAGGACACTCAGGGCTTCCATTTGCATCATCAATCACCCGCCTACCACCAATAGGGGCGTGGCAATTCACCAAAAAACACTTTGGAATTTAACGTGTCACCCTTTTGCGGCCATTAGCGCCTAAACAGGGTGATCTAAGATGGCGCAAACTATTTGATTCATGTAGCCGCACAGGTGCACGTTAATTAGAGACATCAATCTACTAGGGCGCTCCGTTTACGCCTTACTTCGTAAGGCGCAAACTGCGCTAGTTTTTTCAACCTCTAGCTAATTCTTCTTTGGAACGCACATTGTATATATTTCTTCTGTGCGTGTGTATGTCACTGAACTCCTCCTAGACGGCTGGACCGATTTTGATGAAATTTTTTGTGTAAGTTCAAGGGACGTCGAGGATGGCTTAGATTCACAATTCGATCAACTAGATAATGTTTTAACAATGAATTTATTTATTATTTAAATTGTTGTTGATGTTAGAACGTTTTACATAGAATTTCGGCAGACTACGCTGCAGTTGTGTCAGATATTCAAAAGTTAAAGATTTAAAAATTCATCACTTTCGCTGTAAGAGGTGGCGTTATAAATTAGCGCCATCTGTACTTCATCTCTTTAACTTGATATTGAAACAGATAAAAATCATATGCTCTTAGTACTCCTAGACTTTCTATTATTCTATTGTTATTTTCGTTGTCATCTTATGATGTTTTACATTAGGGGGGGAGAGGGTTGAATCATGTTTGAAGTGTGTCTAAAAAACGATACTTTTTGAGTGAGATTTATAACAACCAACCTAACCTAAAAATTTATTTGTGTAGTTCATTAACTTCATAATAAATTTTTTAAATTGTTTTTACTATTCATGTTTTAAATGAAAAAAACTATTAAAAAACTAGAAAAAAATTCTATTAAAAATCATTTAATTTAAACAAAATTATTCATTTTCCAAATTAAGAAGCAAGAAAATAAAATTACCCGTTTTTCATCTAAGATTTGTAACAATAAATCGTTTTCGGTGATAATTAAAAATTTTATTTTCAATAAATAACTCATATTCGTTGTGGATTACTCGGTTTATTTTGTATACATTTTTAATTAAATTTACACATGGGTTTGTTAACAACCACCCTAATCTAAAAATTATTTTTATAGTTTATTGATTCCATAACGCATAAATCTTTTTTGTTAATTATTTAAAATTTCATTCTCAATAAAAAAACTCACATTCGTTGCGTATTATATTACAGTATTTTTTATATATATATATATATTTGATTCATGTAGCCGCACAGGTGCACGTTAATTAGAGACATCAATCTCAGATATAGGTTGAACAGGTGAGTGGCAATCAACAAAAAAGTGAAAATTTCAAAATTTCTACTTTTTACCTTTTTTGTGTTTCCAGTTAAGGGGGTATATGAGAGGGGGGGATGAAACCAAGTGGATCACCTAGAGGACACTCGGGGCTTCCATTATCACCATCAACCACCTGCCTACCACCAGCAGGAGCGTGGGAATCCTATAGAATGCACCATGAGTCATTTTGCCCTGCACACAGGTGTTTTTCCACCCTTCTGCGACCTCTAGCGGCCGGAGTATATAAGCTAGGTGGGTCAAACAAATTGCATCGTTTAGAGGACACTCAGGGCTTCCATTTGCATCATCAATCACCCGCCTACCACCAATAGGGGCGTGGCAATTCACCAAAAAACACTTTGGAATTTAACGTGTCACCCTTTTGCGGCCATTAGCGCCTAAACAGGGTGATCTAAGATGGCGCAAACTATTTGATTCATGTAGCCGCACAGGTGCACGTTAATTAGAGACATCAATCTACTAGGGCGCTCCGTTTACGCCTTACTTCGTAAGGCGCAAACTGCGCTAGTTTTTTCAACCTCTAGCTAATTCTTCTTTGGAACGCACATTGTATATATTTCTTCTGTGCGTGTGTATGTCACTAAACTCCTCCTAGACGGCTGGACCGATTTTGATGAAATTTTTTTTGTAAGTTCAAGGGACGTCGAGGATGGCTTAGATTCACAATTCGATCAACTAGATAATGTTTTAACAATGAATTTATTTATTATTTAAATTGTTGTTGATGTTAGAACGTTTTACATAGAATTTCGGCAGACTACGCTGCAGTTGTGTCAGATATTCAAAAGTTAAAGATTTAAAAATTCATCACTTTCGCTGTAAGAGGTGGCGTTATAAATTAGCGCCATCTGTACTTCATCTCTTTAACTTGATATTGAAACAGATAAAAATCATATGCTCTTAGTACTCCTAGACTTTCTATTATTCTATTGTTATTTTCGTTGTCATCTTATGATGTTTTACATTAGGGGGGGAGAGGGTTGAATCATGTTTGAAGTGTGTCTAAAAAACGATACTTTTTGAGTGAGATTTATAACAACCAACCTAACCTAAAAATTTATTTGTGTAGTTCATTAACTTCATAATAAATTTTTTAAATTGTTTTTACTATTCATGTTTTAAATGAAAAAAACTATTAAAAAACTAGAAAAAAATTCTATTAAAAATCATTTAATTTAAAAAAAATTATTCATTTTCCAAATTAAGAAGCAAGAAAATAAAATTACCCGTTTTTCATCTAAGATTTGTAACAATAAATCGTTTTCGGTGATAATTAAAAATTTTATTTTCAATAAATAACTCATATTCGTTGTGGATTACTCGGTTTATTTTGTATACATTTTTAATTAAATTTACACATGGGTTTGTTAACAACCACCCTAATCTAAAAATTATTTTTATAGTTTATTGATTCCATAACGCATAAATCTTTTTTGTTAATTATTTAAAATTTCATTCTCAATAAAAAAACTCACATTCGTTGCGTATTATATTACAGTATTTTTTTTATATATATATATATTTGATTCATGTAGCCGCACAGGTGCACGTTAATTAGAGACATCAATCTCAGATATAGGTTGAACAGGTGAGTGGCAATCAACAAAAAAGTGAAAATTTCAAAATTTCTACTTTTTACCTTTTTTGTGTTTCCAGTTAAGGGGGTATATGAGAGGGGGGGATGAAACCAAGTGGATCACCTAGAGGACACTCGGGGCTTCCATTATCACCATCAACCACCTGCCTACCACCAGCAGGAGCGTGGGAATCCTATAGAATGCACCATGAGTCATTTTGCCCTGCACACAGGTGTTTTTCCACCCTTCTGCGACCTCTAGCGGCCGGAGTATATAAGCTAGGTGGGTCAAACAAATTGCATCGTTTAGAGGACACTCAGGGCTTCCATTTGCATCATCAATCACCCGCCTACCACCAATAGGGGCGTGGCAATTCACCAAAAAACACTTTGGAATTTAACGTGTCACCCTTTTGCGGCCATTAGCGCCTAAACAGGGTGATCTAAGATGGCGCAAACTATTTGATTCATGTAGCCGCACAGGTGCTCGTTAATTAGAGACATCAATCTCAGATATAGGTTGAACAGGTGAGTGGCAATCAACAAAAAAGTGAAAATTTCAAAATTTCTACTTTTTACCTTTTTTGTGTTTCCAGTTAAGGGGGTATATGAGAGGGGGGGATGAAACCAAGTGGATCACCTAGAGGACACTCGGGGCTTCCATTATCACCATCAACCACCTGCCTACCACCAGCAGGAGCGTGGGAATCCTATAGAATGCACCATGAGTCATTTTGCCCTGCACACAGGTGTTTTTCCACCCTTCTGCGACCTCTAGCGGCCGGAGTATATAAGCTAGGTGGGTCAAACAAATTGCATCGTTTAGAGGACACTCAGGGCTTCCATTTGCATCATCAATCACCCGCCTACCACCAATAGGGACGTGGCAATTCACCAAAAAACACTTTGGAATTTAACGTGTCACCCTTTTGCGGCCATTAGCGCCTAAACAGGGTGATCTAAGATGGCGCAAACTATTTGATTCATGTAGCCGCACAGGTGCACGTTAATTAGAGACATCAATCTCAGATATAGGTTGAACAGGTGAGTGGCAATCAACAAAAAAGTGAAAATTTCAAAATTTCTACTTTTTACCTTTTTTGTGTTTCCAGTTAAGGGGGTATATGAGAGGGGGGGATGAAACCAAGTGGATCACCTAGAGGACACTCGGGGCTTCCATTATCACCATCAACCACCTGCCTACCACCAGCAGGAGCGTGGGAATCCTATAGAATGCACCATGAGTCATTTTGCCCTGCACACAGGTGTTTTTCCACCCTTCTGCGACCTCTAGCGGCCGGAGTATATAAGCTAGGTGGGTCAAACAAATTGCATCGTTTAGAGGACACTCAGGGCTTCCATTTGCATCATCAATCACCCGCCTACCACCAATAGGGGCGTGGCAATTCACCAAAAAACACTTTGGAATTTAACGTGTCACCCTTTTGCGGCCATTAGCGCCTAAACAGGGTGATCTAAGATGGCGCAAACTATTTGATTCATGTAGCCGCACAGGTGCACGTTAATTAGAGACATCAATCTACTAGGGCGCTCCGTTTACGCCTTACTTCGTAAGGCGCAAACTGCGCTAGTTTTTTCAACCTCTAGCTAATTCTTCTTTGGAACGCACATTGTATATATTTCTTCTGTGCGTGTGTATGTCACTGAACTCCTCCTAGACGGCTGGACCGATTTTGATGAAATTTTTTGTGTAAGTTCAAGGGACGTCGAGGATGGCTTAGATTCACAATTCGATCAACTAGATAATGTTTTAACAATGAATTTATTTATTATTTAAATTGTTGTTGATGTTAGAACGTTTTACATAGAATTTCGGCAGACTACGCTGCAGTTGTGTCAGATATTCAAAAGTTAAAGATTTAAAAATTCATCACTTTCGCTGTAAGAGGTGGCGTTATAAATTAGCGCCATCTGTACTTCATCTCTTTAACTTGATATTGAAACAGATAAAAATCATATGCTCTTAGTACTCCTAGACTTTCTATTATTCTATTGTTATTTTCGTTGTCATCTTATGATGTTTTACATTAGGGGGGGAGAGGGTTGAATCATGTTTGAAGTGTGTCTAAAAAACGATACTTTTTGAGTGAGATTTATAACAACCAACCTAACCTAAAAATTTATTTGTGTAGTTCATTAACTTCATAATAAATTTTTTAAATTGTTTTTACTATTCATGTTTTAAATGAAAAAAACTATTAAAAAACTAGAAAAAAATTCTATTAAAAATCATTTAATTTAAAAAAAATTATTCATTTTCCAAATTAAGAAGCAAGAAAATAAAATTACCCGTTTTTCATCTAAGATTTGTAACAATAAATCGTTTTCGGTGATAATTAAAAATTTTATTTTCAATAAATAACTCATATTCGTTGTGGATTACTCGGTTTATTTTGTATACATTTTTAATTAAATTTACACATGGGTTTGTTAACAACCACCCTAATCTAAAAATTATTTTTATAGTTTATTGATTCCATAACGCATAAATCTTTTTTGTTAATTATTTAAAATTTCATTCTCAATAAAAAAACTCACATTCGTTGCGTATTATATTACAGTATTTTTTTTATATATATATATATTTGATTCATGTAGCCGCACAGGTGCACGTTAATTAGAGACATCAATCTCAGATATAGGTTGAACAGGTGAGTGGCAATCAACAAAAAAGTGAAAATTTCAAAATTTCTACTTTTTACCTTTTTTGTGTTTCCAGTTAAGGGGGTATATGAGAGGGGGGGATGAAACCAAGTGGATCACCTAGAGGACACTCGGGGCTTCCATTATCACCATCAACCACCTGCCTACCACCAGCAGGAGCGTGGGAATCCTATAGAATGCACCATGAGTCATTTTGCCCTGCACACAGGTGTTTTTCCACCCTTCTGCGACCTCTAGCGGCCGGAGTATATAAGCTAGGTGGGTCAAACAAATTGCATCGTTTAGAGGACACTCAGGGCTTCCATTTGCATCATCAATCACCCGCCTACCACCAATAGGGGCGTGGCAATTCACCAAAAAACACTTTGGAATTTAACGTGTCACCCTTTTGCGGCCATTAGCGCCTAAACAGGGTGATCTAAGATGGCGCAAACTATTTGATTCATGTAGCCGCACAGGTGCTCGTTAATTAGAGACATCAATCTCAGATATAGGTTGAACAGGTGAGTGGCAATCAACAAAAAAGTGAAAATTTCAAAATTTCTACTTTTTACCTTTTTTGTGTTTCCAGTTAAGGGGGTATATGAGAGGGGGGGATGAAACCAAGTGGATCACCTAGAGGACACTCGGGGCTTCCATTATCACCATCAACCACCTGCCTACCACCAGCAGGAGCGTGGGCATCCTATAGAATGCACCATGAGTCATTTTGCCCTGCACACAGGTGTTTTTCCACCCTTCTGCGACCTCTAGCGGCCGGAGTATATAAGCTAGGTGGGTCAAACAAATTGCATCGTTTAGAGGACACTCAGGGCTTCCATTTGCATTATCAATCACCCGCCTACCACCAATAGGGGCGTGGCAATTCACCAAAAAACACTTTGGAATTTAACGTGTCACCCTTTTGCGGCCATTAGCGCCTAAACAGGGTGATCTAAGATGGCGCAAACTATTTGATTCATGTAGCCGCACAGGTGCACGTTAATTAGAGACATCAATCTCAGATATAGGTTGAACAGGTGAGTGGCAATCAACAAAAAAGTGAAAATTTCAAAATTTCTACTTTTTACCTTTTTTGTGTTTCCAGTTAAGGGGGTATATGAGAGGGGGGGATGAAACCAAGTGGATCACCTAGAGGACACTCGGGGCTTCCATTATCACCATCAACCACCTGCCTACCACCAGCAGGAGCGTGGGAATCCTATAGAATGCACCATGAGTCATTTTGCCCTGCACACAGGTGTTTTTCCACCCTTCTGCGACCTCTAGCGGCCGGAGTATATAAGCTAGGTGGGTCAAACAAATTGCATCGTTTAGAGGACACTCAGGGCTTCCATTTGCATTATCAATCACCCGCCTACCACCAATAGGGGCGTGGCAATTCACCAAAAAACACTTTGGAATTTAACGTGTCACCCTTTTGCGGCCATTAGCGCCTAAACAGGGTGATCTAAGATGGCGCAAACTATTTGATTCATGTAGCCGCACAGGTGCACGTTAATTAGAGACATCAATCTCAGATATAGGTTGAACAGGTGAGTGGCAATCAACAAAAAAGTGAAAATTTCAAAATTTCTACTTTTTACCTTTTTTGTGTTTCCAGTTAAGGGGGTATATGAGAGGGGGGGATGAAACCAAGTGGATCACCTAGAGGACACTCGGGGCTTCCATTATCACCATCAACCACCTGCCTACCACCAGCAGGAGCGTGGGAATCCTATAGAATGCACCATGAGTCATTTTGCCCTGCACACAGGTGTTTTTCCACCCTTCTGCGACCTCTAGCGGCCGGAGTATATAAGCTAGGTGGGTCAAACAAATTGCATCGTTTAGAGGACACTCAGGGCTTCCATTTGCATCATCAATCACCCGCCTACCACCAATAGGGGCGTGGCAATTCACCAAAAAACACTTTGGAATTTAACGTGTCACCCTTTTGCGGCCATTAGCGCCTAAACAGGGTGATCTAAGATGGCGCAAACTATTTGATTCATGTAGCCGCACAGGTGCACGTTAATTAGAGACATCAATCTCAGATATAGGTTGAACAGGTGAGTGGCAATCAACAAAAAAGTGAAAATTTCAAAATTTCTACTTTTTACCTTTTTTGTGTTTCCAGTTAAGGGGGTATATGAGAGGGGGGGATGAAACCAAGTGGATCACCTAGAGGACACTCGGGGCTTCCATTATCACCATCAACCACCTGCCTACCACCAGCAGGAGCGTGGGAATCCTATAGAATGCACCATGAGTCATTTTGCCCTGCACACAGGTGTTTTTCCACCCTTCTGCGACCTCTAGCGGCCGGAGTATATAAGCTAGGTGGGTCAAACAAATTGCATCGTTTAGAGGACACTCAGGGCTTCCATTTGCATCATCAATCACCCGCCTACCACCAATAGGGGCGTGGCAATTCACCAAAAAACACTTTGGAATTTAACGTGTCACCCTTTTGCGGCCATTAGCGCCTAAACAGGGTGATCTAAGATGGCGCAAACTATTTGATTCATGTAGCCGCACAGGTGCTCGTTAATTAGAGACATCAATCTCAGATATAGGTTGAACAGGTGAGTGGCAATCAACAAAAAAGTGAAAATTTCAAAATTTCTACTTTTTACCTTTTTTGTGTTTCCAGTTAAGGGGGTATATGAGAGGGGGGGATGAAACCAAGTGGATCACCTAGAGGACACTCGGGGCTTCCATTATCACCATCAACCACCTGCCTACCACCAGCAGGAGCGTGGGCATCCTATAGAATGCACCATGAGTCATTTTGCCCTGCACACAGGTGTTTTTCCACCCTTCTGCGACCTCTAGCGGCCGGAGTATATAAGCTAGGTGGGTCAAACAAATTGCATCGTTTAGAGGACACTCAGGGCTTCCATTTGCATTATCAATCACCCGCCTACCACCAATAGGGGCGTGGCAATTCACCAAAAAACACTTTGGAATTTAACGTGTCACCCTTTTGCGGCCATTAGCGCCTAAACAGGGTGATCTAAGATGGCGCAAACTATTTGATTCATGTAGCCGCACAGGTGCACGTTAATTAGAGACATCAATCTCAGATATAGGTTGAACAGGTGAGTGGCAATCAACAAAAAAGTGAAAATTTCAAAATTTCTACTTTTTACCTTTTTTGTGTTTCCAGTTAAGGGGGTATATGAGAGGGGGGGATGAAACCAAGTGGATCACCTAGAGGACACTCGGGGCTTCCATTATCACCATCAACCACCTGCCTACCACCAGCAGGAGCGTGGGAATCCTATAGAATGCACCATGAGTCATTTTGCCCTGCACACAGGTGTTTTTCCACCCTTCTGCGACCTCTAGCGGCCGGAGTATATAAGCTAGGTGGGTCAAACAAATTGCATCGTTTAGAGGACACTCAGGGCTTCCATTTGCATTATCAATCACCCGCCTACCACCAATAGGGGCGTGGCAATTCACCAAAAAACACTTTGGAATTTAACGTGTCACCCTTTTGCGGCCATTAGCGCCTAAACAGGGTGATCTAAGATGGCGCAAACTATTTGATTCATGTAGCCGCACAGGTGCACGTTAATTAGAGACATCAATCTCAGATATAGGTTGAACAGGTGAGTGGCAATCAACAAAAAAGTGAAAATTTCAAAATTTCTACTTTTTACCTTTTTTGTGTTTCCAGTTAAGGGGGTATATGAGAGGGGGGGATCAAACCAAGTGGATCACCTAGAGGACACTCGGGGCTTCCATTATCACCATCAACCACCTGCCTACCACCAGCAGGAGCGTGGGAATCCTATAGAATGCACCATGAGTCATTTTGCCCTGCACACAGGTGTTTTTCCACCCTTCTGCGACCTCTAGCGGCCGGAGTATATAAGCTAGGTGGGTCAAACAAATTGCATCGTTTAGAGGACACTCAGGGCTTCCATTTGCATCATCAATCACCCGCCTACCACCAATAGGGGCGTGGCAATTCACCAAAAAACACTTTGGAATTTAACGTGTCACCCTTTTGCGGCCATTAGCGCCTAAACAGGGTGATCTAAGATGGCGCAAACTATTTGATTCATGTAGCCGCACAGGTGCACGTTAATTAGAGACATCAATCTCAGATATAGGTTGAACAGGTGAGTGGCAATCAACAAAAAAGTGAAAATTTCAAAATTTCTACTTTTTACCTTTTTTGTGTTTCCAGTTAAGGGGGTATATGAGAGGGGGGGATGAAACCAAGTGGATCACCTAGAGGACACTCGGGGCTTCCATTATCACCATCAACCACCTGCCTACCACCAGCAGGAGCGTGGGAATCCTATAGAATGCACCATGAGTCATTTTGCCCTGCACACAGGTGTTTTTCCACCCTTCTGCGACCTCTAGCGGTCGGAGTATATAAGCTAGGTGGGTCAAACAAATTGCATCGTTTAGAGGACACTCAGGGCTTCCATTTGCATCATCAATCACCCGCCTACCACCAATAGGGGCGTGGCAATTCACCAAAAAACACTTTGGAATTTAACGTGTCACCCTTTTGCGGCCATTAGCGCCTAAACAGGGTGATCTAAGATGGCGCAAACTATTTGATTCATGTAGCCGCACAGGTGCTCGTTAATTAGAGACATCAATCTCAGATATAGGTTGAACAGGTGAGTGGCAATCAACAAAAAAGTGAAAATTTCAAAATTTCTACTTTTTACCTTTTTTGTGTTTCCAGTTAAGGGGGTATATGAGAGGGGGGGATGAAACCAAGTGGATCACCTAGAGGACACTCGGGGCTTCCATTATCACCATCAACCACCTGCCTACCACCAGCAGGAGCGTGGGAATCCTATAGAATGCACCATGAGTCATTTTGCCCTGCACACAGGTGTTTTTCCACCCTTCTGCGACCTCTAGCGGCCGGAGTATATAAGCTAGGTGGGTCAAACAAATTGCATCGTTTAGAGGACACTCAGGGCTTCCATTTGCATCATCAATCACCCGCCTACCACCAATAGGGGCGTGGCAATTCACCAAAAAACACTTTGGAATTTAACGTGTCACCCTTTTGCGGCCATTAGCGCCTAAACAGGGTGATCTAAGATGGCGCAAACTATTTGATTCATGTAGCCGCACAGGTGCACGTTAATTAGAGACATCAATCTACTAGGGCGCTCCGTTTACGCCTTACTTCGTAAGGCGCAAACTGCGCTAGTTTTTTCAACCTCTAGCTAATTCTTCTTTGGAACGCACATTGTATATATTTCTTCTGTGCGTGTGTATGTCACTGAACTCCTCCTAGACGGCTGGACCGATTTTGATGAAATTTTTTGTGTAAGTTCAAGGGACGTCGAGGATGGCTTAGATTCACAATTCGATCAACTAGATAATGTTTTAACAATGAATTTATTTA
This sequence comes from Bactrocera oleae, assembly GCF_042242935.1. NCBI lineage: Eukaryota > Metazoa > Arthropoda > Insecta > Diptera > Tephritidae > Bactrocera > Bactrocera oleae. Next base: position 38,091,641 of record NC_091541.1, read on the forward strand.
TTATTTAAATTGTTGTTGATGTTAGAACGTTTTACATAGAATTTCGGCAGACTACGCTGCAGTTGTGTCAGATATTCAAAAGTTAAAGATTTAAAAATTCATCACTTTCGCTGTAAGAGTTGGCGTTATAAATTAGCGCCATCTGTACTTCATCTCTTTAACTTGATATTGAAACAGATAAAAATCATATGCTCTTAGTACTCCTAGACTTTCTATTATTCTATTGTTATTTTCGTTGTCATCTTATGATGTTTTACATTAGGGGGGGAGAGGGTTGAATCATGTTTGAAGTGTGTCTAAAAAACGATACTTTTTGAGTGAGATTTATAACAACCAACCTAACCTAAAAATTTATTTGTGTAGTTCATTAACTTCATAATAAATTTTTTAAATTGTTTTTACTATTCATGTTTTAAATGAAAAAAACTATTAAAAAACTAGAAAAAAATTCTATTAAAAATCATTTAATTTAAAAAAAATTATTCATTTTCCAAATTAAGAAGCAAGAAAATAAAATTACCCGTTTTTCATCTAAGATTTGTAACAATAAATCGTTTTCGGTGATAATTAAAAATTTTATTTTCAATAAATAACTCATATTCGTTGTGGATTACTCGGTTTATTTTGTATACATTTTTAATTAAATTTACACATGGGTTTGTTAACAACCACCCTAATCTAAAAATTATTTTTATAGTTTATTGATTCCATAACGCATAAATCTTTTTTGTTAATTATTTAAAATTTCATTCTCAATAAAAAAACTCACATTCGTTGCGTATTATATTACAGTATTTTTTTTATATATATATATATTTGATTCATGTAGCCGCACAGGTGCACGTTAATTAGAGACATCAATCTCAGATATAGGTTGAACAGGTGAGTGGCAATCAACAAAAAAGTGAAAATTTCAAAATTTCTATTTTTTACCTTTTTTGTGTTTCCAGTTAAGGGGGTATATGAGAGGGGGGGATGAAACCAAGTGGATCACCTAGAGGACACTCGGGGCTTCCATTATCACCATCAACCACCTGCCTACCACCAGCAGGAGCGTGGGAATCCTATAGAATGCACCATGAGTCATTTTGCCCTGCACACAGGTGTTTTTCCACCCTTCTGCGACCTCTAGCGGCCGGAGTATATAAGCTAGGTGGGTCAAACAAATTGCATCGTTTAGAGGACACTCAGGGCTTCCATTTGCATCATCAATCACCCGCCTACCACCAATAGGGGCGTGGCAATTCACCAAAAAACACTTTGGAATTTAACGTGTCACCCTTTTGCGGCCATTAGCGCCTAAACAGGGTGATCTAAGATGGCGCAAACTATTTGATTCATGTAGCCGCACAGGTGCACGTTAATTAGAGACATCAATCTACTAGGGCGCTCCGTTTACGCCTTACTTCGTAAGGCGCAAACTGCGCTAGTTTTTTCAACCTCTAGCTAATTCTTCTTTGGAACGCACATTGTATATATTTCTTCTGTGCGTGTGTATGTCACTGAACTCCTCCTAGACGGCTGGACCGATTTTGATGAAATTTTTTGTGTAAGTTCAAGGGACGTCGAGGATGGCTTAGATTCACAATTCGATCAACTAGATAATGTTTTAACAATGAATTTATTTATTATTTAAATTGTTGTTGATGTTAGAACGTTTTACATAGAATTTCGGCAGACTACGCTGCAGTTGTGTCAGATATTCAAAAGTTAAAGATTTAAAAATTCATCACTTTCGCTGTAAGAGGTGGCGTTATAAATTAGCGCCATCTGTACTTCATCTCTTTAACTTGATATTGAAACAGATAAAAATCATATGCTCTTAGTACTCCTAGACTTTCTATTATTCTATTGTTATTTTCGTTGTCATCTTATGATGTTTTACATTAGGGGGGGAGAGGGTTGAATCATGTTTGAAGTGTGTCTAAAAAACGATACTTTTTGAGTGAGATTTATAACAACCAACCTAACCTAAAAATTTATTTGTGTAGTTCATTAACTTCATAATAAATTTTTTAAATTGTTTTTACTATTCATGTTTTAAATGAAAAAAACTATTAAAAAACTAGAAAAAAATTCTATTAAAAATCATTTAATTTAAAAAAAATTATTCATTTTCCAAATTAAGAAGCAAGAAAATAAAATTACCCGTTTTTCATCTAAGATTTGTAACAATAAATCGTTTTCGGTGATAATTAAAAATTTTATTTTCAATAAATAACTCATATTCGTTGTGGATTACTCGGTTTATTTTGTATACATTTTTGATTAAATTTACACATGGGTTTGTTAACAACCACCCTAATCTAAAAATTATTTTTATAGTTTATTGATTCCATAACGCATAAATCTTTTTTGTTAATTATTTAAAATTTCATTCTCAATAAAAAAACTCACATTCGTTGCGTATTATATTACAGTATTTTTTATATATATATATATATTTGATTCATGTAGCCGCACAGGTGCACGTTAATTAGAGACATCAATCTCAGATATAGGTTGAACAGGTGAGTGGCAATCAACAAAAAAGTGAAAATTTCAAAATTTCTACTTTTTACCTTTTTTGTGTTTCCAGTTAAGGGGGTATATGAGAGGGGGGGATGAAACCAAGTGGATCACCTAGAGGACACTCGGGGCTTCCATTATCACCATCAACCACCTGCCTACCACCAGCAGGAGCGTGGGAATCCTATAGAATGCACCATGAGTCATTTTGCCCTGCACACAGGTGTTTTTCCACCCTTCTGCGACCTCTAGCGGCCGGAGTATATAAGCTAGGTGGGTCAAACAAATTGCATCGTTTAGAGGACACTCAGGGCTTCCATTTGCATCATCAATCACCCGCCTACCACCAATAGGGGCGTGGCAATTCACCAAAAAACACTTTGGAATTTAACGTGTCACCCTTTTGCGGCCATTAGCGCCTAAACAGGGTGATCTAAGATGGCGCAAACTATTTGATTCATGTAGCCGCACAGGTGCACGTTAATTAGAGACATCAATCTACTAGGGCGCTCCGTTTACGCCTTACTTCGTAAGGCGCAAACTGCGCTAGTTTTTTCAACCTCTAGCTAATTCTTCTTTGGAACGCACATTGTATATATTTCTTCTGTGCGTGTGTATGTCACTAAACTCCTCCTAGACGGCTGGACCGATTTTGATGAAATTTTTTTTGTAAGTTCAAGGGACGTCGAGGATGGCTTAGATTCACAATTCGATCAACTAGATAATGTTTTAACAATGAATTTATTTATTATTTAAATTGTTGTTGATGTTAGAACGTTTTACATAGAATTTCGGCAGACTACGCTGCAGTTGTGTCAGATATTCAAAAGTTAAAGATTTAAAAATTCATCACTTTCGCTGTAAGAGGTGGCGTTATAAATTAGCGCCATCTGTACTTCATCTCTTTAACTTGATATTGAAACAGATAAAAATCATATGCTCTTAGTACTCCTAGACTTTCTATTATTCTATTGTTATTTTCGTTGTCATCTTATGATGTTTTACATTAGGGGGGGAGAGGGTTGAATCATGTTTGAAGTGTGTCTAAAAAACGATACTTTTTGAGTGAGATTTATAACAACCAACCTAACCTAAAAATTTATTTGTGTAGTTCATTAACTTCATAATAAATTTTTTAAATTGTTTTTACTATTCATGTTTTAAATGAAAAAAACTATTAAAAAACTAGAAAAAAATTCTATTAAAAATCATTTAATTTAAAAAAAATTATTCATTTTCCAAATTAAGAAGCAAGAAAATAAAATTACCCGTTTTTCATCTAAGATTTGTAACAATAAATCGTTTTCGGTGATAATTAAAAATTTTATTTTCAATAAATAACTCATATTCGTTGTGGATTACTCGGTTTATTTTGTATACATTTTTAATTAAATTTACACATGGGTTTGTTAACAACCACCCTAATCTAAAAATTATTTTTATAGTTTATTGATTCCATAACGCATAAATCTTTTTTGTTAATTATTTAAAATTTCATTCTCAATAAAAAAACTCACATTCGTTGCGTATTATATTACAGTATTTTTTTTATATATATATATATTTGATTCATGTAGCCGCACAGGTGCACGTTAATTAGAGACATCAATCTCAGATATAGGTTGAACAGGTGAGTGGCAATCAACAAAAAAGTGAAAATTTCAAAATTTCTACTTTTTACCTTTTTTGTGTTTCCAGTTAAGGGGGTATATGAGAGGGGGGGATGAAACCAAGTGGATCACCTAGAGGACACTCGGGGCTTCCATTATCACCATCAACCACCTGCCTACCACCAGCAGGAGCGTGGGAATCCTATAGAATGCACCATGAGTCATTTTGCCCTGCACACAGGTGTTTTTCCACCCTTCTGCGACCTCTAGCGGCCGGAGTATATAAGCTAGGTGGGTCAAACAAATTGCATCGTTTAGAGGACACTCAGGGCTTCCATTTGCATCATCAATCACCCGCCTACCACCAATAGGGGCGTGGCAATTCACCAAAAAACACTTTGGAATTTAACGTGTCACCCTTTTGCGGCCATTAGCGCCTAAACAGGGTGATCTAAGATGGCGCAAACTATTTGATTCATGTAGCCGCACAGGTGCTCGTTAATTAGAGACATCAATCTCAGATATAGGTTGAACAGGTGAGTGGCAATCAACAAAAAAGTGAAAATTTCAAAATTTCTACTTTTTACCTTTTTTGTGTTTCCAGTTAAGGGGGTATATGAGAGGGGGGGATGAAACCAAGTGGATCACCTAGAGGACACTCGGGGCTTCCATTATCACCATCAACCACCTGCCTACCACCAGCAGGAGCGTGGGAATCCTATAGAATGCACCATGAGTCATTTTGCCCTGCACACAGGTGTTTTTCCACCCTTCTGCGACCTCTAGCGGCCGGAGTATATAAGCTAGGTGGGTCAAACAAATTGCATCGTTTAGAGGACACTCAGGGCTTCCATTTGCATCATCAATCACCCGCCTACCACCAATAGGGGCGTGGCAATTCACCAAAAAACACTTTGGAATTTAACGTGTCACCCTTTTGCGGCCATTAGCGCCTAAACAGGGTGATCTAAGATGGCGCAAACTATTTGATTCATGTAGCCGCACAGGTGCACGTTAATTAGAGACATCAATCTCAGATATAGGTTGAACAGGTGAGTGGCAATCAACAAAAAAGTGAAAATTTCAAAATTTCTACTTTTTACCTTTTTTGTGTTTCCAGTTAAGGGGGTATATGAGAGGGGGGGATGAAACCAAGTGGATCACCTAGAGGACACTCGGGGCTTCCATTATCACCATCAACCACCTGCCTACCACCAGCAGGAGCGTGGGAATCCTATAGAATGCACCATGAGTCATTTTGCCCTGCACTCAGGTGTTTTTCCACCCTTCTGCGACCTCTAGCGGCCGGAGTATATAAGCTAGGTGGGTCAAACAAATTGCATCGTTTAGAGGACACTCAGGGCTTCCATTTGCATCATCAATCACCCGCCTACCACCAATAGGGGCGTGGCAATTCACCAAAAAACACTTTGGAATTTAACGTGTCACCCTTTTGCGGCCATTAGCGCCTAAACAGGGTGATCTAAGATGGCGCAAACTATTTGATTCATGTAGCCGCACAGGTGCACGTTAATTAGAGACATCAATCTACTAGGGCGCTCCGTTTACGCCTTACTTCGTAAGGCGCAAACTGCGCTAGTTTTTTCAACCTCTAGCTAATTCTTCTTTGGAACGCACATTGTATATATTTCTTCTGTGCGTGTGTATGTCACTGAACTCCTCCTAGACGGCTGGACCGATTTTGATGAAATTTTTTGTGTAAGTTCAAGGGACGTCGAGGATGGCTTAGATTCACAATTCGATCAACTAGATAATGTTTTAACAATGAATTTATTTATTATTTAAATTGTTGTTGATGTTAGAACGTTTTACATAGAATTTCGGCAGACTACGCTGCAGTTGTGTCAGATATTCAAAAGTTAAAGATTTAAAAATTCATCACTTTCGCTGTAAGAGGTGGCGTTATAAATTAGCGCCATCTGTACTTCATCTCTTTAACTTGATATTGAAACATAAAAATCATATGCTCTTAGTACTCCTAGACTTTCTATTATTCTATTGTTATTTTCGTTGTCATCTTATGATGTTTTACATTAGGGGGGGAGAGGGTTGAATCATGTTTGAAGTGTGTCTAAAAAACGATACTTTTTGAGTGAGATTTATAACAACCAACCTAACCTAAAAATTTATTTGTGTAGTTCATTAACTTCATAATAAATTTTTTAAATTGTTTTTACTATTCATGTTTTAAATGAAAAAAACTATTAAAAAACTAGAAAAAAATTCTATTAAAAATCATTTAATTTAAAAAAAATTATTCATTTTCCAAATTAAGAAGCAAGAAAATAAAATTACCCGTTTTTCATCTAAGATTTGTAACAATAAATCGTTTTCGGTGATAATTAAAAATTTTATTTTCAATAAATAACTCATATTCGTTGTGGATTACTCGGTTTATTTTGTATACATTTTTAATTAAATTTACACATGGGTTTGTTAACAACCACCCTAATCTAAAAATTATTTTTATAGTTTATTGATTCCATAACGCATAAATCTTTTTTGTTAATTATTTAAAATTTCATTCTCAATAAAAAAACTCACATTCGTTGCGTATTATATTACAGTATTTTTTTTATATATATATATATTTGATTCATGTAGCCGCACAGGTGCACGTTAATTAGAGACATCAATCTCAGATATAGGTTGAACAGGTGAGTGGCAATCAACAAAAAAGTGAAAATTTCAAAATTTCTACTTTTTACCTTTTTTGTGTTTCCAGTTAAGGGGGTATATGAGAGGGGGGGATGAAACCAAGTGGATCACCTAGAGGACACTCGGGGCTTCCATTATCACCATCAACCACCTGCCTACCACCAGCAGGAGCGTGGGAATCCTATAGAATGCACCATGAGTCATTTTGCCCTGCACACAGGTGTTTTTCCACCCTTCTGCGACCTCTAGCGGCCGGAGTATATAAGCTAGGTGGGTCAAACAAATTGCATCGTTTAGAGGACACTCAGGGCTTCCATTTGCATCATCAATCACCCGCCTACCACCAATAGGGGCGTGGCAATTCACCAAAAAACACTTTGGAATTTAACGTGTCACCCTTTTGCGGCCATTAGCGCCTAAACAGGGTGATCTAAGATGGCGCAAACTATTTGATTCATGTAGCCGCACAGGTGCACGTTAATTAGAGACATCAATCTACTAGGGCGCTCCGTTTACGCCTTACTTCGTAAGGCGCAAACTGCGCTAGTTTTTTCAACCTCTAGCTAATTCTTCTTTGGAACGCACATTGTATATATTTCTTCTGTGCGTGTGTATGTCACTGAACTCCTCCTAGACGGCTGGACCGATTTTGATGAAATTTTTTGTGTAAGTTCAAGGGACGTCGAGGATGGCTTAGATTCACAATTCGATCAACTAGATAATGTTTTAACAATGAATTTATTTATTATTTAAATTGTTGTTGATGTTAGAACGTTTTACATAGAATTTCGGCAGACTACGCTGCAGTTGTGTCAGATATTCAAAAGTTAAAGATTTAAAAATTCATCACTTTCGCTGTAAGAGGTGGCGTTATAAATTAGCGCCATCTGTACTTCATCTCTTTAACTTGATATTGAAACAGATAAAAATCATATGCTCTTAGTACTCCTAGACTTTCTATTATTCTATTGTTATTTTCGTTGTCATCTTATGATGTTTTACATTAGGGGGGGAGAGGGTTGAATCATGTTTGAAGTGTGTCTAAAAAACGATACTTTTTGAGTGAGATTTATAACAACCAACCTAACCTAAAAATTTATTTGTGTAGTTCATTAACTTCATAATAAATTTTTTAAATTGTTTTTACTATTCATGTTTTAAATGAAAAAAACTATTAAAAAACTAGAAAAAAATTCTATTAAAAATCATTTAATTTAAAAAAAATTATTCATTTTCCAAATTAAGAAGCAAGAAAATAAAATTACCCGTTTTTCATCTAAGATTTGTAACAATAAATCGTTTTCGGTGATAATTAAAAATTTTATTTTCAATAAATAACTCATATTCGTTGTGGATTACTCGGTTTATTTTGTATACATTTTTAATTAAATTTACACATGGGTTTGTTAACAACCACCCTAATCTAAAAATTATTTTTATAGTTTATTGATTCCATAACGCATAAATCTTTTTTGTTAATTATTTAAAATTTCATTCTCAATAAAAAAACTCACATTCGTTGCGTATTATATTACAGTATTTTTTTTATATATATATATATTTGATTCATGTAGCCGCACAGGTGCACGTTAATTAGAGACATCAATCTCAGATATAGGTTGAACAGGTGAGTGGCAATCAACAAAAAAGTGAAAATTTCAAAATTTCTACTTTTTACCTTTTTTGTGTTTCCAGTTAAGGGGGTATATGAGAGGGGGGGATGAAACCAAGTGGATCACCTAGAGGACACTCGGGGCTTCCATTATCACCATCAACCACCTGCCTACCACCAGCAGGAGCGTGGGAATCCTATAGAATGCACCATGAGTCATTTTGCCCTGCACACAGGTGTTTTTCCACCCTTCTGCGACCTCTAGCGGCCGGAGTATATAAGCTAGGTGGGTCAAACAAATTGCATCGTTTAGAGGACACTCAGGGCTTCCATTTGCATCATCAATCACCCGCCTACCACCAATAGGGGCGTGGCAATTCACCAAAAAACACTTTGGAATTTAACGTGTCACCCTTTTGCGGCCATTAGCGCCTAAACAGGGTGATCTAAGATGGCGCAAACTATTTGATTCATGTAGCCGCACAGGTGCTCGTTAATTAGAGACATCAATCTCAGATATAGGTTGAACAGGTGAGTGGCAATCAACAAAAAAGTGAAAATTTCAAAATTTCTACTTTTTACCTTTTTTGTGTTTCCAGTTAAGGGGGTATATGAGAGGGGGGGATGAAACCAAGTGGATCACCTAGAGGACACTCGGGGCTTCCATTATCACCATCAACCACCTGCCTACCACCAGCAGGAGCGTGGGAATCCTATAGAATGCACCATGAGTCATTTTGCCCTGCACACAGGTGTTTTTCCACCCTTCTGCGACCTCTAGCGGCCGGAGTATATAAGCTAGGTGGGTCAAACAAATTGCATCGTTTAGAGGACACTCAGGGCTTCCATTTGCATCATCAATCACCCGCCTACCACCAATAGGGGCGTGGCAATTCACCAAAAAACACTTTGGAATTTAACGTGTCACCCTTTTGCGGCCATTAGCGCCTAAACAGGGTGATCTAAGATGGCGCAAACTATTTGATTCATGTAGCCGCACAGGTGCACGTTAATTAGAGACATCAATCTCAGATATAGGTTGAACAGGTGAGTGGAAATCAACAAAAAAGTGAAAATTTCAAAATTTCTACTTTTTACCTTTTTTGTGTTTCCAGTTAAGGGGGTATATGAGAGGGGGGGATGAAACCAAGTGGATCACCTAGAGGACACTCGGGGCTTCCATTATCACCATCAACCACCTGCCTACCACCAGCAGGAGCGTGGGAATCCTATAGAATGCACCATGAGTCATTTTGCCCTGCACACAGGTGTTTTTCCACCCTTCTGCGACCTCTAGCGGCCGGAGTATATAAGCTAGGTGGGTCAAACAAACTGCATCGTTTAGAGGACACTCAGGGCTTCCATTTGCATTATCAATCACCCGCCTACCACCAATAGGGGCGTGGCAATTCACCAAAAAACACTTTGGAATTTAACGTGTCACCCTTTTGCGGCCATTAGCGCCTAAACAGGGTGATCTAAGATGGCGCAAACTATTTGATTCATGTAGCCGCACAGGTGCACGTTAATTAGAGACATCAATCTCAGATATAGGTTGAACAGGTGAGTGGCAATCAACAAAAAAGTGAAAATTTCAAAATTTCTACTTTTTACCTTTTTTGTGTTTCCAGTTAAGGGGGTATATGAGAGGGGGGGATGAAACCAAGTGGATCACCTAGAGGACACTCGGGGCTTCCATTATCACCATCAACCACCTGCCTACCACCAGCAGGAGCGTGGGAATCCTATAGAATGCACCATGAGTCATTTTGCCCTGCACACAGGTGTTTTTCCACCCTTCTGCGACCTCTAGCGGCCGGAGTATATAAGCTAGGTGGGTCAAACAAATTGCATCGTTTAGAGGACACTCAGGGCTTCCATTTGCATCATCAATCACCCGCCTACCACCAATAGGGGCGTGGCAATTCACCAAAAAACACTTTGGAATTTAACGTGTCACCCTTTTGCGGCCATTAGCGCCTAAACAGGGTGATCTAAGATGGCGCAAACTATTTGATTCATGTAGCCGCACAGGTGCACGTTAATTAGAGACATCAATCTCAGATATAGGTTGAACAGGTGAGTGGCAATCAACAAAAAAGTGAAAATTTCAAAATTTCTACTTTTTACCTTTTTTGTGTTTCCAGTTAAGGGGGTATATGAGAGGGGGGGATGAAACCAAGTGGATCACCTAGAGGACACTCGGGGCTTCCATTATCACCATCAACCACCTGCCTACCACCAGCAGGAGCGTGGGAATCCTATAGAATGCACCATGAGTCATTTTGCCCTGCACACAGGTGTTTTTCCACCCTTCTGCGACCTCTAGCGGTCGGAGTATATAAGCTAGGTGGGTCAAACAAATTGCATCGTTTAGAGGACACTCAGGGCTTCCATTTGCATCATCAATCACCCGCCTACCACCAATAGGGGCGTGGCAATTCACCAAAAAACACTTTGGAATTTAACGTGTCACCCTTTTGCGGCCATTAGCGCCTAAACAGGGTGATCTAAGATGGCGCAAACTATTTGATTCATGTAGCCGCACAGGTGCTCGTTAATTAGAGACATCAATCTCAGATATAGGTTGAACAGGTGAGTGGCAATCAACAAAAAAGTGAAAATTTCAAAATTTCTACTTTTTACCTTTTTTGTGTTTCCAGTTAAGGGGGTATATGAGAGGGGGGGATGAAACCAAGTGGATCACCTAGAGGACACTCGGGGCTTCCATTATCACCATCAACCACCTGCCTACCACCAGCAGGAGCGTGGGAATCCTATAGAATGCACCATGAGTCATTTTGCCCTTGCACACAGGTGTTTTTCCACCCTTCTGCGACCTCTAGCGGCCGGAGTATATAAGCTAGGTGGGTCAAACAAATTGCATCGTTTAGAGGACACTCAGGGCTTCCATTTGCATCATCAATCACCCGCCTACCACCAATAGGGGCGTGGCAATTCACCAAAAAACACTTTGGAATTTAACGTGTCACCCTTTTGCGGCCATTAGCGCCTAAACAGGGTGATCTAAGATGGCGCAAACTATTTGATTCATGTAGCCGCACAGGTGCACGTTAATTAGAGACATCAATCTACTAGGGCGCTCCGTTTACGCCTTACTTCGTAAGGCGCAAACTGCGCTAGTTTTTTCAACCTCTAGCTAATTCTTCTTTGGAACGCACATTGTATATATTTCTTCTGTGCGTGTGTATGTCACTGAACTCCTCCTAGACGGCTGGACCGATTTTGATGAAATTTTTTGTGTAAGTTCAAGGGACGTCGAGGATGGCTTAGATTCACAATTCGATCAACTAGATAATGTTTTAACAATGAATTTATTTATTATTTAAATTGTTGTTGATGTTAGAACGTTTTACATAGAATTTCGGCAGACTACGCTGCAGTTGTGTCAGATATTCAAAAGTTAAAGATTTAAAAATTCATCACTTTCGCTGTAAGAGTTGGCGTTATAAATTAGCGCCATCTGTACTTCATCTCTTTAACTTGATATTGAAACAGATAAAAATCATATGCTCTTAGTACTCCTAGACTTTCTATTATTCTATTGTTATTTTCGTTGTCATCTTATGATGTTTTACATTAGGGGGGGAGAGGGTTGAATCATGTTTGAAGTGTGTCTAAAAAACGATACTTTTTGAGTGAGATTTATAACAACCAACCTAACCTAAAAATTTATTTGTGTAGTTCATTAACTTCATAATAAATTTTTTAAATTGTTTTTACTATTCATGTTTTAAATGAAAAAAACTATTAAAAAACTAGAAAAAAATTCTATTAAAAATCATTTAATTTAAAAAAAATTATTCATTTTCCAAATTAAGAAGCAAGAAAATAAAATTACCCGTTTTTCATCTAAGATTTGTAACAATAAATCGTTTTCGGTGATAATTAAAAATTTTATTTTCAATAAATAACTCATATTCGTTGTGGATTACTCGGTTTATTTTGTATACATTTTTAATTAAATTTACACATGGGTTTGTTAACAACCACCCTAATCTAAAAATTATTTTTATAGTTTATTGATTCCATAACGCATAAATCTTTTTTGTTAATTATTTAAAATTTCATTCTCAATAAAAAAACTCACATTCGTTGCGTATTATATTACAGTATTTTTTTTATATATATATATATTTGATTCATGTAGCCGCACAGGTGCACGTTAATTAGAGACATCAATCTCAGATATAGGTTGAACAGGTGAGTGGCAATCAACAAAAAAGTGAAAATTTCAAAATTTCTATTTTTTACCTTTTTTGTGTTTCCAGTTAAGGGGGTATATGAGAGGGGGGGATGAAACCAAGTGGATCACCTAGAGGACACTCGGGGCTTCCATTATCACCATCAACCACCTGCCTACCACCAGCAGGAGCGTGGGAATCCTATAGAATGCACCATGAGTCATTTTGCCCTGCACACAGGTGTTTTTCCACCCTTCTGCGACCTCTAGCGGCCGGAGTATATAAGCTAAGTGGGTCAAACAAATTGCATCGTTTAGAGGACACTCAGGGCTTCCATTTGCATCATCAATCACCCGCCTACCACCAATAGGGGCGTGGCAATTCACCAAAAAACACTTTGGAATTTAACGTGTCACCCTTTTGCGGCCATTAGCGCCTAAACAGGGTGATCTAAGATGGCGCAAACTATTTGATTCATGTAGCCGCACAGGTGCACGTTAATTAGAGACATCAATCTCAGATATAGGTTGAACAGGTGAGTGGCAATCAACAAAAAAGTGAAAATTTCAAAATTTCTACTTTTTACCTTTTTTGTGTTTCCAGTTAAGGGGGTATATGAGAGGGGGGGATGAAACCAAGTGGATCACCTAGAGGACACTCGGGGCTTCCATTATCACCATCAACCACCTGCCTACTACCAGCAGGAGCGTGGGAATCCTATAGAATGCACCATGAGTCATTTTGCCCTGCACACAGGTGTTTTTCCACCCTTCTGCGACCTCTAGCGGCCGGAGTATATAAGCTAGGTGGGTCAAACAAACTGCATCGTTTAGAGGACACTCAGGGCTTCCATTTGCATCATCAATCACCCGCCTACCACCAATAGGGGCGTGGCAATTCACCAAAAAACACTTTGGAATTTAACGTGTCAATTTTTACGAAGTAAGGCGTAAACGGAGCGCCCTAGTAGATTGATGTCTCTAATTAACGTGCACCTGTGCGGCTACATGAATCAAATAGTTTGCGCCATCTTAGATCACCCTGTTTAGGCGCTAATGGCCGCAAAAGGGTGACACGTTAAATTCCAAAGTGTTTTTTGGTGAATTGCCACGCCCCTATTGGTGGTAGGCGGGTGATTGATGATGCAAATGGAAGCCCTGAGTGTCCTCTAAACGATGCAATTTGTTTGACCCACCTAGCTTATATACTCCGGCCGCTAGAGGTCGCAGAAGGGTGGAAAAACACCTGTGTGCAGGGCAAAATGACTCATGGTGCATTCTATAGGATTCCCACGCTCCTGCTGGTGGTAGGCAGGTGGTTGATGGTGATAATGGAAGCCCCGAGTGTCCTCTAGGTGATCCACTTGGTTTCATCCCCCCCTCTCATATACCCCCTTAACTGGAAACACAAAAAAGGTAAAAAGTAGAAATTTTGAAATTTTCACTTTTTTGTTGATTGCCACTCACCTGTTCAACCTATATCTGAGATTGATGTCTCTAATTAACGTGCACCTGTGCGGCTACATGAATCAAATAGTTTGCGCCATCTTAGATCACCCTGTTTAGGCGCTAATGGCCGCAAAAGGGTGACACGTTAAATTCCAAAGTGTTTTTTGGTGAATTGCCACGCCCCTATTGGTGGTAGGCGGGTGATTGATGATGCAAATGGAAGCCCTGAGTGTCCTCTAAACGATGCAATTTGTTTGACCCACCTAGCTTATATACTCCGGCCGCTAGAGGTCGCAGAAGGGTGGAAAAACACCTGTGTGCAGGGCAAAATGACTCATGGTGCATTCTATAGGATTCCCACGCTCCTGCTGGTGGTAGGCAGGTGGTTGATGGTGATAATGGAAGCCCCGAGTGTCCTCTAGGTGATCCACTTGGTTTCATCCCCCCCTCTCATATACCCCCTTAACTGGAAACACAAAAAAGGTAAAAAGTAGAAATTTTGAAATTTTCACTTTTTTGTTGATTGCCACTCACCTGTTCAACCTATATCTGAGATTGATGTCTCTAATTAACGTGCACCTGTGCGGCTACATGAATCAAATAGTTTGCGCCATCTTAGATCACCCTGTTTAGGCGCTAATGGCCGCAAAAGGGTGACACGTTAAATTCCAAAGTGTTTTTTGGTGAATTGCCACGCCCCTATTGGTGGTAGGCGGGTGATTGATGATGCAAATGGAAGCCCTGAGTGTCCTCTAAACGATGCAATTTGTTTGACCCACCTAGCTTATATACTCCGGCCGCTAGAGGTCGCAGAAGGGTGGAAAAACACCTGTGTGCAGGGCAAAATGACTCATGGTGCATTCTATAGGATTCCCACGCTCCTGCTGGTGGTAGGCAGGTGGTTGATGGTGATAATGGAAGCCCCGAGTGTCCTCTAGGTGATCCACTTGGTTTCATCCCCCCCTCTCATATACCCCCTTAACTGGAAACACAAAAAAGGTAAAAAGTAGAAATTTTGAAATTTTCACTTTTTTGTTGATTGCCACTCACCTGTTCAACCTATATCTGAGATTGATGTCTCTAATTAACGTGCACCTGTGCGGCTACATGAATCAAATATATATATATATAAAAAAAATACTGTAATATAATACGCAACGAATGTGAGTTTTTTTATTGAGAATGAAATTTTAAATAATTAACAAAAAAGATTTATGCGTTATGGAATCAATAAACTATAAAAATAATTTTTAGATTAGGGTGGTTGTTAACAAACACATGTGTAAATTTAATTAAAAATGTATACAAAATAAACCGAGTAATCCACAACGAATATGAGTTATTTATTGAAAATAAAATTTTTAATTATCACCGAAAACGATTTATTGTTACAAATCTTAGATGAAAAACGGGTAATTTTATTTTCTTGCTTCTTAATTTGGAAAATGAATAATTTTTTTTAAATTAAATGATTTTTAATAGAATTTTTTTCTAGTTTTTTAATAGTTTTTTTCATTTAAAACATGAATAGTAAAAACAATTTAAAAAATTTATTATGAAGTTAATGAACTACACAAATAAATTTTTAGGTTAGGTTGGTTGTTATAAATCTCACTCAAAAAGTATCGTTTTTTAGACACACTTCAAACATGATTCAACCCTCTCCCCCCCTAATGTAAAACATCATAAGATGACAACGAAAATAACAATAGAATAATAGAAAGTCTAGGAGTACTAAGAGCATATGATTTTTATCTGTTTCAATATCAAGTTAAAGAGATGAAGTACAGATGGCGCTAATTTATAACGCCAACTCTTACAGCGAAAGTGATGAATTTTTAAATCTTTAACTTTTGAATATCTGACACAACTGCAGCGTAGTCTGCCGAAATTCTATGTAAAACGTTCTAACATCAACAACAATTTAAATAATAAATAAATTCATTGTTAAAACATTATCTAGTTGATCGAATTGTGAATCTAAGCCATCCTCGACGTCCCTTGAACTTACACAAAAAATTTCATCAAAATCGGTCCAGCCGTCTAGGAGGAGTTCAGTGACATACACACGCACAGAAGAAATATATACAATGTGCGTTCCAAAGAAGAATTAGCTAGAGGTTGAAAAAACTAGCGCAGTTTGCGCCTAGTAGATTGATGTCTCTAATTAACGTGCACCTGTGCGGCTACATGAATCAAATAGTTTGCGCCATCTTAGATCACCCTGTTTAGGCGCTAATGGCCGCAAAAGGGTGACACGTTAAATTCCAAAGTGTTTTTTGGTGAATTGCCACGCCCCTATTGGTGGTAGGCGGGTGATTGATGATGCAAATGGAAGCCCTGAGTGTCCTCTAAACGATGCAATTTGTTTGACCCACCTAGCTTATATACTCCGGCCGCTAGAGGTCGCAGAAGGGTGGAAAAACACCTGTGTGCAGGGCAAAATGACTCATGGTGCATTCTATAGGATTCCCACGCTCCTGCTGGTGGTAGGCAGGTGGTTGATGGTGATAATGGAAGCCCCGAGTGTCCTCTAGGTGATCCACTTGGTTTCATCCCCCCCTCTCATATACCCCCTTAACTGGAAACACAAAAAAGGTAAAAAGTAGAAATTTTGAAATTTTCACTTTTTTGTTGATTGCCACTCACCTGTTCAACCTATATCTGAGATTGATGTCTCTAATTAACGTGCACCTGTGCGGCTACATGAATCAAATAGTTTGCGCCATCTTAGATCACCCTGTTTAGGCGCTAATGGCCGCAAAAGGGTGACACGTTAAATTCCAAAGTGTTTTTTGGTGAATTGCCACGCCCCTATTGGTGGTAGGCGGGTGATTGATGATGCAAATGGAAGCCCTGAGTGTCCTCTAAACGATGCAATTTGTTTGACCCACCTAGCTTATATACTCCGGCCGCTAGAGGTCGCAGAAGGGTGGAAAAACACCTGTGTGCAGGGCAAAATGACTCATGGTGCATTCTATAGGATTCCCACGCTCCTGCTGGTGGTAGGCAGGTGGTTGATGGTGATAATGGAAGCCCCGAGTGTCCTCTAGGTGATCCACTTGGTTTCGTCCCCCCCTCTCATATACCCCCTTAACTGGAAACACAAAAAAGGTAAAAAGTAGAAATTTTGAAATTTTCACTTTTTTGTTGATTGCCACTCACCTGTTCAACCTATATCTGAGATTGATGTCTCTAATTAACGTGCACCTGTGCGGCTACATGAATCAAATAGTTTGCGCCATCTTAGATCACCCTGTTTAGGCGCTAATGGCCGCAAAAGGGTGACACGTTAAATTCCAAAGTGTTTTTTGGTGAATTGCCACGCCCCTATTGGTGGTAGGCGGGTGATTGATGATGCAAATGGAAGCCCTGAGTGTCCTCTAAACGATGCAATTTGTTTGACCCACCTAGCTTATATACTCCGTCCGCTAGAGGTCGCAGAAGGGTGGAAAAACACCTGTGTGCAGGGCAAAATGACTCATGGTGCATTCTATAGGATTCCCACGCTCCTGCTGGTGGTAGGCAGGTGGTTGATGGTGATAATGGAAGCCCCGAGTGTCCTCTAGGTGATCCACTTGGTTTCATCCCCCCCTCTCATATACCCCCTTAACTGGAAACACAAAAAAGGTAAAAAGTAGAAATTTTGAAATTTTCACTTTTTTGTTGATTGCCACTCACCTGTTCAACCTATATCTGAGATTGATGTCTCTAATTAACGTGCACCTGTGCGGCTACATGAATCAAATATATATATATATAAAAAAAATACTGTAATATAATACGCAACGAATGTGAGTTTTTTTATTGAGAATGAAATTTTAAATAATTAACAAAAAAGATTTATGCGTTATGGAATCAATAAACTATAAAAATAATTTTTAGATTAGGGTGGTTGTTAACAAACACATGTGTAAATTTAATTAAAAATGTATACAAAATAAACCGAGTAATCCACAACGAATATGAGTTATTTATTGAAAATAAAATTTTTAATTATCACCGAAAACGATTTATTGTTACAAATCTTAGATGAAAAACGGGTAATTTTATTTTCTTGCTTCTTAATTTGGAAAATGAATAATTTTTTTTAAATTAAATGATTTTTAATAGAATTTTTTTCTAGTTTTTTAATAGTTTTTTTCATTTAAAACATGAATAGTAAAAACAATTTAAAAAATTTATTATGAAGTTAATGAACTACACAAATAAATTTTTAGGTTAGGTTGGTTGTTATAAATCTCACTCAAAAAGTATCGTTTTTTAGACACACTTCAAACATGATTCAACCCTCTCCCCCCCTAATGTAAAACATCATAAGATGACAACGAAAATAACAATAGAATAATAGAAAGTCTAGGAGTACTAAGAGCATATGATTTTTATCTGTTTCAATATCAAGTTAAAGAGATGAAGTACAGATGGCGCTAATTTATAACGCCAACTCTTACAGCGAAAGTGATGAATTTTTAAATCTTTAACTTTTGAATATCTGACACAACTGCAGCGTAGTCTGCCGAAATTCTATGTAAAACGTTCTAACATCAACAACAATTTAAATAATAAATAAATTCATTGTTAAAACATTATCTAGTTGATCGAATTGTGAATCTAAGCCATCCTCGACGTCCCTTGAACTTACACAAAAAATTTCATCAAAATCGGTCCAGCCGTCTAGGAGGAGTTCAGTGACATACACACGCACAGAAGAAATATATACAATGTGCGTTCCAAAGAAGAATTAGCTAGAGGTTGAAAAAACTAGCGCAGTTTGCGCCTAGTAGATTGATGTCTCTAATTAACGTGCACCTGTGCGGCTACATGAATCAAATAGTTTGCGCCATCTTAGATCACCCTGTTTAGGCGCTAATGGCCGCAAAAGGGTGACACGTTAAATTCCAAAGTGTTTTTTGGTGAATTGCCACGCCCCTATTGGTGGTAGGCGGGTGATTGATGATGCAAATGGAAGCCCTGAGTGTCCTCTAAACGATGCAATTTGTTTGACCCACCTAGCTTATATACTCCGGCCGCTAGAGGTCGCAGAAGGGTGGAAAAACACCTGTGTGCAGGGCAAAATGACTCATGGTGCATTCTATAGGATTCCCACGCTCCTGCTGGTGGTAGGCAGGTGGTTGATGGTGATAATGGAAGCCCCGAGTGTCCTCTAGGTGATCCACTTGGTTTCATCCCCCCCTCTCATATACCCCCTTAACTGGAAACACAAAAAAGGTAAAAAGTAGAAATTTTGAAATTTTCACTTTTTTGTTGATTGCCACTCACCTGTTCAACCTATATCTGAGATTGATGTCTCTAATTAACGTGCACCTGTGCGGCTACATGAATCAAATAGTTTGCGCCATCTTAGATCACCCTGTTTAGGCGCTAATGGCCGCAAAAGGGTGACACGTTAAATTCCAAAGTGTTTTTTGGTGAATTGCCACGCCCCTATTGGTGGTAGGCGGGTGATTGATGATGCAAATGGAAGCCCTGAGTGTCCTCTAAACGATGCAATTTGTTTGACCCACCTAGCTTATATACTCCGGCCGCTAGAGGTCGCAGAAGGGTGGAAAAACACCTGTGTGCAGGGCAAAATGACTCATGGTGCATTCTATAGGATTCCCACGCTCCTGCTGGTGGTAGGCAGGTGGTTGATGGTGATAATGGAAGCCCCGAGTGTCCTCTAGGTGATTCACTTGGTTTCATCCCCCCCTCTCATATACCCCCTTAACTGGAAACACAAAAAAGGTAAAAAGTAGAAATTTTGAAATTTTCACTTTTTTGTTGATTGCCACTCACCTGTTCAACCTATATCTGAGATTGATGTCTCTAATTAACGTGCACCTGTGCGGCTACATGAATCAAATAGTTTGCGCCATCTTAGATCACCCTGTTTAGGCGCTAATGGCCGCAAAATGGTGACACGTTAAATTCCAAAGTGTTTTTTGGTGAATTGCCACGCCCCTATTGGTGGTAGGCGGGTGATTGATGATGCAAATGGAAGCCCTGAGTGTCCTCTAAACGATGCAATTTGTTTGACCCACCTAGCTTATATACTCCGGCCGCTAGAGGTCGCAGAAGGGTGGAAAAACACCTGTGTGCAGGGCAAAATGACTCATGGTGCATTCTATAGGATTCCCACGCTCCTGCTGGTGGTAGGCAGGTGGTTGATGGTGATAATGGAAGCCCCGAGTGTCCTCTAGGTGATCCACTTGGTTTCATCCCCCCCTCTCATATACCCCCTTAACTGGAAACACAAAAAAGGTAAAAAGTAGAAATTTTGAAATTTTCACTTTTTTGTTGATTGCCACTCACCTGTTCAACCTATATCTGAGATTGATGTCTCTAATTAACGTGCACCTGTGCGGCTACATGAATCAAATATATATATATATAAAAAAAATACTGTAATATAATACGCAACGAATGTGAGTTTTTTTATTGAGAATGAAATTTTAAATAATTAACAAAAAAGATTTATGCGTTATGGAATCAATAAACTATAAAAATAATTTTTAGATTAGGGTGGTTGTTAACAAACCCATGTGTAAATTTAATTAAAAATGTATACAAAATAAACCGAGTAATCCACAACGAATATGAGTTATTTATTGAAAATAAAATTTTTAATTATCACCGAAAACGATTTATTGTTACAAATCTTAGATGAAAAACGGGTAATTTTATTTTCTTGCTTCTTAATTTGGAAAATGAATAATTTTTTTTAAATTAAATGATTTTTAATAGAATTTTTTTCTAGTTTTTTAATAGTTTTTTTCATTTAAAACATGAATAGTAAAAACAATTTAAAAAATTTATTATGAAGTTAATGAACTACACAAATAAATTTTTAGGTTAGGTTGGTTGTTATAAATCTCACTCAAAAAGTATCGTTTTTTAGACACACTTCAAACATGATTCAACCCTCTCCCCCCCTAAAGTAAAACATCATAAGATGACAACGAAAATAACAATAGAATAATAGAAAGTCTAGGAGTACTAAGAGCATATGATTTTTATCTGTTTCAATATCAAGTTAAAGAGATGAAGTACAGATGGCGCTAATTTATAACGCCAACTCTTACAGCGAAAGTGATGAATTTTTAAATCTTTAACTTTTGAATATCTGACACAACTGCAGCGTAGTCTGCCGAAATTCTATGTAAAACGTTCTAACATCAACAACAATTTAAATAATAAATAAATTCATTGTTAAAACATTATCTAGTTGATCGAATTGTGAATCTAAGCCATCCTCGACGTCCCTTGAACTTACACAAAAAATTTCATCAAAATCGGTCCAGCCGTCTAGGAGGAGTTCAGTGACATACACACGCACAGAAGAAATATATACAATGTGCGTTCCAAAGAAGAATTAGCTAGAGGTTGAAAAAACTAGCGCAGTTTGCGCCTTACGAAGTAAGGCGTAAACGGAGCGCCCTAGTAGATTGATGTCTCTAATTAACGTGCACCTGTGCGGCTACATGAATCAAATAGTTTGCGCCATCTTAGATCACCCTGTTTAGGCGCTAATGGCCGCAAAAGGGTGACACGTTAAATTCCAAAGTGTTTTTTGGTGAATTGCCACGCCCCTATTGGTGGTAGGCGGGTGATTGATGATGCAAATGGAAGCCCTGAGTGTCCTCTAAACGATGCAATTTGTTTGACCCACCTAGCTTATATACTCCGGCCGCTAGAGGTCGCAGAAGGGTGGAAAAACACCTGTGTGCAGGGCAAAATGACTCATGGTGCATTCTATAGGATTCCCACGCTCCTGCTGGTGGTAGGCAGGTGGTTGATGGTGATAATGGAAGCCCCGAGTGTCTTCTAGGTGATCCACTTGGTTTCATCCCCCCCTCTCATATACCCCCTTAACTGGAAACACAAAAAAGGTAAAAAGTAGAAATTTTGAAATTTTCACTTTTTTGTTGATTGCCACTCACCTGTTCAACCTATATCTGAGATTGATGTCTCTAATTAACGTGCACCTGTGCGGCTACATGAATCAAATAGTTTGCGCCATCTTAGATCACCCTGTTTAGGCGCTAATGGCCGCAAAAGGGTGACACGTTAAATTCCAAAGTGTTTTTTGGTGAATTGCCACGCCCCTATTGGTGGTAGGCGGGTGATTGATGATGCAAATGGAAGCCCTGAGTGTCCTCTAAACGATGCAATTTGTTTGACCCACCTAGCTTATATACTCCGGCCGCTAGAGGTCGCAGAAGGGTGGAAAAACACCTGTGTGCAGGGCAAAATGACTCATGGTGCATTCTATAGGATTCCCACGCTCCTGCTGGTGGTAGGCAGGTGGTTGATGGTGATAATGGAAGCCCCGAGTGTCCTCTAGGTGATCCACTTGGTTTCATCCCCCCCTCTCATATACCCCCTTAACTGGAAACACAAAAAAGGTAAAAAGTAGAAATTTTGAAATTTTCACTTTTTTGTTGATTGCCACTCACCTGTTCAACCTATATCTGAGATTGATGTCTCTAATTAACGTGCACCTGTGCGGCTACATGAATCAAATAGTTTGCGCCATCTTAGATCACCCTGTTTAGGCGCTAATGGCCGCAAAAGGGTGACACGTTAAATTCCAAAGTGTTTTTTGGTGAATTGCCACGCCCCTATTGGTGGTAGGCGGGTGATTGATGATGCAAATGGAAGCCCTGAGTGTCCTCTAAACGATGCAATTTGTTTGACCCACCTAGTTTATATACTCCGGCCGGTAGAGGTCGCAGAAGGGTGGAAAAACACCTGTGTGCAGGGCAAAATGACTCATGGTGCATTCTATAGGATTCCCACGCTCCTGCTGGTGGTAGGCAGGTGGTTGATGGTGATAATGGAAGCCCCGAGTGTCCTCTAGGTGATCCACTTGGTTTCATCCCCCCCTCTCATATACCCCCTTAACTGGAAACACAAAAAAGGTAAAAAGTAGAAATTTTGAAATTTTCACTTTTTTGTTGATTGCCACTCACCTGTTCAACCTATATCTGAGATTGATGTCTCTAATTAACGTGCACCTGTGCGGCTACATGAATCAAATATATATATATATAAAAAAAATACTGTAATATAATACGCAACGAATGTGAGTTTTTTTATTGAGAATGAAATTTTAAATAATTAACAAAAAAGATTTATGCGTTATGGAATCAATAAACTATAAAAATAATTTTTAGATTAGGGTGGTTGTTAACAAACCCATGTGTAAATTTAATTAAAAATGTATACAAAATAAACCGAGTAATCCACAACGAATATGAGTTATTTATTGAAAATAAAATTTTTAATTATCACCGAAAACGATTTATTGTTACAAATCTTAGATGAAAAACGGGTAATTTTATTTTCTTGCTTCTTAATTTGGAAAATGAATAATTTTTTTTAAATTAAATGATTTTTAATAGAATTTTTTTCTAGTTTTTTAATAGTTTTTTTCATTTAAAACATGAATAGTAAAAACAATTTAAAAAATTTATTATGAAGTTAATGAACTACACAAATAAATTTTTAGGTTAGGTTGGTTGTTATAAATCTCACTCAAAAAGTATCGTTTTTTAGACACACTTCAAACATGATTCAACCCTCTCCCCCCCTAATGTAAAACATCATAAGATGACAACGAAAATAACAATAGAATAATAGAAAGTCTAGGAGTACTAAGAGCATATGATTTTTATCTGTTTCAATATCAAGTTAAAGAGATGAAGTACAGATGGCGCTAATTTATAACGCCAACTCTTACAGCGAAAGTGATGAATTTTTAAATCTTTAACTTTTGAATATCTGACACAACTGCAGCGTAGTCTGCCGAAATTCTATGTAAAACGTTCTAACATCAACAACAATTTAAATAATAAATAAATTCATTGTTAAAACATTATCTAGTTGATCGAATTGTGAATCTAAGCCATCCTCGACGTCCCTTGAACTTACACAAAAAATTTCATCAAAATCGGTCCAGCCGTCTAGGAGGAGTTCAGTGACATACACACGCACAGAAGAAATATATACAATGTGCGTTCCAAAGAAGAATTAGCTAGAGGTTGAAAAAACTAGCGCAGTTTGCGCCTTACGAAGTAAGGCGTAAACGGAGCGCCCTAGTAGATTGATGTCTCTAATTAACGTGTACCTGTGCGGCTACATGAATCAAATAGTTTGCGCCATCTTAGATCACCCTGTTTAGGCGCTAATGGCCGCAAAAGGGTGACACGTTAAATTCCAAAGTGTTTTTTGGTGAATTGCCACGCCCCTATAGGTGGTAGGCGGGTGATTGATGATGCAAATGGAAGCCCTGAGTGTCCTCAAAACGATGCAATTTGTTTGACCCACCTAGCTTATATACTCCGGCCGCTAGAGGTCGCAGAAGGGTGGAAAAACACCTGTGTGCAGGGCAAAATGACTCATGGTGCATTCTATAGGATTCCCACGCTCCTGCTGGTGGTAGGCAGGTGGTTGATGGTGATAATGGAAGCCCCGAGTGTCCTCTAGGTGATCCACTTGGTTTCATCCCCCCCTCTCATATACCCCCTTAACTGGAAACACAAAAAAGGTAAAAAGTAGAAATTTTGAAATTTTCACTTTTTTGTTGATTGCCACTCACCTGTTCAACCTATATCTGAGATTGATGTCTCTAATTAACGTGCACCTGTGCGGCTACATGAATCAAATAGTTTTCGCCATCTTAGATCACCCTGTTTAGGCGCTAATGGCCGCAAAATGGTGACACGTTAAATTCCAAAGTGTTTTTTGGTGAATTGCCACGCCCCTATTGGTGGTAGGCGGGTGATTGATGATGCAAATGGAAGCCCTGAGTGTCCTCTAAACGATGCAATTTGTTTGACCCACCTAGCTTATATACTCCGGCCGCTAGAGGTCGCAGAAGGGTGGAAAAACACCTGTGTGCAGGGCAAAATGACTCATGGTGCATTCTATAGGATTCCCACGCTCCTGCTGGAGGTAGGCAGGTGGTTGATGGTGATAATGGAAGCCCCGAGTGTCCTCTAGGTGATCCACTTGGTTTCATCCCCCCCTCTCATATACCCCCTTAACTGGAAACACAAAAAAGGTAAAAAGTAGAAATTTTGAAATTTTCACTTTTTTGTTGATTGCCACTCACCTGTTCAACCTATATCTGAGATTGATGTCTCTAATTAACGTGCACCTGTGCGGCTACATGAATCAAATAGTTTTCGCCATCTTAGATCACCCTGTTTAGGCGCTAATGGCCGCAAAAGGGTGACACGTTAAATTCCAAAGTGTTTTTTGGTGAATTGCCACGCCCCTATTGGTGGTAGGCGGGTGATTGATGATGCAAATGGAAGCCCTGAGTGTCCTCTAAACGATGCAATTTGTTTGACCCACCTAGCTTATATACTCCGGCCGCTAGAGGTCGCAGAAGGGTGGAAAAACACCTGTGTGCAGGGCAAAATGACTCATGGTGCATTCTATAGGATTCCCACGCTCCTGCTGGTGGTAGGCAGGTGGTTGATGGTGATAATGGAAGCCCCGAGTGTCCTCTAGGTGATCCACTTGGTTTCATCCCCCCCTCTCATATACCCCCTTAACTGGAAACACAAAAAAGGTAAAAAGTAGAAATCTGAAATTTTCACTTTTTTGTTGATTGCCACTCACCTGTTCAACCTATATCTGAGATTGATGTCTCTAATTAACGTGCACCTGTGCGGCTACATGAATCAAATAGCTTGCGCCATCTTAGATCACCCTGTTTAGGCGCTAATGGCCGCAAAAGGGTGACACGTTAAATTCCAAAGTGTTTTTTGGTGAATTGCCACGCCCCTATTGGTGGTAGGCGGGTGATTGATGATGCAAATGGAAGCCCTGAGTGTCCTCTAAACGATGCAATTTGTTTGACCCACCTAGCTTATATACTCCGGCCGCTAGAGGTCGCAGAAGGGTGGAAAAACACCTGTGTGCAGGGCAAAATGACTCATGGTGCATTCTATAGGATTCCCACGCTCCTGCTGGTGGTAGGCAGGTGGTTGATGGTGATAATGGAAGCCCCGAGTGTCCTCTAGGTGATCCACTTGGTTTCATCCCCCCCTCTCATATACCCCCTTAACTGGAAACACAAAAAAGGTAAAAAGTAGAAATTTTGAAATTTTCACTTTTTTGTTGATTGCCACTCACCTGTTCAACCTATATCTGAGATTGATGTCTCTAATTAACGTGCACCTGTGCGGCTACATGAATCAAATAGTTTGCGCCATCTTAGATCACCCTGTTTAGGCGCTAATGGCCGCAAAAGGGTGACACGTTAAATTCCAAAGTGTTTTTTGGTGAATTGCCACGCCCCTATTGGTGGTAGGCGGGTGATTGATGATGCAAATGGAAGCCCTGAGTGTCCTCTAAACGATGCAATTTGTTTGACCCACCTAGCTTATATACTCCGGCCGCTAGAGGTCGCAGAAGGGTGGAAAAACACCTGTGTGCAGGGCAAAATGACTCATGGTGCATTCTATAGGATTCCCACGCTCCTGCTGGTGGTAGGCAGGTGGTTGATGGTGATAATGGAAGCCCCGAGTGTCCTCTAGGTGATCCACTTGGTTTCATCCCCCCCTCTCATATACCCCCTTAACTGGAAACACAAAAAAGGTAAAAAGTAGAAATTTTGAAATTTTCACTTTTTTGTTGATTGCCACTCACCTGTTCAACCTATATCTGAGATTGATGTCTCTAATTAACGTGCACCTGTGCGGCTACATGAATCAAATAGTTTGCGCCATCTTAGATCACCCTGTTTAGGCGCTAATGGCCGCAAAAGGGTGACACGTTAAATTCCAAAGTGTTTTTTGGTGAATTGCCACGCCCCTATTGGTGGTAGGCGGGTGATTGATGATGCAAATGGAAGCCCTGAGTGTCCTCTAAACGATGCAATTTGTTTGACCCACCTAGCTTATATACTCCGGCCGCTAGAGGTCGCAGAAGGGTGGAAAAACACCTGTGTGCAGGGCAAAATGACTCATGGTGCATTCTATAGGATTCCCACGCTCCTGCTGGTGGTAGGCAGGTGGTTGATGGTGATAATGGAAGCCCCGAGTGTCCTCTAGGTGATTCACTTGGTTTCATCCCCCCCTCTCATATACCCCCTTAACTGGAAACACAAAAAAGGTAAAAAGTAGAAATTTTGAAATTTTCACTTTTTTGTTGATTGCCACTCACCTGTTCAACCTATATCTGAGATTGATGTCTCTAATTAACGTGCACCTGTGCGGCTACATGAATCAAATATATATATATATAAAAAAAATACTGTAATATAATACGCAACGAATGTGAGTTTTTTTATTGAGAATGAAATTTTAAATAATTAACAAAAAAGATTTATGCGTTATGGAATCAATAAACTATAAAAATAATTTTTAGATTAGGGTGGTTGTTAACAAACCCATGTGTAAATTTAATTAAAAATGTATACAAAATAAACCGAGTAATCCACAACGAATATGAGTTATTTATTGAAAATAAAATTTTTAATTATCACCGAAAACGATTTATTGTTACAAATCTTAGATGAAAAACGGGTAATTTTATTTTCTTGCTTCTTAATTTGGAAAATGAATAATTTTTTTTAAATTAAATGATTTTTAATAGAATTTTTTTCTAGTTTTTTAATAGTTTTTTTCATTTAAAACATGAATAGTAAAAACAATTTAAAAAATTTATTATGAAGTTAATGAACTACACAAATAAATTTTTAGGTTAGGTTGGTTGTTATAAATCTCACTCAAAAAGTATCGTTTTTTAGACACACTTCAAACATGATTCAACCCTCTCCCCCCCTAAAGTAAAACATCATAAGATGACAACGAAAATAACAATAGAATAATAGAAAGTCTAGGAGTACTAAGAGCATATGATTTTTATCTGTTTCAATATCAAGTTAAAGAGATGAAGTACAGATGGCGCTAATTTATAACGCCAACTCTTACAGCGAAAGTGATGAATTTTTAAATCTTTAACTTTTGAATATCTGACACAACTGCAGCGTAGTCTGCCGAAATTCTATGTAAAACGTTCTAACATCAACAACAATTTAAATAATAAATAAATTCATTGTTAAAACATTATCTAGTTGATCGAATTGTGAATCTAAGCCATCCTCGACGTCCCTTGAACTTACACAAAAAATTTCATCAAAATCGGTCCAGCCGTCTAGGAGGAGTTCAGTGACATACACACGCACAGAAGAAATATATACAATGTGCGTTCCAAAGAAGAATTAGCTAGAGGTTGAAAAAACTAGCGCAGTTTGCGCCTTACGAAGTAAGGCGTAAACGGAGCGCCCTAGTAGATTGATGTCTCTAATTAACGTGCACCTGTGCGGCTACATGAATCAAATAGTTTGCGCCATCTTAGATCACCCTGTTTAGGCGCTAATGGCCGCAAAAGGGTGACACGTTAAATTCCAAAGTGTTTTTTGGTGAATTGCCACGCCCCTATTGGTGGTAGGCGGGTGATTGATGATGCAAATGGAAGCCCTGAGTGTCCTCTAAACGATGCAATTTGTTTGACCCACCTAGCTTATATACTCCGGCCGCTAGAGGTCGCAGAAGGGTGGAAAAACACCTGTGTGCAGGGCAAAATGACTCATGGTGCATTCTATAGGATTCCCACGCTCCTGCTGGTGGTAGGCAGGTGGTTGATGGTGATAATGGAAGCCCCGAGTGTCTTCTAGGTGATCCACTTGGTTTCATCCCCCCCTCTCATATACCCCCTTAACTGGAAACACAAAAAAGGTAAAAAGTAGAAATTTTGAAATTTTCACTTTTTTGTTGATTGCCACTCACCTGTTCAACCTATATCTGAGATTGATGTCTCTAATTAACGTGCACCTGTGCGGCTATATGAATCAAATAGTTTGCGCCATCTTAGATCACCCTGTTTAGGCGCTAATGGCCGCAAAAGGGTGACACGTTAAATTCCAAAGTGTTTTTTGGTGAATTGCCACGCCCCTATTGGTGGTAGGCGGGTGATTGATGATGCAAATGGAAGCCCTGAGTGTCCTCTAAACGATGCAATTTGTTTGACCCACCTAGCTTATATACTCCGGCCGCTAGAGGTCGCAGAAGGGTGGAAAAACACCTGTGTGCAGGGCAAAATGACTCATGGTGCATTCTATAGGATTCCCACGCTCCTGCTGGTGGTAGGCAGGTGGTTGATGGTGATAATGGAAGCCCCGAGTGTCCTCTAGGTGATCCACTTGGTTTCATCCCCCCCTCTCATATACCCCCTTAACTGGAAACACAAAAAAGGTAAAAAGTAGAAATTTTGAAATTTTCACTTTTTTGTTGATTGCCACTCACCTGTTCAACCTATATCTGAGATTGATGTCTCTAATTAACGTGCACCTGTGCGGCTACATGAATCAAATAGTTTGCGCCATCTTAGATCACCCTGTTTAGGCGCTAATGGCCGCAAAAGGGTGACACGTTAAATTCCAAAGTGTTTTTTGGTGAATTGCCACGCCCCTATTGGTGGTAGGCGGGTGATTGATGATGCAAATGGAAGCCCTGAGTGTCCTCTAAACGATGCAATTTGTTTGACCCACCTAGTTTATATACTCCGGCCGGTAGAGGTCGCAGAAGGGTGGAAAAACACCTGTGTGCAGGGCAAAATGACTCATGGTGCATTCTATAGGATTCCCACGCTCCTGCTGGTGGTAGGCAGGTGGTTGATGGTGATAATGGAAGCCCCGAGTGTCCTCTAGGTGATCCACTTGGTTTCATCCCCCCTTCTCATATACCCCCTTAACTGGAAACACAAAAAAGGTAAAAAGTAGAAATTTTGAAATTTTCACTTTTTTGTTGATTGCCACTCACCTGTTCAACCTATATCTGAGATTGATGTCTCTAATTAACGTGCACCTGTGCGGCTACATGAATCAAATATATATATATATAAAAAAAATACTGTAATATAATACGCAACGAATGTGAGTTTTTTTATTGAGAATGAAATTTTAAATAATTAACAAAAAAGATTTATGCGTTATGGAATCAATAAACTATAAAAATAATTTTTAGATTAGGGTGGTTGTTAACAAACCCATGTGTAAATTTAATTAAAAATGTATACAAAATAAACCGAGTAATCCACAACGAATATGAGTTATTTATTGAAAATAAAATTTTTAATTATCACCGAAAACGATTTATTGTTACAAATCTTAGATGAAAAACGGGTAATTTTATTTTCTTGCTTCTTAATTTGGAAAATGAATAATTTTTTTTAAATTAAATGATTTTTAATAGAATTTTTTTCTAGTTTTTTAATAGTTTTTTTCATTTAAAACATGAATAGTAAAAACAATTTAAAAAATTTATTATGAAGTTAATGAACTACACAAATAAATTTTTAGGTTAGGTTGGTTGTTATAAATCTCACTCAAAAAGTATCGTTTTTTAGACACACTTCAAACATGATTCAACCCTCTCCCCCCCTAATGTAAAACATCATAAGATGACAACGAAAATAACAATAGAATAATAGAAAGTCTAGGAGTACTAAGAGCATATGATTTTTATCTGTTTCAATATCAAGTTAAAGAGATGAAGTACAGATGGCGCTAATTTATAACGCCAACTCTTACAGCGAAAGTGATGAATTTTTAAATCTTTAACTTTTGAATATCTGACACAACTGCAGCGTAGTCTGCCGAAATTCTATGTAAAACGTTCTAACATCAACAACAATTTAAATAATAAATAAATTCATTGTTAAAACATTATCTAGTTGATCGAATTGTGAATCTAAGCCATCCTCGACGTCCCTTGAACTTACACAAAAAATTTCATCAAAATCGGTCCAGCCGTCTAGGAGGAGTTCAGTGACATACACACGCACAGAAGAAATATATACAATGTGCGTTCCAAAGAAGAATTAGCTAGAGGTTGAAAAAACTAGCGCAGTTTGCGCCTTACGAAGTAAGGCGTAAACGGAGCGCCCTAGTAGATTGATGTCTCTAATTAACGTGTACCTGTGCGGCTACATGAATCAAATAGTTTGCGCCATCTTAGATCACCCTGTTTAGGCGCTAATGGCCGCAAAAGGGTGACACGTTAAATTCCAAAGTGTTTTTTGGTGAATTGCCACGCCCCTATTGGTGGTAGGCGGGTGATTGATGATGCAAATGGAAGCCCTGAGTGTCCTCTAAACGATGCAATTTGTTTGACCCACCTAGCTTATATACTCCGGCCGCTAGAGGTCGCAGAAGGGTGGAAAAACACCTGTGTGCAGGGCAAAATGACTCATGGTGCATTCTATAGGATTCCCACGCTCCTGCTGGTGGTAGGCAGGTGGTTGATGGTGATAATGGAAGCCCCGAGTGTCCTCTAGGTGATCCACTTGGTTTCATCCCCCCCTCTCATATACCCCCTTAACTGGAAACACAAAAAAGGTAAAAAGTAGAAATCTGAAATTTTCACTTTTTTGTTGATTGCCACTCACCTGTTCAACCTATGTCTGAGATTGATGTCTCTAATTAACGTGCACCTGTGCGGCTACATGAATCAAATAGTTTGCGCCATCTTAGATCACCCTGTTTAGGCGCTAATGGCCGCAAAAGGGTGACACGTTAAATTCCAAAGTGTTTTTTGGTGAATTGCCACGCCCCTATTGGTGGTAGGCGGGTGATTGATGATGCAA
Organism: Bactrocera oleae; assembly: GCF_042242935.1. Taxonomy (NCBI): domain Eukaryota; kingdom Metazoa; phylum Arthropoda; class Insecta; order Diptera; family Tephritidae; genus Bactrocera; species Bactrocera oleae. Next base: position 38,123,367 of record NC_091541.1, read on the forward strand.
ATGGAAGCCCTGAGTGTCCTCTAAACGATGCAATTTGTTTGACCCACCTAGCTTATATACTCCGGCCGCTAGAGGTCGCAGAAGGGTGGAAAAACACCTGTGTGCAGGGCAAAATGACTCATGGTGCATTCTATAGGATTCCCACGCTCCTGCTGGTGGTAGGCAGGTGGTTGATGGTGATAATGGAAGCCCCGAGTGTCCTCTAGGTGATCCACTTGGTTTCATCCCCCCCTCTCATATACCCCCTTAACTGGAAACACAAAAAAGGTAAAAAGTAGAAATTTTGAAATTTTCACTTTTTTGTTGATTGCCACTCACCTGTTCAACCTATATCTGAGATTGATGTCTCTAATTAACGTGCACCTGTGCGGCTACATGAATCAAATAGTTTTCGCCATCTTAGATCACCCTGTTTAGGCGCTAATGGCCGCAAAAGGGTGACACGTTAAATTCCAAAGTGTTTTTTGGTGAATTGCCACGCCCCTATTGGTGGTAGGCGGGTGATTGATGATGCAAATGGAAGCCCTGAGTGTCCTCTAAACGATGCAATTTGTTTGACCCACCTAGCTTATATACTCCGGCCGCTAGAGGTCGCAGAAGGGTGGAAAAACACCTGTGTGCAGGGCAAAATGACTCATGGTGCATTCTATAGGATTCCCACGCTCCTGCTGGTGGTAGGCAGGTGGTTGATGGTGATAATGGAAGCCCCGAGTGTCCTCTAGGTGATCCACTTGGTTTCATCCCCCCCTCTCATATACCCCCTTAACTGGAAACACAAAAAAGGTAAAAAGTAGAAATCTGAAATTTTCACTTTTTTGTTGATTGCCACTCACCTGTTCAACCTATATCTGAGATTGATGTCTCTAATTAACGTGCACCTGTGCGGCTACATGAGTCAACTAGTTTGCGCCATCTTAGATCACCCTGTTTAGGCGCTAATGGCCGCAAAAGGGTGACACGTTAAATTCCAAAATGTTTTTTGGTGAATTTCCACGCCCCTATTGGTGGTAGGCGGGTGATTGATGATGCAAATGGAAGCCCTGAGTGTCCTCTAAACGATGCAATTTGTTTGACCCACCTAGCTTATATACTCCGGCCGCTAGAGGTCGCAGAAGGGTGGAAAAACACCTGTGTGCAGGGCAAAATGACTCATGGTGCATTCTATAGGATTCCCACGCTCCTGCTGGTGGTAGGCAGGTGGTTGATGGTGATAATGGAAGCCCCGAGTGTCCTCTAGGTGATCCACTTGGTTTCATCCCCCCCTCTCATATACCCCCTTAACTGGAAACACAAAAAAGGTAAAAAGTAGAAATTTTGAAATTTTCACTTTTTTGTTGATTGCCACTCACCTGTTCAACCTATATCTGAGATTGATGTCTCTAATTAACGTGCACCTGTGCGGCTATATGAATCAAATAGTTTGCGCCATCTTAGATCACCCTGTTTAGGCGCTAATGGCCGCAAAAGGGTGACACGTTAAATTCCAAAGTGTTTTTTGGTGAATTGCCACGCCCCTATTGGTGGTAGGCGGGTGATTGATGATGCAAATGGAAGCCCTGAGTGTCCTCTAAACGATGCAATTTGTTTGACCCACCTAGCTTATATACTCCGGCCGCTAGAGGTCGCAGAAGGGTGGAAAAACACCTGTGTGCAGGGCAAAATGACTCATGGTGCATTCTATAGGATTCCCACGCTCCTGCTGGTGGTAGGCAGGTGGTTGATGGTGATAATGGAAGCCCCGAGTGTCCTCTAGGTGATCCACTTGGTTTCATCCCCCCCTCTCATATACCCCCTTAACTGGAAACACAAAAAAGGTAAAAAGTAGAAATTTTGAAATTTTCACTTTTTTGTTGATTGCCACTCACCTGTTCAACCTATATCTGAGATTGATGTCTCTAATTAACGTGCACCTGTGCGGCTACATGAATCAAATAGTTTGCGCCATCTTAGATCACCCTGTTTAGGCGCTAATGGCCGCAAAAGGGTGACACGTTAAATTCCAAAGTGTTTTTTGGTGAATTGCCACGCCCCTATTGGTGGTAGGCGGGTGATTGATGATGCAAATGGAAGCCCTGAGTGTCCTCTAAACGATGCAATTTGTTTGACCCACCTAGTTTATATACTCCGGCCGGTAGAGGTCGCAGAAGGGTGGAAAAACACCTGTGTGCAGGGCAAAATGACTCATGGTGCATTCTATAGGATTCCCACGCTCCTGCTGGTGGTAGGCAGGTGGTTGATGGTGATAATGGAAGCCCCGAGTGTCCTCTAGGTGATCCACTTGGTTTCATCCCCCCTTCTCATATACCCCCTTAACTGGAAACACAAAAAAGGTAAAAAGTAGAAATTTTGAAATTTTCACTTTTTTGTTGATTGCCACTCACCTGTTCAACCTATATCTGAGATTGATGTCTCTAATTAACGTGCACCTGTGCGGCTACATGAATCAAATATATATATATATAAAAAAAATACTGTAATATAATACGCAACGAATGTGAGTTTTTTTATTGAGAATGAAATTTTAAATAATTAACAAAAAAGATTTATGCGTTATGGAATCAATAAACTATAAAAATAATTTTTAGATTAGGGTGGTTGTTAACAAACCCATGTGTAAATTTAATTAAAAATGTATACAAAATAAACCGAGTAATCCACAACGAATATGAGTTATTTATTGAAAATAAAATTTTTAATTATCACCGAAAACGATTTATTGTTACAAATCTTAGATGAAAAACGGGTAATTTTATTTTCTTGCTTCTTAATTTGGAAAATGAATAATTTTTTTTAAATTAAATGATTTTTAATAGAATTTTTTTCTAGTTTTTTAATAGTTTTTTTCATTTAAAACATGAATAGTAAAAACAATTTAAAAAATTTATTATGAAGTTAATGAACTACACAAATAAATTTTTAGGTTAGGTTGGTTGTTATAAATCTCACTCAAAAAGTATCGTTTTTTAGACACACTTCAAACATGATTCAACCCTCTCCCCCCCTAATGTAAAACATCATAAGATGACAACGAAAATAACAATAGAATAATAGAAAGTCTAGGAGTACTAAGAGCATATGATTTTTATCTGTTTCAATATCAAGTTAAAGAGATGAAGTACAGATGGCGCTAATTTATAACGCCAACTCTTACAGCGAAAGTGATGAATTTTTAAATCTTTAACTTTTGAATATCTGACACAACTGCAGCGTAGTCTGCCGAAATTCTATGTAAAACGTTCTAACATCAACAACAATTTAAATAATAAATAAATTCATTGTTAAAACATTATCTAGTTGATCGAATTGTGAATCTAAGCCATCCTCGACGTCCCTTGAACTTACACAAAAAATTTCATCAAAATCGGTCCAGCCGTCTAGGAGGAGTTCAGTGACATACACACGCACAGAAGAAATATATACAATGTGCGTTCCAAAGAAGAATTAGCTAGAGGTTGAAAAAACTAGCGCAGTTTGCGCCTTACGAAGTAAGGCGTAAACGGAGCGCCCTAGTAGATTGATGTCTCTAATTAACGTGTACCTGTGCGGCTACATGAATCAAATAGTTTGCGCCATCTTAGATCACCCTGTTTAGGCGCTAATGGCCGCAAAAGGGTGACACGTTAAATTCCAAAGTGTTTTTTGGTGAATTGCCACGCCCCTATTGGTGGTAGGCGGGTGATTGATGATGCAAATGGAAGCCCTGAGTGTCCTCTAAACGATGCAATTTGTTTGACCCACCTAGCTTATATACTCCGGCCGCTAGAGGTCGCAGAAGGGTGGAAAAACACCTGTGTGCAGGGCAAAATGACTCATGGTGCATTCTATAGGATTCCCACGCTCCTGCTGGTGGTAGGCAGGTGGTTGATGGTGATAATGGAAGCCCCGAGTGTCCTCTAGGTGATCCACTTGGTTTCATCCCCCCCTCTCATATACCCCCTTAACTGGAAACACAAAAAAGGTAAAAAGTAGAAATCTGAAATTTTCACTTTTTTGTTGATTGCCACTCACCTGTTCAACCTATGTCTGAGATTGATGTCTCTAATTAACGTGCACCTGTGCGGCTACATGAATCAAATAGTTTGCGCCATCTTAGATCACCCTGTTTAGGCGCTAATGGCCGCAAAAGGGTGACACGTTAAATTCCAAAGTGTTTTTTGGTGAATTGCCACGCCCCTATTGGTGGTAGGCGGGTGATTGATGATGCAAATGGAAGCCCTGAGTGTCCTCTAAACGATGCAATTTGTTTGACCCACCTAGCTTATATACTCCGGCCGCTAGAGGTCGCAGAAGGGTGGAAAAACACCTGTGTGCAGGGCAAAATGACTCATGGTGCATTCTATAGGATTCCCACGCTCCTGCTGGTGGTAGGCAGGTGGTTGATGGTGATAATGGAAGCCCCGAGTGTCCTCTAGGTGATCCACTTGGTTTCATCCCCCCCTCTCATATACCCCCTTAACTGGAAACACAAAAAAGGTAAAAAGTAGAAATTTTGAAATTTTCACTTTTTTGTTGATTGCCACTCACCTGTTCAACCTATATCTGAGATTGATGTCTCTAATTAACGTGCACCTGTGCGGCTACATGAATCAAATAGTTTTCGCCATCTTAGATCACCCTGTTTAGGCGCTAATGGCCGCAAAAGGGTGACACGTTAAATTCCAAAGTGTTTTTTGGTGAATTGCCACGCCCCTATTGGTGGTAGGCGGGTGATTGATGATGCAAATGGAAGCCCTGAGTGTCCTCTAAACGATGCAATTTGTTTGACCCACCTAGCTTATATACTCCGGCCGCTAGAGGTCGCAGAAGGGTGGAAAAACACCTGTGTGCAGGGCAAAATGACTCATGGTGCATTCTATAGGATTCCCACGCTCCTGCTGGTGGTAGGCAGGTGGTTGATGGTGATAATGGAAGCCCCGAGTGTCCTCTAGGTGATCCACTTGGTTTCATCCCCCCCTCTCATATACCCCCTTAACTGGAAACACAAAAAAGGTAAAAAGTAGAAATCTGAAATTTTCACTTTTTTGTTGATTGCCACTCACCTGTTCAACCTATATCTGAGATTGATGTCTCTAATTAACGTGCACCTGTGCGGCTACATGAGTCAACTAGTTTGCGCCATCTTAGATCACCCTGTTTAGGCGCTAATGGCCGCAAAAGGGTGACACGTTAAATTCCAAAATGTTTTTTGGTGAATTTCCACGCCCCTATTGGTGGTAGGCGGGTGATTGATGATGCAAATGGAAGCCCTGAGTGTCCTCTAAACGATGCAATTTGTTTGACCCACCTAGCTTATATACTCCGGCCGCTAGAGGTCGCAGAAGGGTGGAAAAACACCTGTGTGCAGGGCAAAATGACTCATGGTGCATTCTATAGGATTCCCACGCTCCTGCTGGTGGTAGGCAGGTGGTTGATGGTGATAATGGAAGCCCCGAGTGTCCTCTAGGTGATCCACTTGGTTTCATCCCCCCCTCTCATATACCCCCTTAACTGGAAACACAAAAAAGGTAAAAAGTAGAAATTTTGAAATTTTCACTTTTTTGTTGATTGCCACTCACCTGTTCAACCTATATCTGAGATTGATGTCTCTAATTAACGTGCACCTGTGCGGCTACATGAATCAAATAGTTTGCGCCATCTTAGATCACCCTGTTTAGGCGCTAATGGCCGCAAAAGGGTGACACGTTAAATTCCAAAGTGTTTTTTGGTGAATTGCCACGCCCCTATTGGTGGTAGGCGGGTGATTGATGATGCAAATGGAAGCCCTGAGTGTCCTCTAAACGATGCAATTTGTTTGACCCACCTAGCTTATATACTCCGGCCGCTAGAGGTCGCAGAAGGGTGGAAAAACACCTGTGTGCAGGGCAAAATGACTCATGGTGCATTCTATAGGATTCCCACGCTCCTGCTGGTGGTAGGCAGGTGGTTGATGGTGATAATGGAAGCCCCGAGTGTCCTCTAGGTGATCCACTTGGTTTCATCCCCCCCTCTCATATACCCCCTTAACTGGAAACACAAAAAGGTAAAAAGTAGAAATCTGAAATTTTCACTTTTTTGTTGATTGCCACTCACCTGTTCAACCTATATCTGAGATTGATGTCTCTAATTAACGTGCACCTGTGCGGCTACATGAATCAAATAGTTTGCGCCATCTTAGATCACCCTGTTTAGGCGCTAATGGCCGCAAAAGGGTGACACGTTAAATTCCAAAGTGTTTTTTGGTGAATTGCCACGCCCCTATAGGTGGTAGGCGGGTGATTGATGATGCAAATGGAAGCCCTGAGTGTCCTCTAAACGATGCAATTTGTTTGACCCACCTAGCTTATATACTCCGGCCGCTAGAGGTCGCAGAAGGGTGGAAAAACACCTGTGTGCAGGGCAAAATGACTCATGGTGCATTCTATAGGATTCCCACGCTCCTGCTGGTGGTAGGCAGGTGGTTGATGGTGATAATGGAAGCCCCGAGTGTCCTCTAGGTGATCCACTTGGTTTCATCCCCCCCTCTCATATACCCCCTTAACTGGAAACACAAAAAAGGTAAAAAGTAGAAATTTTGAAATTTTCACTTTTTTGTTGATTGCCACTCACCTGTTCAACCTATATCTGAGATTGATGTCTCTAATTAACGTGCACCTGTGCGGCTACATGAATCAAATAGTTTTCGCCATCTTAGATCACCCTGTTTAGGCGCTAATGGCCGCAAAAGGGTGACACGTTAAATTCCAAAGTGTTTTTTGGTGAATTGCCACGCCCCTATTGGTGGTAGGCGGGTGATTGATGATGCAAATGGAAGCCCTGAGTGTCCTCTAAACGATGCAATTTGTTTGACCCACCTAGCTTATATACTCCGGCCGCTAGAGGTCGCAGAAGGGTGGAAAAACACCTGTGTGCAGGGCAAAATGACTCATGGTGCATTCTATAGGATTCCCACGCTCCTGCTGGTGGTAGGCAGGTGGTTGATGAAGATAATGGAAGCCCCGAGTGTCCTCTAGGTGATCCACTTGGTTTCATCCCCCCCTCTCATATACCCCCTTAACTGGAAACACAAAAAAGGTAAAAAGTAGAAATTTTGAAATTTTCACTTTTTTGTTGATTGCCACTCACCTGTTCAACCTATATCTGAGATTGATGTCTCTAATTAACGTGCACCTGTGCGGCTACATGAATCAAATAGTTTGCGCCATCTTAGATCACCCTGTTTAGGCGCTAATGGCCGCAAAAGGGTGACACGTTAAATTCCAAAGTGTTTTTTGGTGAATTGCCACGCCCCTATTGGTGGTAGGCGGGTGATTGATGATGCAAATGGAAGCCCTGAGTGTCCTCTAAACGATGCAATTTGTTTGACCCACCTAGCTTATATACTCCGGCCGCTAGAGGTCGCAGAAGGGTGGAAAAACACCTGTGTGCAGGGCAAAATGACTCATGGTGCATTCTATAGGATTCCCACGCTCCTGCTGGTGGTAGGCAGGTGGTTGATGGTGATAATGGAAGCCCCGAGTGTCCTCTAGGTGATCCACTTGGTTTCATCCCCCCCTCTCATATACCCCCTTAACTGGAAACACAAAAAAGGTAAAAAGTAGAAATCTGAAATTTTCACTTTTTTGTTGATTGCCACTCACCTGTTCAACCTATATCTGAGATTGATGTCTCTAATTAACGTGCACCTGTGCGGCTACATGAGTCAACTAGTTTGCGCCATCTTAGATCACCCTGTTTAGGCGCTAATGGCCGCAAAAGGGTGACACGTTAAATTCCAAAATGTTTTTTGGTGAATTTCCACGCCCCTATTGGTGGTAGGCGGGTGATTGATGATGCAAATGGAAGCCCTGAGTGTCCTCTAAACGATGCAATTTGTTTGACCCACCTAGCTTATATACTCCGGCCGCTAGAGGTCGCAGAAGGGTGGAAAAACACCTGTGTGCAGGGCAAAATGACTCATGGTGCATTCTATAGGATTCCCACGCTCCTGCTGGTGGTAGGCAGGTGGTTGATGGTGATAATGGAAGCCCCGAGTGTCCTCTAGGTGATCCACTTGGTTTCATCCCCCCCTCTCATATACCCCCTTAACTGGAAACACAAAAAAGGTAAAAAGTAGAAATTTTGAAATTTTCACTTTTTTGTTGATTGCCACTCACCTGTTCAACCTATATCTGAGATTGATGTCTCTAATTAACGTGCACCTGTGCGGCTACATGAATCAAATAGTTTGCGCCATCTTAGATCACCCTGTTTAGGCGCTAATGGCCGCAAAAGGGTGACACGTTAAATTCCAAAGTGTTTTTTGGTGAATTGCCACGCCCCTATTGGTGGTAGGCGGGTGATTGATGATGCAAATGGAAGCCCTGAGTGTCCTCTAAACGATGCAATTTGTTTGACCCACCTAGCTTATATACTCCGGCCGCTAGAGGTCGCAGAAGGGTGGAAAAACACCTGTGTGCAGGGCAAAATGACTCATGGTGCATTCTATAGGATTCCCACGCTCCTGCTGGTGGTAGGCAGGTGGTTGATGGTGATAATGGAAGCCCCGAGTGTCCTCTAGGTGATCCACTTGGTTTCATCCCCCCCTCTCATATACCCCCTTAACTGGAAACACAAAAAGGTAAAAAGTAGAAATCTGAAATTTTCACTTTTTTGTTGATTGCCACTCACCTGTTCAACCTATATCTGAGATTGATGTCTCTAATTAACGTGCACCTGTGCGGCTACATGAATCAAATAGTTTGCGCCATCTTAGATCACCCTGTTTAGGCGCTAATGGCCGCAAAAGGGTGACACGTTAAATTCCAAAGTGTTTTTTGGTGAATTGCCACGCCCCTATAGGTGGTAGGCGGGTGATTGATGATGCAAATGGAAGCCCTGAGTGTCCTCTAAACGATGCAATTTGTTTGACCCACCTAGCTTATATACTCCGGCCGCTAGAGGTCGCAGAAGGGTGGAAAAACACCTGTGTGCAGGGCAAAATGACTCATGGTGCATTCTATAGGATTCCCACGCTCCTGCTGGTGGTAGGCAGGTGGTTGATGGTGATAATGGAAGCCCCGAGTGTCCTCTAGGTGATCCACTTGGTTTCATCCCCCCCTCTCATATACCCCCTTAACTGGAAACACAAAAAAGGTAAAAAGTAGAAATTTTGAAATTTTCACTTTTTTGTTGATTGCCACTCACCTGTTCAACCTATATCTGAGATTGATGTCTCTAATTAACGTGCACCTGTGCGGCTACATGAATCAAATAGTTTTCGCCATCTTAGATCACCCTGTTTAGGCGCTAATGGCCGCAAAAGGGTGACACGTTAAATTCCAAAGTGTTTTTTGGTGAATTGCCACGCCCCTATTGGTGGTAGGCGGGTGATTGATGATGCAAATGGAAGCCCTGAGTGTCCTCTAAACGATGCAATTTGTTTGACCCACCTAGCTTATATACTCCGGCCGCTAGAGGTCGCAGAAGGGTGGAAAAACACCTGTGTGCAGGGCAAAATGACTCATGGTGCATTCTATAGGATTCCCACGCTCCTGCTGGTGGTAGGCAGGTGGTTGATGAAGATAATGGAAGCCCCGAGTGTCCTCTAGGTGATCCACTTGGTTTCATCCCCCCCTCTCATATACCCCCTTAACTGGAAACACAAAAAAGGTAAAAAGTAGAAATTTTGAAATTTTCACTTTTTTGTTGATTGCCACTCACCTGTTCAACCTATATCTGAGATTGATGTCTCTAATTAACGTGCACCTGTGCGGCTACATGAATCAAATAGTTTGCGCCATCTTAGATCACCCTGTTTAGGCGCTAATGGCCGCAAAAGGGTGACACGTTAAATTCCAAAGTGTTTTTTGGTGAATTGCCACGCCCCTATTGGTGGTAGGCGGGTGATTGATGATGCAAATGGAAGCCCTGAGTGTCCTCTAAACGATGCAATTTGTTTGACCCACCTAGCTTATATACTCCGGCCGCTAGAGGTCGCAGAAGGGTGGAAAAACACCTGTGTGCAGGGCAAAATGACTCATGGTGCATTCTATAGGATTCCCACGCTCCTGCTGGTGGTAGGCAGGTGGTTGATGGTGATAATGGAAGCCCCGAGTGTCCTCTAGGTGATCCACTTGGTTTCATCCCCCCCTCTCATATACCCCCTTAACTGGAAACACAAAAAAGGTAAAAAGTAGAAATTTTGAAATTTTCACTTTTTTGTTGATTGCCACTCACCTGTTCAACCTATATCTGAGATTGATGTCTCTAATTAACGTGCACCTGTGCGGCTACATGAATCAAATAGTTTGCGCCATCTTAGATCACCCTGTTTAGGCGCTAATGGCCGCAAAAGGGTGACACGTTAAATTCCAAAGTGTTTTTTGGTGAATTGCCACGCCCCTATTGGTGGTAGGCGGGTGATTGATGATGCAAATGGAAGCCCTGAGTGTCCTCTAAACGATGCAATTTGTTTGACCCACCTAGCTTATATACTCCGGCCGCTATAGGTCGCAGAAGGGTGGAAAAACACCTGTGTGCAGGGCAAAATGACTCATGGTGCATTCTATAGGATTCCCACGCTCCTGCTGGTGGTAGGCAGGTGGTTGATGGTGATAATGGAAGCCCCGAGTGTCCTCTAGGTGATCCACTTGGTTTCATCCCCCCCTCTCATATACCCCCTTAACTGGAAACACAAAAAGGTAAAAAGTAGAAATTTTGAAATTTTCACTTTTTTGTTGATTGCCACTCACCTGTTCAACCTATATCTGAGATTGATGTCTCTAATTAACGTGCACCTGTGCGGCTACATGAATCAAATAGTTTTCGCCATCTTAGATCACCCTGTTTAGGCGCTAATGGCCGCAAAAGGGTGACACGTTAAATTCCAAAGTGTTTTTTGGTGAATTGCCACGCCCCTATTGGTGGTAGGCGGGTGATTGATGATGCAAATGGAAGCCCTGAGTGTCCTCTAAACGATGCAATTTGTTTGACCCACCTAGCTTATATACTCCGGCCGCTAGAGGTCGCAGAAGGGTGGAAAAACACCTGTGTGCAGGGCAAAATGACTCATGGTGCATTCTATAGGATTCCCACGCTCCTGCTGGTGGTAGGCAGGTGGTTGATGGTGATAATGGAAGCCCCGAGTGTCCTCTAGGTGATCCACTTGGTTTCATCCCCCCCTCTCATATACCCCCTTAACTGGAAACACAAAAAGGTAAAAAGTAGAAATCTGAAATTTTCACTTTTTTGTTGATTGCCACTCACCTGTTCAACCTATATCTGAGATTGATATCTCTAATTAACGTGCACCTGTGCGGCTACATGAATCAAATAGTTTGCGCCATCTTAGATCACCCTGTTTAGGCGCTAATGGCCGCAAAAGGGTGACACGTTAAATTAAAGTTATTGGTGGTAGGCGGGTGATTGATGATGCAAATGGAAGCCCTGAGTGTCCTCTAAACGATGCAATTTGTTTGACCCACCTAGCTTATATACTCCGGCCGCTAGAGGTCGCAGAAGGGTGGAAAAACACCTGTGTGCAGGGCAAAATGACTCATGGTGCATTCTATAGGATTCCCACGCTCCTGCTGGTGGTAGGCAGGTGGTTGATGGTGATAATGGAAGCCCCGAGTGTCCTCTAGGTGATCCACTTGGTTTCACCCCCCCCTCTCATATACCCCCTTAACTGGAAACACAAAAAAGGTAAAAAGTAGAAATTTTGAAATTTTCACTTTTTTGTTGATTGCCACTCACCTGTTCAACCTATATCTGAGATTGATGTCTCTAATTAACGTGCACCTGTGCGGCTACATGAATCAAATAGTTTGCGCCATCTTAGATCACCCTGTTTAGGCGCTAATGGCCGCAAAAGGGTGACACGTTAAATTCCAAAGTGTTTTTTGGTGAATTGCCACGCCCCTATTGGTGGTAGGCGGGTGATTGATGATGCAAATGGAAGCCCTGAGTGTCCTCTAAACGATGCAATTTGTTTGACCCACCTAGCTTATATACTCCGGCCGCTAGAGGTCGCAGAAGGGTGGAAAAACACCTGTGTGCAGGGCAAAATGACTCATGGTGCATTCTATAGGATTCCCACGCTCCTGCTGGTGGTAGGCAGGTGGTTGATGGTGATAATGGAAGCCCCGAGTGTCCTCTAGGTGATCCACTTGGTTTCATCCCCCCCTCTCATATACCCCCTTAACTGGAAACACAAAAAAGGTAAAAAGTAGAAATTTTGAAATTTTCACTTTTTTGTTGATTGCCACTCACCTGTTCAACCTATATCTGAGATTGATGTCTCTAATTAACGTGCACCTGTGCGGCTACATGAATCAAATATATATATATATAAAAAAAATACTGTAATATAATACGCAACGAATGTGAGTTTTTTTATTGAGAATGAAATTTTAAATAATTAACAAAAAAGATTTATGCGTTATGGAATCAATAAACTATAAAAATAATTTTTAGATTAGGGTGGTTGTTAACAAACCCATGTGTAAATTTAATTAAAAATGTATACAAAATAAACCGAGTAATCCACAACGAATATGAGTTATTTATTGAAAATAAAATTTTTAATTATCACCGAAAACGATTTATTGTTACAAATCTTAGATGAAAAACGGGTAATTTTATTTTCTTGCTTCTTAATTTGGAAAATGAATAATTTTTTTTAAATTAAATGATTTTTAATAGAATTTTTTTCTAGTTTTTTAATAGTTTTTTTCATTTAAAACATGAATAGTAAAAACAATTTAAAAAATTTATTATGAAGTTAATGAACTACACAAATAAATTTTTAGGTTAGGTTGGTTGTTATAAATCTCACTCAAAAAGTATCGTTTTTTAGACACACTTCAAACATGATTCAACCCTCTCCCCCCCTAATGTAAAACATCATAAGATGACAACGAAAATAACAATAGAATAATAGAAAGTCTAGGAGTACTAAGAGCATATGATTTTTATCTGTTTCAATATCAAGTTAAAGAGATGAAGTACAGATGGCGCTAATTTATAACGCCAACTCTTACAGCGAAAGTGATGAATTTTTAAATCTTTAACTTTTGAATATCTGACACAACTGCAGCGTAGTCTGCCGAAATTCTATGTAAAACGTTCTAACATCAACAACAATTTAAATAATAAATAAATTCATTGTTAAAACATTATCTAGTTGATCGAATTGTGAATCTAAGCCATCCTCGACGTCCCTTGAACTTACACAAAAAATTTCATCAAAATCGGTCCAGCCGTCTAGGAGGAGTTCAGTGACATACACACGCACAGAAGAAATATATACAATGTGCGTTCCAAAGAAGAATTAGCTAGAGGTTGAAAAAACTAGCGCAGTTTGCGCCTTACGAAGTAAGGCGTAAACGGAGCGCCCTAGTAGATTGATGTCTCTAATTAACGTGCACCTGTGCGGCTACATGAATCAAATAGTTTGCGCCATCTTAGATCACCCTGTTTAGGCGCTAATGGCCGCAAAAGGGTGACACGTTAAATTCCAAAGTGTTTTTTGGTGAATTGCCACGCCCCTATTGGTGGTAGGCGGGTGATTGATGATGCAAATGGAAGCCCTGAGTGTCCTCTAAACGATGCAATTTGTTTGACCCCCCTAGCTTATATACTCCGGCCGCTAGAGGTCGCAGAAGGGTGGAAAAACACCTGTGTGCAGGGCAAAATGACTCATGGTGCATTCTATAGGATTCCCACGCTCCTGCTGGTGGTAGGCAGGTGGTTGATGGTGATAATGGAAGCCCCGAGTGTCCTCTAGGTGATCCACTTGGTTTCATCCCCCCCTCTCATATACCCCCTTAACTGGAAACACAAAAAAGGTAAAAAGTAGAAATTTTGAAATTTTCACTTTTTTGTTGATTGCCACTCACCTGTTCAACCTATATCTGAGATTGATGTCTCTAATTAACGTGCACCTGTGCGGCTACATGAATCAAATAGTTTGCACCATCTTAGATCACCCTGTTTAGGCGCTAATGGCCGCAAAAGGGTGACACGTTAAATTCCAAAGTGTTTTTTGGTGAATTGCCACGCCCCTATTGGTGGTAGGCGGGTGATTGATGATGCAAATGGAAGCCCTGAGTGTCCTCTAAACGATGCAATTTGTTTGACCCACCTAGCTTATATACTCCGGCCGCTAGAGGTCGCAGAAGGGTGGAAAAACACCTGTGTGCAGGGCAAAATGACTCATGGTGCATTCTATAGGATTCCCACGCTCCTGCTGGTGGTAGGCAGGTGGTTGATGGTGATAATGGAAGCCCCGAGTGTCCTCTAGGTGATCCACTTGGTTTCATCCCCCCCTCTCATATACCCCCTTAACTGGAAACACAAAAAAGGTAAAAAGTAGAAATTTTGAAATTTTCACTTTTTTGTTGATTGCCACTCACCTGTTCAACCTATATCTGAGATTGATGTCTCTAATTAACGTGCACCTGTGCGGCTACATGAATCAAATATATATATATATAAAAAAAATACTGTAATATAATACGCAACGAATGTGAGTTTTTTTATTGAGAATGAAATTTTAAATAATTAACAAAAAAGATTTATGCGTTATGGAATCAATAAACTATAAAAATAATTTTTAGATTAGGGTGGTTGTTAACAAACCCATGTGTAAATTTAATTAAAAATGTATACAAAATAAACCGAGTAATCCACAACGAATATGAGTTATTTATTGAAAATAAAATTTTTAATTATCACCGAAAACGATTTATTGCTACAAATCTTAGATGAAAAACGGGTAATTTTATTTTCTTGCTTCTTAATTTGGAAAATGAATAATTTTTTTTAAATTAAATGATTTTTAATAGAATTTTTTTCTAGTTTTTTAATAGTTTTTTTCATTTAAAACATGAATAGTAAAAACAATTTAAAAAATTTATTATGAAGTTAATGAACTACACAAATAAATTTTTAGGTTAGGTTGGTTGTTATAAATCTCACTCAAAAAGTATCGTTTTTTAGACACACTTCAAACATGATTCAACCCTCTCCCCCCCTAATGTAAAACATCATAAGATGACAACGAAAATAACAATAGAATAATAGAAAGTCTAGGAGTACTAAGAGCATATGATTTTTATCTGTTTCAATATCAAGTTAAAGAGATGAAGTACAGATGGCGCTAATTTATAACGCCAACTCTTACAGCGAAAGTGATGAATTTTTAAATCTTTAACTTTTGAATATCTGACACAACTGCAGCGTAGTCTGCCGAAATTCTATGTAAAACGTTCTAACATCAACAACAATTTAAATAATAAATAAATTCATTGTTAAAACATTATCTAGTTGATCGAATTGTGAATCTAAGCCATCCTCGACGTCCCTTGAACTTACACAAAAAATTTCATCAAAATCGGTCCAGCCGTCTAGGAGGAGTTCAGTGACATACACACGCACAGAAGAAATATATACAATGTGCGTTCCAAAGAAGAATTAGCTAGAGGTTGAAAAAACTAGCGCAGTTTGCGCCTTACGAAGTAAGGCGTAAACGGAGCGCCCTAGTAGATTGATGTCTCTAATTAACGTGCACCTGTGCGGCTACATGAATCAAATAGTTTGCGCCATCTTAGATCACCCTGTTTAGGCGCTAATGGCCGCAAAAGGGTGACACGTTAAATTCCAAAGTGTTTTTTGGTGAATTGCCACGCCCCTATTGGTGGTAGGCGGGTGATTGATGATGCAAATGGAAGCCCTGAGTGTCCTCTAAACGATGCAATTTGTTTGACCCACCTAGCTTATATACTCCGGCCGCTAGAGGTCGCAGAAGGGTGGAAAAACACCTGTGTGCAGGGCAAAATGACTCATGGTGCATTCTATAGGATTCCCACGCTCCTGCTAGTGGTAGGCAGGTGGTTGATGGTGATAATGGAAGCCCCGAGTGTCCTCTAGGTGATCCACTTGGTTTCATCCCCCCCTCTCATATACCCCTATAACTGGAAACACAAAAAAGGTAAAAAGTAGAAATTTTGAAATTTTCACTTTTTTGTTGATTGCCACTCACCTGTTCAACCTATATCTGAGATTGATGTCTCTAATTAACGTGCACCTGTGCGGCTACATGAATCAAATAGTTTGCGCCATCTTAGATCACCCTGTTTAGGCGCTAATGGCCGCAAAAGGGTGACACGTTAAATTCCAAAGTGTTTTTTGGTGAATTGCCACGCCCCTATTGGTGGTAGGCGGGTGATTGATGATGCAAATGGAAGCCCTGAGTGTCCTCTAAACGATGCAATTTGTTTGACCCACCTAGCTTATATACTCCGGCCGCTAGAGGTCGCAGAAGGGTGGAAAAACACCTGTGTGCAGGGCAAAATGACTCATGGTGCATTCTATAGGATTCCCACGCTCCTGCTGGTGGTAGGCAGGTGGTTGATGGTGATAATGGAAGCCCCGAGTGTCCTCTAGGTGATCCACTTGGTTTCATCCCCCCCTCTCATATACCCCCTTAACTGGAAACACAAAAAAGGTAAAAAGTAGAAATTTTGAAATTTTCACTTTTTTGTTGATTGCCACTCACCTGTTCAACCTATATCTGAGATTGATGTCTCTAATTAACGTGCACCTGTGCGGCTACATGAATCAAATAGTTTGCGCCATCTTAGATCACCCTGTTTAGGCGCTAATGGCCGCAAAAGGGTGACACGTTAAATTCCAAAGTGTTTTTTGGTGAATTGCCACGCCCCTATTGGTGGTAGGCGGGTGATTGATGATGCAAATGGAAGCCCTGAGTGTCCTCTAAACGATGCAATTTGTTTGACCCACCTAGCTTATATACTCCGGCCGCTAGAGGTCGCAGAAGGGTGGAAAAACACCTGTGTGCAGGGCAAAATGACTCATGGTGCATTCTATAGGATTCCCACGCTCCTGCTGGTGGTAGGCAGGTGGTTGATGGTGATAATGGAAGCCCCGAGTGTCCTCTAGGTGATCCACTTAGTTTCATCCCCCCCTCTCATATACCCCCTTAACTGGAAACACAAAAAAGGTAAAAAGTAGAAATTTTGACATTTTCACTTTTTTGTTGATTGCCACTCACCTGTTCAACCTATATCTGAGATTGATGTCTCTAATTAACGTGCACCTGTGCGGCTACATGAATCAAATAGTTTGCGCCATCTTAGATCACCCTGTTTAGGCGCTAATGGCCGCAAAAGGGTGACACGTTAAATTCCAAAGTGTTTTTTGGTGAATTGCCACGCCCCTATTGGTGGTAGGCGGGTGATTGATGATGCAAATGGAAGCCCTGAGTGTCCTCTAAACGATGCAATTTGTTTGACCCACCTAGCTTATATACTCCGGCCGCTAGAGGTCGCAGAAGGGTGGAAAAACACCTGTGTGCAGGGCAAAATGACTCATGGTGCATTCTATAGGATTCCCACGCTCCTGCTGGTGGTAGGCAGGTGGTTGATGGTGATAATGGAAGCCCCGAGTGTCCTCTAGGTGATCCACTTGGTTTCATCCCCCCCTCTCATATACCCCCTTAACTGGAAACACAAAAAAGGTAAAAAGTAGAAATTTTGAAATTTTCACTTTTTTGTTGATTGCCACTCACCTGTTCAACCTATATCTGAGATTGATGTCTCTAATTAACGTGCACCTGTGCGGCTACATGAATCAAATAGTTTGCGCCATCTTAGATCACCCTGTTTAGGCGCTAATGGCCGCAAAAGGGTGACACGTTAAATTCCAAAGTGTTTTTTGGTGAATTGCCACGCCCCTATTGGTGGTAGGCGGGTGATTGATGATGCAAATGGAAGCCCTGAGTGTCCTCTAAACGATGCAATTTGTTTGACCCACCTAGCTTATATACTCCGGCCGCTAGAGGTCGCAGAAGGGTGGAAAAACACCTGTGTGCAGGGCAAAATGACTCATGGTGCATTCTATAGGATTCCCACGCTCCTGCTGGTGGTAGGCAGGTGGTTGATGGTGATAATGGAAGCCCCGAGTGTCCTCTAGGTGATCCACTTGGTTTCATCCCCCCCTCTCATATACCCCCTTAACTGGAAACACAAAAAAGGTAAAAAGTAGAAATTTTGAAATTTTCACTTTTTTGTTGATTGCCACTCACCTGTTCAACCTATATCTGAGATTGATGTCTCTAATTAACGTGCACCTATGCGGCTACATGAATCAAATATATATATATATATAAAAAATACTGTAATATAATACGCAACGAATGTGAGTTTTTTTATTGAGAATGAAATTTTAAATAATTAACAAAAAAGATTTATGCGTTATGGAATCAATAAACTATAAAAATAATTTTTAGATTAGGGTGGTTGTTAACAAACCCATGTGTAAATTTAATTAAAAATGTATACAAAATAAACCGAGTAATCCACAACGAATATGAGTTATTTATTGAAAATAAAATTTTTAATTATCACCGAAAACGATTTATTGTTACAAATCTTAGATGAAAAACGGGTAATTTTATTTTCTTGCTTCTTAATTTGGAAAATGAATAATTTTTTTTAAATTAAATGATTTTTAATAGAATTTTTTTCTAGTTTTTTAATAGTTTTTTTCATTTAAAACATGAATAGTAAAAACAATTTAAAAAATTTATTATGAAGTTAATGAACTACACAAATAAATTTTTAGGTTAGGTTGGTTGTTATAAATCTCACTCAAAAAGTATCGTTTTTTAGACACACTTCAAACATGATTCAACCCTCTCCCCCCCTAATGTAAAACATCATAAGATGACAACGAAAATAACAATAGAATAATAGAAAGTCTAGGAGTACTAAGAGCATATGATTTTTATCTGTTTCAATATCAAGTTAAAGAGATGAAGTACAGATGGCGCTAATTTATAACGCCAACTCTTACAGCGAAAGTGATGAATTTTTAAATCTTTAACTTTTGAATATCTGACACAACTGCAGCGTAGTCTGCCGAAATTCTATGTAAAACGTTCTAACATCAACAACAATTTAAATAATAAATAAATTCATTGTTAAAACATTATCTAGTTGATCGAATTGTGAATCTAAGCCATCCTCGACGTCCCTTGAACTTACACAAAAAATTTCATCAAAATCGGTCCAGCCGTCTAGGAGGAGTTCAGTGACATACACACGCACAGAAGAAATATATACAATGTGCGTTCCAAAGAAGAATTAGCTAGAGGTTGAAAAAACTAGCGCAGTTTGCGCCTTACGAAGTAAGGCGTAAACGGAGCGCCCTAGTAGATTGATGTCTCTAATTAACGTGCACCTGTGCGGCTACATGAATCAAATAGTTTGCGCCATCTTAGATCACCCTGTTTAGGCGCTAATGGCCGCAAAAGGGTGACACGTTAAATTCCAAAGTGTTTTTTGGTGAATTGCCACGCCCCTATTGGCGGTAGGCGGGTGATTGATGATGCAAATGGAAGCCCTGAGTGTCCTCTAAACGATGCAATTTGTTTGACCCACCTAGCTTATATACTCCGGCCGCTAGAGGTCGCAGAAGGGTGGAAAAACACCTGTGTGCAGGGCAAAATGACTCATGGTGCATTCTATAGGATTCCCACGCTCCTGCTGGTGGTAGGCAGGTGGTTGATGGTGATAATGGAAGCCCCGAGTGTCCTCTAGGTGATCCACTTGGTTTCATCCCCCCCTCTCATATACCCCCTTAACTGGAAACACAAAAAAGGTAAAAAGTAGAAATTTTGAAATTTTCACTTTTTTGTTGATTGCCACTCACCTGTTCAACCTATATCTGAGATTGATGTCTCTAATTAACGTGCACCTGTGCGGCTACATGAATCAAATAGTTTGCGCCATCTTAGATCACCCTGTTTAGGCGCTAATGGCCGCAAAAGGGTGACACGTTAAATTCCAAAGTGTTTTTTGGTGAATTGCCACGCCCCTATTGGTGGTAGGCGGGTGATTGATGATGCAAATGGAAGCCCTGAGTGTCCTCTAAACGATGCAATTTGTTTGACCCACCTAGCTTATATACTCCGGCCGCTAGAGGTCGCAGAAGGGTGGAAAAACACCTGTGTGCAGGGCAAAATGACTCATGGTGCATTCTATAGGATTCCCACGCTCCTGCTGGTGGTAGGCAGGTGGTTGATGGTGATAATGGAAGCCCCGAGTGTCCTCTAGGTGATCCACTTGGTTTCATCCCCCCCTCTCATATACCCCCTTAACTGGAAACACAAAAAAGGTAAAAAGTAGAAATTTTGAAATTTTCACTTTTTTGTTGATTGCCACTCACCTGTTCAACCTATATCTGAGATTGATGTCTCTAATTAACGTGCACCTATGCGGCTACATGAATCAAATATATATATATATATAAAAAATACTGTAATATAATACGCAACGAATGTGAGTTTTTTTATTGAGAATGAAATTTTAAATAATTAACAAAAAAGATTTATGCGTTATGGAATCAATAAACTATAAAAATAATTTTTAGATTAGGGTGGTTGTTAACAAACCCATGTGTAAATTTAATTAAAAATGTATACAAAATAAACCGAGTAATCCACAACGAATATGAGTTATTTATTGAAAATAAAATTTTTAATTATCACCGAAAACGATTTATTGTTACAAATCTTAGATGAAAAACGGGTAATTTTATTTTCTTGCTTCTTAATTTGGAAAATGAATAATTTTTTTTAAATTAAATGATTTTTAATAGAATTTTTTTCTAGTTTTTTAATAGTTTTTTTCATTTAAAACATGAATAGTAAAAACAATTTAAAAAATTTATTATGAAGTTAATGAACTACACAAATAAATTTTTAGGTTAGGTTGGTTGTTATAAATCTCACTCAAAAAGTATCGTTTTTTAGACACACTTCAAACATGATTCAACCCTCTCCCCCCCTAATGTAAAACATCATAAGATGACAACGAAAATAACAATAGAATAATAGAAAGTCTAGGAGTACTAAGAGCATATGATTTTTATCTGTTTCAATATCAAGTTAAAGAGATGAAGTACAGATGGCGCTAATTTATAACGCCAACTCTTACAGCGAAAGTGATGAATTTTTAAATCTTTAACTTTTGAATATCTGACACAACTGCAGCGTAGTCTGCCGAAATTCTATGTAAAACGTTCTAACATCAACAACAATTTAAATAATAAATAAATTCATTGTTAAAACATTATCTAGTTGATCGAATTGTGAATCTAAGCCATCCTCGACGTCCCTTGAACTTACACAAAAAATTTCATCAAAATCGGTCCAGCCGTCTAGGAGGAGTTCAGTGACATACACAGAAGAAATATATACAATGTGCGTTCCAAAGAAGAATTAGCTAGAGGTTGAAAAAACTAGCGCAGTTTGCGCCTTACGAAGTAAGGCGTAAACGGAGCGCCCTAGTAGATTGATGTCTCTAATTAACGTGCACCTGTGCGGCTACATGAATCAAATAGTTTGCGCCATCTTAGATCACCCTGTTTAGGCGCTAATGGCCGCAAAAGGGTGACACGTTAAATTCCAAAGTGTTTTTTGGTGAATTGCCACGCCCCTATTGGCGGTAGGCGGGTGATTGATGATGCAAATGGAAGCCCTGAGTGTCCTCTAAACGATGCAATTTGTTTGACCCACCTAGCTTATATACTCCGGCCGCTAGAGGTCGCAGAAGGGTGGAAAAACACCTGTGTGCAGGGCAAAATGACTCATGGTGCATTCTATAGGATTCCCACGCTCCTGCTGGTGGTAGGCAGGTGGTTGATGGTGATAATGGAAGCCCCGAGTGTCCTCTAGGTGATCCACTTGGTTTCATCCCCCCCTCTCATATACCCCCTTAACTGGAAACACAAAAAAGGTAAAAAGTAGAAATTTTGAAATTTTCACTTTTTTGTTGATTGCCACTCACCTGTTCAACCTATATCTGAGATTGATGTCTCTAATTAACGTGCACCTGTGCGGCTACATGAATCAAATAGTTTGCGCCATCTTAGATCACCCTGTTTAGGCGCTAATGGCCGCAAAAGGGTGACACGTTAAATTCCAAAGTGTTTTTTGGTGAATTGCCACGCCCCTATTGGTGGTAGGCGGGTGATTGATGATGAAAATGGAAGCCCTGAGTGTCCTCTAAACGATGCAATTTGTTTGACCCACCTAGCTTATATACTCCGGCCGCTAGAGGTCGCAGAAGGGTGGAAAAACACCTGTGTGCAGGGCAAAATGACTCATGGTGCATTCTATAGGATTCCCACGCTCCTGCTGGTGGTAGGCAGGTGGTTGATGGTGATAATGGAAGCCCCGAGTGTCCTCTAGGTGATCCACTTGGTTTCATCCCCCCCTCTCATATACCCCCTTAACTGGAAACACAAAAAAGGTAAAAAGTAGAAATTTTGAAATTTTCACTTTTTTGTTGATTGCCACTCACCTGTTCAACCTATATCTGAGATTGATGTCTCTAATTAACGTGCACCTGTGCGGCTACATGAATCAAATAGTTTGCGTCATCTTAGATCACCCTGTTTAGGCGCTAATGGCCGCAAAAGGGTGACACGTTAAATTCCAAAGTGTTTTTTGGTGAATTGCCACGCCCCTATTGGTGGTAGGCGGGTGATTGATGATGCAAATGGAAGCCCTGAGTGTCCTCTAAACGATGCAATTTGTTTGACCCACCTAGCTTATATACTCCGGCCGCTAGAGGTCGCAGAAGGGTGGAAAAACACCTGTGTGCAGGGCAAAATGACTCATGGTGCATTCTATAGGATTCCCACGCTCCTGCTGGTGGTAGGCAGGTGGTTGATGGTGATAATGGAAGCCCCGAGTGTCCTCTAGGTGATCCACTTGGTTTCATCCCCCCCTCTCATATACCCCCTTAACTGGAAACACAAAAAAGGTAAAAAGTAGAAATTTTGAAATTTTCACTTTTTTGTTGATTGCCACTCACCTGTTCAACCTATATCTGAGATTGATGTCTCTAATTAACGTGCACCTGTGCGGCTACATGAATCAAATAGTTTGCGCCATCTTAGATCACCCTGTTTAGGCGCTAATGGCCGCAAAAGGGTGACACGTTAAATTCCAAAGTGTTTTTTGGTGAATTGCCACGCCCCTATTGGTGGTAGGCGGGTGATTGATGATGCAAATGGAAGCCCTGAGTGTCCTCTAAACGATGCAATTTGTTTGACCCACCTAGCTTATATACTCCGGCCGCTAGAGGTCGCAGAAGGGTGGAAAAACACCTGTGTGCAGGGCAAAATGACTCATGGTGCATTCTATAGGATTCCCACGCTCCTGCTGGTGGTAGGCAGGTGGTTGATGGTGATAATGGAAGCCCCGAGTGTCCTCTAGGTGATCCACTTGGTTTCATCCCCCCCTCTCATATACCCCCTTAACTGGAAACACAAAAAAGGTAAAAAGTAGAAATTTTGAAATTTTCACTTTTTTGTTGATTGCCACTCACCTGTTCAACCTATATCTGAGATTGATGTCTCTAATTAACGTGCACCTGTGCGGCTACATGAATCAAATAGTTTGCGCCATCTTAGATC
Source organism: Bactrocera oleae (assembly GCF_042242935.1). Classification (NCBI taxonomy): domain Eukaryota; kingdom Metazoa; phylum Arthropoda; class Insecta; order Diptera; family Tephritidae; genus Bactrocera; species Bactrocera oleae. The sequence continues at coordinate 38,146,833 of NC_091541.1, forward strand.
ACCCTGTTTAGGCGCTAATGGCCGCAAAAGGATGACACGTTAAATTCCAAAGTGTTTTTTGGTGAATTGCCACGCCCCTATTGGTGGTAGGCGGGTGATTGATGATGCAAATGGAAGCCCTGAGTGTCCTCTAAACGATGCAATTTGTTTGACCCACCTAGCTTATATACTCCGGCCGCTAGAGGTCGCAGAAGGGTGGAAAAACACCTGTGTGCAGGGCAAAATGACTCATGGTGCATTCTATAGGATTCCCACGCTCCTGCTGGTGGTAGGCAGGTGGTTGATGGTGATAATGGAAGCCCCGAGTGTCCTCTAGGTGATCCACTTGGTTTCATCCCCCCCTCTCATATACCCCCTTAACTGGAAACACAAAAAAGGTAAAAAGTAGAAATTTTGAAATTTTCACTTTTTTGTTGATTGCCACTCACCTGTTCAACCTATATCTGAGATTGATGTCTCTAATTAACGTGCACCTGTGCGGCTACATGAATCAAATAGTTTGCGCCATCTTAGATCACCCTGTTTAGGCGCTAATGGCCGCAAAAGGGTGACACGTTAAATTCCAAAGTGTTTTTTGGTGAATTGCCACGTCCCTATTGGTGGTAGGCGGGTGATTGATGATGCAAATGGAAGCCCTGAGTGTCCTCTAAACGATGCAATTTGTTTGACCCACCTAGCTTATATACTCCGGCCGCTAGAGGTCGCAGAAGGGTGGAAAAACACCTGTGTGCAGTAAATTCCAAAGTGTTTTTGGGTGAATTGCCACGCCCCTATTGGTGGTAGGCGGGTGATTGATGATGCAAATGGAAGCCCTGAGTGTCCTCTAAACGATGCAATTTGTTTGACCCACCTAGCTTATATACTCCGGCCGCTAGAGGTCGCAGAAGGGTGGAAAAACACCTGTGTGTGGCAAAATGACTCATGGTGCATTCTATAGGATTCCCACGCTCCTGCTGGTGGTAGGCAGGTGGTTGATGGTGATAATGGAAGCTCCGAGTGTCCTCTAGGTGATCCACTTGGTTTCATCCCCCCCTCTCATATACCCCCTTAACTGGAAACACAAAAAAGGTAAAAAGTAGAAATTTTGAAATTTTCACTTTTTTGTTGATTGCCACTCACCTGTTCAACCTATATCTGAGATTGATGTCTCTAATTAACGTGCACCTGTGCGGCTACATGAATCAAATATATATATATATAAAAAAAATACTGTAATATAATACGCAACGAATGTGAGTTTTTTTATTGAGAATGAAATTTTAAATAATTAACAAAAAAGATTTATGCGTTATGGAATCAATAAACTATAAAAATAATTTTTAGATTAGGGTGGTTGTTAACAAACCCATGTGTAAATTTAATTAAAAATGTATACAAAATAAACCGAGTAATCCACAACGAATATGAGTTATTTATTGAAAATAAAATTTTTAATTATCACCGAAAACGATTTATTGTTACAAATCTTAGATGAAAAACGGGTAATTTTATTTTCTTGCTTCTTAATTTGGAAAATGAATAATTTTTTTTAAATTAAATGATTTTTAATAGAATTTTTTTCTAGTTTTTTAATAGTTTTTTTCATTTAAAACATGAATAGTAAAAACAATTTAAAAAATTTATTATGAAGTTAATGAACTACACAAATAAATTTTTAGGTTAGGTTGGTTGTTATAAATCTCACTCAAAAAGTATCGTTTTTTAGACACACTTCAAACATGATTCAACCCTCTCCCCCCCTAATGTAAAACATCATAAGATGACAACGAAAATAACAATAGAATAATAGAAAGTCTAGGAGTACTAAGAGCATATGATTTTTATCTGTTTCAATATCAAGTTAAAGAGATGAAGTACAGATGGCGCTAATTTATAACGCCAACTCTTACAGCGAAAGTGATGAATTTTTAAATCTTTAACTTTTGAATATCTGACACAACTGCAGCGTAGTCTGCCGAAATTCTATGTAAAACGTTCTAACATCAACAACAATTTAAATAATAAATAAATTCATTGTTAAAACATTATCTAGTTGATCGAATTGTGAATCTAAGCCATCCTCGACGTCCCTTGAACTTACACAAAAAATTTCATCAAAATCGGTCCAGCCGTCTAGGAGGAGTTCAGTGACATACACACGCACAGAAGAAATATATACAATGTGCGTTCCAAAGAAGAATTAGCTAGAGGTTGAAAAAACTAGCGCAGTTTGCGCCTTACGAAGTAAGGCGTAAACGGAGCGCCCTAGTAGATTGATGTCTCTAATTAACGTGCACCTGTGCGGCTACATGAATCAAATAGTTTGCGCCATCTTAGATCACCCTGTTTAGGCGCTAATGGCCGCAAAAGGGTGACACGTTAAATTCCAAAGTGTTTTTTGGTGAATTGCCACGCCCCTATTGGCGGTAGGCGGGTGATTGATGATGCAAATGGAAGCCCTGAGTGTCCTCTAAACGATGCAATTTGTTTGACCCACCTAGCTTATATACTCCGGCCGCTAGAGGTCGCAGAAGGGTGGAAAAACACCTGTGTGCAGGGCAAAATGACTCATGGTGCATTCTATAGGATTCCCACGCTCCTGCTGGTGGTAGGCAGGTGGTTGATGGTGATAATGGAAGCCCCGAGTGTCCTCTAGGTGATCCACTTGGTTTCATCCCCCCCTCTCATATACCCCCTTAACTGGAAACACAAAAAAGGTAAAAAGTAGAAATTTTGAAATTTTCACTTTTTTGTTGATTGCCACTCACCTGTTCAACCTATATCTGAGATTGATGTCTCTAATTAACGTGCACCTGTGCGGCTACATGAATCAAATAGTTTGCGCCATCTTAGATCACCCTGTTTAGGCGCTAATGGCCGCAAAAGGGTGACACGTTAAATTCCAAAGTGTTTTTTGGTGAATTGCCACGCCCCTATTGGTGGTAGGCGGGTGATTGATGATGCAAATGGAAGCCCTGAGTGTCCTCTAAACGATGCAATTTGTTTGACCCACCTAGCTTATATACTCCGGCCGCTAGAGGTCGCAGAAGGGTGGAAAAACACCTGTGTGCAGGGCAAAATGACTCATGGTGCATTCTATAGGATTCCCACGCTCCTGCTGGTGGTAGGCAGGTGGTTGATGGTGATAATGGAAGCCCCGAGTGTCCGCTAGGTGATCCACTTGGTTTCATCCCCCCCTCTCATATACCCCCTTAACTGGAAACACAAAAAAGGTAAAAAGTAGAAATTTTGAAATTTTCACTTTTTTGTTGATTGCCACTCACCTGTTCAACCTATATCTGAGATTGATGTCTCTAATTAACGTGCACCTGTGCGGCTACATGAATCAAATAGTTTGCGCCATCTTAGATCACCCTGTTTAGGCGCTAATGGCCGCAAAAGGGTGACACGTTAAATTCCAAAGTGTTTTTTGGTGAATTGCCACGCCCCTATTGGTGGTAGGCGGGTGATTGATGATGCAAATGGAAGCCCTGAGTGTCCTCTAAACGATGCAATTTGTTTGACCCACCTAGCTTATATACTCCGGCCGCTAGAGGTCGCAGAAGGGTGGAAAAACACCTGTGTGCAGTAAATTCCAAAGTGTTTTTTGGTGAATTGCCACGCCCCTATTGGTGGTAGGCGGGTGATTGATGATGCAAATGGAAGCCCTGAGTGTCCTCTAAACGATGCAATTTGTTTGACCCACCTAGCTTATATACTCCGGCCGCTAGAGGTCGCAGAAGGGTGGAAAAACACCTGTGTGTGGCAAAATGACTCATGGTGCATTCTATAGGATTCCCACGCTCCTGCTGGTGGTAGGCAGGTGGTTGATGGTGATAATGGAAGCTCCGAGTGTCCTCTAGGTGATCCACTTGGTTTCATCCCCCCCTCTCATATACCCCCTTAACTGGAAACACAAAAAAGGTAAAAAGTAGAAATTTTGAAATTTTCACTTTTTTGTTGATTGCCACTCACCTGTTCAACCTATATCTGAGATTGATGTCTCTAATTAACGTGCACCTGTGCGGCTACATGAATCAAATATATATATATATAAAAAAAATACTGTAATATAATACGCAACGAATGTGAGTTTTTTTATTGAGAATGAAATTTTAAATAATTAACAAAAAAGATTTATGCGTTATGGAATCAATAAACTATAAAAATAATTTTTAGATTAGGGTGGTTGTTAACAAACCCATGTGTAAATTTAATTAAAAATGTATACAAAATAAACCGAGTAATCCACAACGAATATGAGTTATTTATTGAAAATAAAATTTTTAATTATCACCGAAAACGATTTATTGTTACAAATCTTAGATGAAAAACGGGTAATTTTATTTTCTTGCTTCTTAATTTGGAAAATGAATAATTTTTTTTAAATTAAATGATTTTTAATAGAATTTTTTTCTAGTTTTTTAATAGTTTTTTTCATTTAAAACCTGAATAGTAAAAACAATTTAAAAAATTTATTATGAAGTTAATGAACTACACAAATAAATTTTTAGGTTAGGTTGGTTGTTATAAATCTCACTCAAAAAGTATCGTTTTTTAGACACACTTCAAACATGATTCAACCCTCTCCCCCCCTAATGTAAAACATCATAAGATGACAACGAAAATAACAATAGAATAATAGAAAGTCTAGGAGTACTAAGAGCATATGATTTTTATCTGTTTCAATATCAAGTTAAAGAGATGAAGTACAGATGGCGCTAATTTATAACGCCAACTCTTACAGCGAAAGTGATGAATTTTTAAATCTTTAACTTTTGAATATCTGACACAACTGCAGCGTAGTCTGCCGAAATTCTATGTAAAACGTTCTAACATCAACAACAATTTAAATAATAAATAAATTCATTGTTAAAACATTATCTAGTTGATCGAATTGTGAATCTAAGCCATCCTCGACGTCCCTTGAACTTACACAAAAAATTTCATCAAAATCGGTCCAGCCGTCTAGGAGGAGTTCAGTGACATACACACGCACAGAAGAAATATATACAATGTGCGTTCCAAAGAAGAATTAGCTAGAGGTTGAAAAAACTAGCGCAGTTTGCGCCTTACGAAGCGCCCTAGTAGATTGATGTCTCTAATTAACGTGCACCTGTGCGGCTACATGAATCAAATAGTTTGCGCCATCTTAGATCACCCTGTTTAGGCGCTAATGGCCGCAAAAGGGTGACACGTTAAATTCCAAAGTGTTTTTTGGTGAATTGCCACGCCCCTATTGGCGGTAGGCGGGTGATTGATGATGCAAATGGAAGCCCTGAGTGTCCTCTAAACGATGCAATTTGTTTGACCCACCTAGCTTATATACTCCGGCCGCTAGAGGTCGCAGAAGGGTGGAAAAACACCTGTGTGCAGGGCAAAATGACTCATGGTGCATTCTATAGGATTCCCACGCTCCTGCTGGTGGTAGGCAGGTGGTTGATGGTGATAATGGAAGCCCCGAGTGTCCTCTAGGTGATCCACTTGGTTTCATCCCCCCCTCTCATATACCCCCTTAACTGGAAACACAAAAAAGGTAAAAAGTAGAAATTTTGAAATTTTCACTTTTTTGTTGATTGCCACTCACCTGTTCAACCTATATCTGAGATTGATGTCTCTAATTAACGTGCACCTGTGCGGCTACATGAATCAAATAGTTTGCGCCATCTTAGATCACCCTGTTTAGGCGCTAATGGCCGCAAAAGGGTGACACGTTAAATTCCAAAGTGTTTTTTGGTGAATTGCCACGCCCCTATTGGTGGTAGGCGGGTGATTGATGATGCAAATGGAAGCCCTGAGTGTCCTCTAAACGATGCAATTTGTTTGACCCACCTAGCTTATATACTCCGGCCGCTAGAGGTCGCAGAAGGGTGGAAAAACACCTGTGTGCAGGGCAAAATGACTCATGGTGCATTCTATAGGATTCCCACGCTCCTGCTGGTGGTAGGCAGGTGGTTGATGGTGATAATGGAAGCCCCGAGTGTCCTCTAGGTGATCCACTTGGTTTCATCCCCCCCTCTCATATACCCCCTTAACTGGAAACACAAAAAAGGTAAAAAGTAGAAATTTTGAAATTTTCACTTTTTTGTTGATTGCCACTCACCTGTTCAACCTATATCTGAGATTGATGTCTCTAATTAACGTGCACCTGTGCGGCTACATGAATCAAATAGTTTGCGCCATCTTAGATCACCCTGTTTAGGCGCTAATGGCCGCAAAAGGGTGACACGTTAAATTCCAAAGTGTTTTTTGGTGAATTGCCACGCCCCTATTGGTGGTAGGCGGGTGATTGATGATGCAAATGGAAGCCCTGAGTGTCCTCTAAACGATGCAATTTGTTTGACCAACCTAGCTTATATACTCCGGCCGCTAGAGGTCGCAGAAGGGTGGAAAAACACCTGTGTGCAGGGCAAAATGACTCATGGTGCATTCTATAGGATTCCCACGCTCCTGCTGGTGGTAGGCAGGTGGTTAATGGTGATAATGGAAGCCCCGAGTGTCCTCTAGGTGATCCACTTGGTTTCATCCCCCCCTCTCATATACCCCCTTAACTGGAAACACAAAAAAGGTAAAAAGTAGAAATTTTGAAATTTTCACTTTTTTGTTGATTGCCACTCACCTGTTCAACCTATATCTGAGATTGATGTCTCTAATTAACGTGCACCTGTGCGGCTATATGAATCAAATAGTTTGCGCCATCTTAGATCACCCTGTTTAGGCGCTAATGGCCGCAAAAGGGTGACACGTTAAATTCCAAAGTGTTTTTTGGTGAATTGCCACGCCCCTATTGGTGGTAGGCGGGTGATTGATGATGCAAATGGAAGCCCTGAGTGTCCTCTAAACGATGCAATTTGTTTGACCCACCTAGCTTATATACTCCGGCCGCTAGAGGTCGCAGAAGGGTGGAAAAACACCTGTGTGCAGGGCAAAATGACTCATGGTGCATTCTATAGGATTCCCACGCTCCTGCTGGTGGTAGGCAGGTGGTTGATGGTGATAATGGAAGCCCCGAGTGTCCTCTAGGTGATCCACTTGGTTTCATCCCCCCCTCTCATATACCCCCTTAACTGGAAACACAAAAAAGGTAAAAAGTAGAAATTTTGAAATTTTCACTTTTTTGTTGATTGCCACTCACCTGTTCAACCTATATCTGAGATTGATGTCTCTAATTAACGTGCACCTGTGCGGCTACATGAATCAAATAGTTTGCGCCATCTTAGATCACCCTGTTTAGGCGCTAATGGCCGCAAAAGGGTGACACGTTAAATTCCAAAGTGTTTTTTGGTGAATTGCCACGCCCCTATTGGTGGTAGCGGGTGATTGATGATGCAAATGGAAGCCCTGAGTGTCCTCTAAACGATGCAATTTGTTTGACCCACCTAGCTTATATACTCCGGCCGCTAGAGGTCGCAGAAGGGTGGAAAAACACCTGTGTGCAGGGCAAAATGACTCATGGTGCATTCTATAGGATTCCCACGCTCCTGCTGGTGGTAGGCAGGTGGTTGATGGTGATAATGGAAGCCCCGAGTGTCCTCTAGGTGATCCACTTGGTTTCATCCCCCCCTCTCATATACCCCCTTAACTGGAAACACAAAAAAGGTAAAAAGTAGAAATTTTGAAATTTTCACTTTTTTGTTGATTGCCACTCACCTGTTCAACCTATATCTGAGATTGATGTCTCTAATTAACGTGCACCTGTGCGGCTACATGAATCAAATATATATATATATAAAAAAAATACTGTAATATAATACGCAACGAATTTGAGTTTTTTTATTGAGAATGAAATTTTAAATAATTAACAAAAAAGATTTATGCGTTATGGAATCAATAAACTATAAAAATAATTTTTAGATTAGGGTGGTTGTTAACAAACCCATGTGTAAATTTAATTAAAAATGTATACAAAATAAACCGAGTAATCCACAACGAATATGAGTTATTTATTGAAAATAAAATTTTTAATTATCACCGAAAACGATTTATTGTTACAAATCTTAGATGAAAAACGGGTAATTTTATTTTCTTGCTTCTTAATTTGGAAAATGAATAATTTTTTTTAAATTAAATGATTTTTAATAGAATTTTTTTCTAGTTTTTTAATAGTTTTTTTCATTTAAAACATGAATAGTAAAAACAATTTAAAAAATTTATTATGAAGTTAATGAACTACACAAATAAATTTTTAGGTTAGGTTGGTTGTTATAAATCTCACTCAAAAAGTATCGTTTTTTAGACACACTTCAAACATGATTCAACCCTCTCCCCCCTAATGTAAAACATCATAAGATGACAACGAAAATAACAATAGAATAATAGAAAGTCTAGGAGTACTAAGAGCATATGATTTTTATCTGTTTCAATATCAAGTTAAAGAGATGAAGTACAGATGGCGCTAATTTATAACGCCAACTCTTACAGCGAAAGTGATGAATTTTTAAATCTTTAACTTTTGAATATCTGACACAACTGCAGCGTAGTCTGCCGAAATTCTATGTAAAACGTTCTAACATCAACAACAATTTAAATAATAAATAAATTCATTGTTAAAACATTATCTAGTTGATCGAATTGTGAATCTAAGCCATCCTCGACGTCCCTTGAACTTACACAAAAAATTTCATCAAAATCGGTCCAGCCGTCTAGGAGGAGTTCAGTGACATACACAGAAGAAATATATACAATGTGCGTTCCAAAGAAGAATTAGCTAGAGGTTGAAAAAACTAGCGCAGTTTGCGCCTTACGAAGCGCCCTAGTAGATTGATGTCTCTAATTAACGTGCACCTGTGCGGCTACATGAATCAAATAGTTTGCGCCATCTTAGATCACCCTGTTTAGGCGCTAATGGCCGCAAAAGGGTGACACGTTAAATTCCAAAGTGTTTTTTGGTGAATTGCCACGCCCCTATTGGCGGTAGGCGGGTGATTGATGATGCAAATGGAAGCCCTGAGTGTCCTCTAAACGATGCAATTTGTTTGACCCACCTAGCTTATATACTCCGGCCGCTAGAGGTCGCAGAAGGGTGGAAAAACACCTGTGTGCAGGGCAAAATGACTCATGGTGCATTCTATAGGATTCCCACGCTCCTGCTGGTGGTAGGCAGGTGGTTGATGGTGATAATGGAAGCCCCGAGTGTCCTCTAGGTGATCCACTTGGTTTCGTCCCCCCCTCTCATATACCCCCTTAACTGGAAACACAAAAAAGGTAAAAAGTAGAAATTTTGAAATTTTCACTTTTTTGTTGATTGCCACTCACCTGTTCAACCTATATCTGAGATTGATGTCTCTAATTAACGTGCACCTGTGCGGCTACATGAATCAAATAGTTTGCGCCATCTTAGATCACCCTGTTTAGGCGCTAATGGCCGCAAAAGGGTGACACGTTAAATTCCAAAGTGTTTTTTGGTGAATTGCCACGCCCCTATTGGTGGTAGGCGAGTGATTGATGATGCAAATGGAAGCCCTGAGTGTCCTCTAAACGATGCAATTTGTTTGACCCACCTAGCTTATATACTCCGGCCGCTAGAGGTCGCAGAAGGGTGGAAAAACACCTGTGTGCAGGGCAAAATGACTCATGGTGCATTCTATAGGATTCCCACGCTCCTGCTGGTGGTAGGCAGGTGGTTGATGGTGATAATGGAAGCCCCGAGTGTCCTCTAGGTGATCCACTTGGTTTCATCCCCCCCTCTCATATACCCCCTTAACTGGAAACACAAAAAAGGTAAAAAGTAGAAATTTTGAAATTTTCACTTTTTTGTTGATTGCCACTCACCTGTTCAACCTATATCTGAGATTGATGTCTCTAATTAACGTGCACCTGTGCGGCTACATGAATCAAATAGTTTGCGCCATCTTAGATCACCCTGTTTAGGCGCTAATGGCCGCAAAAGGGTGACACGTTAAATTCCAAAGTGTTTTTTGGTGAATTGCCACGCCCCTATTGGTGGTAGGCGGGTGATTGATGATGCAAATGGAAGCCCTGAGTGTCCTCTAAACGATGCAATTTGTTTGACCCACCTAGCTTATATACTCCGGCCGCTAGAGGTCGCAGAAGGGTGGAAAAACACCTGTGTGCAGGGCAAAATGACTCATGGTGCATTCTATAGGATTCCCACGCTCCTGCTGGTGGTAGGCAGGTGGTTGATGGTGATAATGGAAGCCCCGAGTGTCCTCTAGGTGATCCACTTGGTTTCATCCCCCCCTCTCATATACCCCCTTAACTGGAAACACAAAAAAGGTAAAAAGTAGAAATTTTGAAATTTTCACTTTTTTGTTGATTGCCACTCACCTGTTCAACCTATATCTGAGATTGATGTCTCTAATTAACGTGCACCTGTGCGGCTACATGAATCAAATAGTTTGCGCCATCTTAGATCACCCTGTTTAGGCGCTAATGGCCGCAAAAGGGTGACACGTTAAATTCCAAAGTGTTTTTTGGTGAATTGCCACGCCCCTATTGGTGGTAGGCGGGTGATTGATGATGCAAATGGAAGCCCTGAGTGTCCTCTAAACGATGCAATTTGTTTGACCCACCTAGCTTATATACTCCGGCCGCTAGAGGTCGCAGAAGGGTGGAAAAACACCTGTGTGCAGGGCAAAATGACTCATGGTGCATTCTATAGGATTCCCACGCTCCTGCTGGTGGTAGGCAGGTGGTTGATGGTGATAATGGAAGCCCCGAGTGTCCTCTAGGTGATCCACTTGGTTTCATCCCCCCCTCTCATATACCCCCTTAACTGGAAACACAAAAAAGGTAAAAAGTAGAAATTTTGAAATTTTCACTTTTTTGTTGATTGCCACTCACCTGTTCAACCTATATCTGAGATTGATGTCTCTAATTAACGTGCACCTGTGCGGCTATATGAATCAAATAGTTTGCGCCATCTTAGATCACCCTGTTTAGGCGCTAATGGCCGCAAAAGGGTGACACGTTAAATTCCAAAGTGTTTTTTGGTGAATTGCCACGCCCCTATTGGTGGTAGGCGGGTGATTAATGATGCAAATGGAAGCCCTGAGTGTCCTCTAAACGATGCAATTTGTTTGACCCACCTAGCTTATATACTCCGGCCACTAGAGGTCGCAGAAGGGTGGAAAAACACCTGTGTGCAGGGCAAAATGACTCATGGTGCATTCTATAGGATTCCCACGCTCCTGCTGGTGGTAGGCAGGTGGTTGATGGTGATAATGGAAGCCCCGAGTGTCCTCTAGGTGATCCACTTGGTTTCATCCCCCCCTCTCATATACCCCCTTAACTGGAAACACAAAAAAGGTAAAAAGTAGAAATTTTGAAATTTTCACTTTTTTGTTGATTGCCACTCACCTGTTCAACCTATATCTGAGATTGATGTCTCTAATTAACGTGCACCTGTGCGGCTACATGAATCAAATAGTTTGCGCCATCTTAGATCACCCTGTTTAGGCGCTAATGGCCGCAAAAGGGTGACACGTTAAATTCCAAAGTGTTTTTTGGTGAATTGCCACGCCCCTATTGGTGGTAGGCGGGTGATTGATGATGCAAATGGAAGCCCTGAGTGTCCTCTAAACGATGCAATTTGTTTGACCCACCTAGCTTATATACTCCGGCCGCTAGAGGTCGCAGAAGGGTGGAAAAACACCTGTGTGCAGGGCAAAATGACTCATGGTGCATTCTATAGGATTCCCACGCTCCTGCTGGTGGTAGGCAGGTGGTTGATGGTGATAATGGAAGCCCCGAGTGTCCTCTAGGTGATCCACTTGGTTTCATCCCCCCCTCTCATATACCCCCTTAACTGGAAACACAAAAAAGGTAAAAAGTAGAAATTTTGAAATTTTCACTTTTTTGTTGATTGCCACTCACCTGTTCAACCTATATCTGAGATTGATGTCTCTAATTAACGTGCACCTGTGCGGCTACATGAATCAAATATATATATATATAAAAAAAATACTGTAATATAATACGCAACGAATGTGAGTTTTTTTATTGAGAATGAAATTTTAAATAATTAACAAAAAATATTTATGCGTTATGGAATCAATAAACTATAAAAATAATTTTTAGATTAGGGTGGTTGTTAACAAACCCATGTGTAAATTTAATTAAAAATGTATACAAAATAAACCGAGTAATCCACAACGAATATGAGTTATTTATTGAAAATAAAATTTTTAATTATCACCGAAAACGATTTATTGTTACAAATCTTAGATGAAAAACGGGTAATTTTATTTTCTTGCTTCTTAATTTGGAAAATGAATAATTTTTTTTAAATTAAATGATTTTTAATAGAATTTTTTTCTAGTTTTTTAATAGTTTTTTTTCATTTAAAACATGAATAGTAAAAACAATTTAAAAAATTTATTATGAAGTTAATGAACTACACAAATAAATTTTTAGGTTAGGTTGGTTGTTATAAATCTCACTCAAAAAGTATCGTTTTTTAGACACACTTCAAACATGATTCAACCCTCTCCCCCCCTAATGTAAAACATCATAAGATGACAACGAAAATAACAATAGAATAATAGAAAGTCTAGGAGTACTAAGAGCATATGATTTTTATCTGTTTCAATATCAAGTTAAAGAGATGAAGTACAGATGGCGCTAATTTATAACGCCACTCTTACAGCGAAAGTGATGAATTTTTAAATCTTTAACTTTTGAATATCTGACACAACTGCAGCGTAGTCTGCCGAAATTCTATGTAAAACGTTCTAACATCAACAACAATTTAAATAATAAATAAATTCATTGTTAAAACATTATCTAGTTGATCGAATTGTGAATCTAAGCCATCCTCGACGTCCCTTGAACTTACACAAAAAATTTCATCAAAATCGGTCCAGCCGTCTAGGAGGAGTTCAGTGACATACACACGCACAGAAGAAATATATACAATGTGCGTTCCAAAGAAGAATTAGCTAGAGGTTGAAAAAACTAGCGCAGTTTGCGCCTTACGAAGTAAGGCGTAAACGGAGCGCCCTAGTAGATTGATGTCTCTAATTAACGTGCACCTGTGCGGCTACATGAATCAAATAGTTTGCGCCATCTTAGATCACCCTGTTTAGGCGCTAATGGCCGCAAAAGGGTGACACGTTAAATTCCAAAGTGTTTTTTGGTGAATTGCCACGCCCCTATTGGTGGTAGGCGAGTGATTGATGATGCAAATGGAAGCCCTGAGTGTCCTCTAAACGATGCAATTTGTTTGACCCACCTAGCTTATATACTCCGGCCGCTAGAGGTCGCAGAAGGGTGGAAAAACACCTGTGTGCAGGGCAAAATGACTCATGGTGCATTCTATAGGATTCCCACGCTCCTGCTGGTGGTAGGCAGGTGGTTGATGGTGATAATGGAAGCCCCGAGTGTCCTCTAGGTGATCCACTTGGTTTCATCCCCCCCTCTCATATACCCCCTTAACTGGAAACACAAAAAAGGTAAAAAGTAGAAATTTTGAAATTTTCACTTTTTTGTTGATTGCCACTCACCTGTTCAACCTATATCTGAGATTGATGTCTCTAATTAACGTGCACCTGTGCGGCTACATGAATCAAATAGTTTGCGCCATCTTAGATCACCCTGTTTAGGCGCTAATGGCCGCAAAAGGGTGACACGTTAAATTCCAAAGTGTTTTTTGGTGAATTGCCACGCCCCTATTGGTGGTAGGCGGGTGATTGATGATGCAAATGGAAGCCCTGAGTGTCCTCTAAACGATGCAATTTGTTTGACCCACCTAGCTTATATACTCCGGCCGCTAGAGGTCGCAGAAGGGTGGAAAAACACCTGTGTGCAGGGCAAAATGACTCATGGTGCATTCTATAGGATTCCCACGCTCCTGCTGGTGGTAGGCAGGTGGTTGATGGTGATAATGGAAGCCCCGAGTGTCCTCTAGGTGATCCACTTGGTTTCATCCCCCCCTCTCATATACCCCCTTAACTGGAAACACAAAAAAGGTAAAAAGTAGAAATTTTGAAATTTTCACTTTTTTGTTGATTGCCACTCACCTGTTCAACCTATATCTGAGATTGATGTCTCTAATTAACGTGCACCTGTGCGGCTACATGAATCAAATAGTTTGCGCCATCTTAGATCACCCTGTTTAGGCGCTAATGGCCGCAAAAGGGTGACACGTTAAATTCCAAAGTGTTTTTTGGTGAATTGCCACGCCCCTATTGGTGGTAGGCGGGTGATTGATGATGCAAATGGAAGCCCTGAGTGTCCTCTAAACGATGCAATTTGTTTGACCCACCTAGCTTATATACTCCGGCCGCTAGAGGTCGCAGAAGGGTGGAAAAACACCTGTGGGGTTTCATCCCCTATATCTGAGATTGATGTCTCTAATTAACGTGCACCTGTGCGGCTACATGAATCAAATATATATATATATAAAAAAAATACTGTAATATAATACGCAACGAATGTGAGTTTTTTTATTGAGAATGAAATTTTAAATAATTAACAAAAAATATTTATGCGTTATGGAATCAATAAACTATAAAAATAATTTTTAGATTAGGGTGGTTGTTAACAAACCCATGTGTAAATTTAATTAAAAATGTATACAAAATAAACCGAGTAATCCACAACGAATATGAGTTATTTATTGAAAATAAAATTTTTAATTATCACCGAAAACGATTTATTGTTACAAATCTTAGATGAAAAACGGGTAATTTTATTTTCTTGCTTCTTAATTTGGAAAATGAATAATTTTTTTTAAATTAAATGATTTTTAATAGAATTTTTTTCTAGTTTTTTAATAGTTTTTTTTCATTTAAAACATGAATAGTAAAAACAATTTAAAAAATTTATTATGAAGTTAATGAACTACACAAATAAATTTTTAGGTCAGGTTGGTTGTTATAAATCTCACTCAAAAAGTATCGTTTTTTAGACACACTTCAAACATGATTCAACCCTCTCCCCCCCTAATGTAAAACATCATAAGATGACAACGAAAATAACAATAGAATAATAGAAAGTCTAGGAGTACTAAGAGCATATGATTTTTATCTGTTTCAATATCAAGTTAAAGAGATGAAGTACAGATGGCGCTAATTTATAACGCCAACTCTTACAGCGAAAGTGATGAATTTTTAAATCTTTAACTTTTGAATATCTGACACAACTGCAGCGTAGTCTGCCGAAATTCTATGTAAAACGTTCTAACATCAACAACAATTTAAATAATAAATAAATTCATTGTTAAAACATTATCTAGTTGATCGAATTGTGAATCTAAGCCATCCTCGACGTCCCTTGAACTTACACAAAAAATTTCATCAAAATCGGTCCAGCCGTCTAGGAGGAGTTCAGTGACATACACACGCACAGAAGAAATATATACAATGTGCGTTCCAAAGAAGAATTAGCTAGAGGTTGAAAAAACTAGCGCAGTTTGCGCCTTACGAAGTAAGGCGTAAACGGAGCGCCCTAGTAGATTGATGTCTCTAATTAACGTGCACCTGTGCGGCTACATGAATCAAATAGTTTGCGCCATCTTAGATCACCCTGTTTAGGCGCTAATGGCCGCAAAAGGGTGACACGTTAAATTCCAAAGTGTTTTTTGGTGAATTGCCACGCCCCTATTGGTGGTAGGCGAGTGATTGATGATGCAAATGGAAGCCCTGAGTGTCCTCTAAACGATGCAATTTGTTTGACCCACCTAGCTTATATACTCCGGCCGCTAGAGGTCGCAGAAGGGTGGAAAAACACCTGTGTGCAGGGCAAAATGACTCATGGTGCATTCTATAGGATTCCCACGCTCCTGCTGGTGGTAGGCAGGTGGTTGATGGTGATAATGGAAGCCCCGAGTGTCCTCTAGGTGATCCACTTGGTTTCGTCCCCCCCTCTCATATACCCCCTTAACTGGAAACACAAAAAAGGTAAAAAGTAGAAATTTTGAAATTTTCACTTTTTTGTTGATTGCCACTCACCTGTCCAACCTATATCTGAGATTGATGTCTCTAATTAACGTGCACCTGTGCGGCTACATGAATCAAATAGTTTGCGCCATCTTAGATCACCCTGTTTAGGCGCTAATGGCCGCAAAAGGGTGACACGTTAAATTCCAAAGTGTTTTTTGGTGAATTGCCACGCCCCTATTGGTGGTAGGCGGGTGATTGATAATGCAAATGGAAGCCCTGAGTGTCCTCTAAACGATGCAATTTGTTTGACCCACCTAGCTTATATACTCCGGCCGCTAGAGGTCGCAGAAGGGTGGAAAAACACCTGTGTGCAGGGCAAAATGACTCATGGTGCATTCTATAGGATTCCCACGCTCCTGCTGGTGGTAGGCAGGTGGTTGATGGTGATAATGGAAGCCCCGAGTGTCCTCTAGGTGATCCACTTGGTTTCATCCCCCCCTCTCATATACCCCCTTAACTGGAAACACAAAAAAGGTAAAAAGTAGAAATTTTGAAATTTTCACTTTTTTGTTGATTGCCACTCACCTGTTCAACCTATATCTGAGATTGATGTCTCTAATTAACGTGCACCTGTGCGGCTACATGAATCAAATAGTTTGCGCCATCTTAGATCACCCTGTTTAGGCGCTAATGGCCGCAAAAGGGTGACACGTTAAATTCCAAAGTGTTTTTTGGTGAATTGCCACGCCCCTATTGGTGGTAGGCGGGTGATTGATGATGCAAATGGAAGCCCTGAGTGTCCTCTAAACGATGCAATTTGTTTGACCCACCTAGCTTATATACTCCGGCCGCTAGAGGTCGCAGAAGGGTGGAAAAACACCTGTGTGCAGGGCAAAATGACTCATGGTGCATTCTATAGGATTCCCACGCTCCTGCTGGTGGTAGGCAGGTGGTTGATGGTGATAATGGAAGCCCCGAGTGTCCTCTAGGTGATCCACTTGGTTTCATCCCCCCCTCTCATATACCCCCTTAACTGGAAACACAAAAAAGGTAAAAAGTAGAAATTTTGAAATTTTCACTTTTTTGTTGATTGCCACTCACCTGTTCAACCTATATCTGAGATTGATGTCTCTAATTAACGTGCACCTGTGCGGCTACATGAATCAAATAGTTTGCGCCATCTTAGATCACCCTGTTTAGGCGCTAATGGCCGCAAAAGGGTGACACGTTAAATTCCAAAGTGTTTTTTGGTGAATTGCCACGCCCCTATTGGTGGTAGGCGGGTGATTGATGATGCAAATGGAAGCCCTGAGTGTCCTCTAAACGATGCAATTTGTTTGACCCACCTAGCTTATATACTCCGGCCGCTAGAGGTCGCAGAAGGGTGGAAAAACACCTGTGTGCAGGGCAAAATGACTCATGGTGCATTCTATAGGATTCCCACGCTCCTGCTGGTGGTAGGCAGGTGGTTGATGGTGATAATGGAAGCCCCGAGTGTCCTCTAGGTGATCCACTTGGTTTCATCCCCCCCTCTCATATACCCCCTTAACTGGAAACACAAAAAAGGTAAAAAGTAGAAATTTTGAAATTTTCACTTTTTTGTTGATTGCCACTCACCTGTTCAACCTATATCTGAGATTGATGTCTCTAATTAACGTGCACCTGTGCGGCTACATGAATCAAATAGTTTGCGCCATCTTAGATCACCCTGTTTAGGCGCTAATGGCCGCAAAAGGGTGACACGTTAAATTCCAAAGTGTTTTTTGGTGAATTGCCACGCCCCTATTAGTGGTAGGCGGGTGATTGATGATGCAAATGGAAGCCCTGAGTGTCCTCTAAACGATGCAATTTGTTTGACCCACCTAGCTTATATACTCCGGCCGCTAGAGGTCGCAGAAGGGTGGAAAAACACCTGTGTGCAGGGCAAAATGACTCATGGTGCATTCTATAGGATTCCCACGCTCCTGCTGGTGGTAGGCAGGTGGTTGATGGTGATAATGGAAGCCCCGAGTGTCCTCTAGGTGATCCACTTGGTTTCATCCCCCCCTCTCATATACCCCCTTAACTGGAAACACAAAAAAGGTAAAAAGTAGAAATTTTGAAATTTTCACTTTTTTGTTGATTGCCACTCACCTGTTCAACCTATATCTGAGATTGATGTCTCTAATTAACGTGCACCTGTGCGGCTATATGAATCAAATAGTTTGCGCCATCTTAGATCACCCTGTTTAGGCGCTAATGGCCGCAAAAGGGTGACACGTTAAATTCCAAAGTGTTTTTTGGTGAATTGCCACGCCCCTATTGGTGGTAGGCGGGTGATTGATGATGCAAATGGAAGCCCTGAGTGTCCTCTAAACGATGCAATTTGTTTGACCCACCTAGCTTATATACTCCGGCCGCTAGAGGTCGCAGAAGGGTGGAAAAACACCTGTGTGCAGGGCAAAATGACTCATGGTGCATTCTATAGGATTCCCACGCTCCTGCTGGTGGTAGGCAGGTGGTTGATGGTGATAATGGAAGCCCCGAGTGTCCTCTAGGTGATCCACTTGGTTTCATCCCCCCCTCTCATATACCCCCTTAACTGGAAACACAAAAAAGGTAAAAAGTAGAAATTTTGAAATTTTCACTTTTTTGTTGATTGCCACTCACCTGTTCAACCTATATCTGAGATTGATGTCTCTAATTAACGTGCACCTGTGCGGCTACATGAATCAAATAGTTTGCGCCATCTTAGATCACCCTGTTTAGGCGCTAATGGCCGCAAAAGGGTGACACGTTAAATTCCAAAGTGTTTTTTGGTGAATTGCCACGCCCCTATTGGTGGTAGGCGGGTGATTGATGATGCAAATGGAAGCCCTGAGTGTCCTCTAAACGATGCAATTTGTTTGACCCACCTAGCTTATATACTCCGGCCGCTAGAGGTCGCAGAAGGGTGGAAAAACACCTGTGTGCAGGGCAAAATGACTCATGGTGCATTCTATAGGATTCCCACGCTCCTGCTGGTGGTAGGCAGGTGGTTGATGGTGATAATGGAAGCCCCGAGTGTCCTCTAGGTGATCCACTTGGTTTCATCCCCCCCTCTCATATACCCCCTTAACTGGAAACACAAAAAAGGTAAAAAGTAGAAATTTTGAAATTTTCACTTTTTTGTTGATTGCCACTCACCTGTTCAACCTATATCTGAGATTGATGTCTCTAATTAACGTGCACCTGTGCGGCTACATGAATCAAATAGTTTGCGCCATCTTAGATCACCCTGTTTAGGCGCTAATGGCCGCAAAAGGGTGACACGTTAAATTCCAAAGTGTTTTTTGGTGAATTGCCACGCCCCTATTGGTGGTAGGCGGGTGATTGATGATGCAAATGGAAGCCCTGAGTGTCCTCTAAACGATGCAATTTGTTTGACCCACCTAGCTTATATACTCCGGCCGCTAGAGGTCGCAGAAGGGTGGAAAAACACCTGTGTGCAGGGCAAAATGACTCATGGTGCATTCTATAGGATTCCCACGCTCCTGCTGGTGGTAGGCAGGTGGTTGATGGTGATAATGGAAGCCCCGAGTGTCCTCTAGGTGATCCACTTGGTTTCATCCCCCCCTCTCATATACCCCCTTAACTGGAAACACAAAAAAGGTAAAAAGTAGAAATTTTGAAATTTTCACTTTTTTGTTGATTGCCACTCACCTGTTCAACCTATATCTGAGATTGATGTCTCTAATTAACGTGCACCTGTGCGGCTACATGAATCAAATATATATATATATAAAAAAAATACTGTAATATAATACGCAACGAATGTGAGTTTTTTTATTGAGAATGAAATTTTAAATAATTAACAAAAAAGATTTATGCGTTATGGAATCAATAAACTATAAAAATAATTTTTAGATTAGGGTGGTTGTTAACAAACCCATGTGTAAATTTAATTAAAAATGTATACAAAATAAACCGAGTAATCCACAACGAATATGAGTTATTTATTGAAAATAAAATTTTTAATTATCACCGAAAACGATTTATTGTTACAAATCTTAGATGAAAAACGGGTAATTTTATTTTCTTGCTTCTTAATTTGGAAAATGAATAATTTTTTTTAAATTAAATGATTTTTAATAGAATTTTTTTCTAGTTTTTTAATAGTTTTTTTCATTTAAAACATGAATAGTAAAAACAATTTAAAAAATTTATTATGAAGTTAATGAACTACACAAATAAATTTTTAGGTTAGGTTGGTTGTTATAAATCTCACTCAAAAAGTATCGTTTTTTAGACACACTTGAAACATGATTCAACCCTCTCCCCCCCTAATGTAAAACATCATAAGATGACAACGAAAATAACAATAGAATAATAGAAAGTCTAGGAGTACTAAGAGCATATGATTTTTATCTGTTTCAATATCAAGTTAAAGAGATGAAGTACAGATGGCGCTAATTTATAACGCCAACTCTTACAGCGAAAGTGATGAATTTTTAAATCTTTAACTTTTGAATATCTGACACAACTGCAGCGTAGTCTGCCGAAATTCTATGTAAAACGTTCTAACATCAACAACAATTTAAATAATAAATAAATTCATTGTTAAAACATTATCTAGTTGATCGAATTGTGAATCTAAGCCATCCTCGACGTCCCTTGAACTTACACAAAAAATTTCATCAAAATCGGTCCAGCCGTCTAGGAGGAGTTCAGTGACATACACACGCACAGAAGAAATATATACAATGTGCGTTCCAAAGAAGAATTAGCTAGAGGTTGAAAAAACTAGCGCAGTTTGCGCCTTACGAAGTAAGGCGTAAACGGAGCGCCCTAGTAGATTGATGTCTCTAATTAACGTGCACCTGTGCGGCTACATGAATCAAATAGTTTGCGCCATCTTAGATCACCCTGTTTAGGCGCTAATGGCCGCAAAAGGGTGACACGTTAAATTCCAAAGTGTTTTTTGGTGAATTGCCACGCCCCTATTGGTGGTAGGCGGGTGATTGATGATGCAAATGGAAGCCCTGAGTGTCCTCTAAACGATGCAATTTGTTTGACCCACCTAGCTTATATACTCCGGCCGCTAGAGGTCGCAGAAGGGTGGAAAAACACCTGTGTGCAGGGCAAAATGACTCATGGTGCATTCTATAGGATTCCCACGCTCCTGCTGGTGGTAGGCAGGTGGTTGATGGTGATAATGGAAGCCCCGAGTGTCCTCTAGGTGATCCACTTGGTTTCATCCCCCCCTCTCATATACCCCCTTAACTGGAAACACAAAAAAGGTAAAAAGTAGAAATTTTGAAATTTTCACTTTTTTGTTGATTGCCACTCACCTGTTCAACCTATATCTGAGATTGATGTCTCTAATTAACGTGCACCTGTGCGGCTACATGAATCAAATAGTTTGCGCCATCTTAGATCACCCTGTTTAGGCGCTAATGGCCGCAAAAGGGTGACACGTTAAATTCCAAAGTGTTTTTTGGTGAATTGCCACGCCCCTATTGGTGGTAGGCGGGTGATTGATGATGCAAATGGAAGCCCTGAGTGTCCTCTAAACGATGCAATTTGTTTGCTACAAATCTTAGATGAAAAACGGGTAATTTTATTTTCTTGCTTCTTAATTTGGAAAATGAATAATTTTTTTTAAATTAAATGATTTTTAATAGAATTTTTTTCTAGTTTTTTAATAGTTTTTTTCATTTAAAACATGAATAGTAAAAACAATTTAAAAAATTTATTATGAAGTTAATGAACTACACAAATAAATTTTTAGGTTAGGTTGGTTGTTATAAATCTCACTCAAAAAGTATCGTTTTTTAGACACACTTCAAACATGATTCAACCCTCTCCCCCCCTAATGTAAAACATCATAAGATGACAACGAAAATAACAATAGAATAATAGAAAGTCTAGGAGTACTAAGAGCATATGATTTTTATCTGTTTCAATATCAAGTTAAAGAGATGAAGTACAGATGGCGCTAATTTATAACGCCAACTCTTACAGCGAAAGTGATGAATTTTTAAATCTTTAACTTTTGAATATCTGACACAACTGCAGCGTAGTCTGCCGAAATTCTATGTAAAACGTTCTAACATCAACAACAATTTAAATAATAAATAAATTCATTGTTAAAACATTATCTAGTTGATCGAATTGTGAATCTAAGCCATCCTCGACGTCCCTTGAACTTACACAAAAAATTTCATCAAAATCGGTCCAGCCGTCTAGGAGGAGTTCAGTGACATACACACGCACAGAAGAAATATATACAATGTGCGTTCCAAAGAAGAATTAGCTAGAGGTTGAAAAAACTAGCGCAGTTTGCGCCTTACGAAGTAAGGCGTAAACGGAGCGCCCTAGTAGATTGATGTCTCTAATTAACGTGCACCTGTGCGGCTACATGAATCAAATAGTTTGCGCCATCTTAGATCACCCTGTTTAGGCGCTAATGGCCGCAAAAGGGTGACACGTTAAATTCCAAAGTGTTTTTTGGTGAATTGCCACGCCCCTATTGGTGGTAGGCGAGTGATTGATGATGCAAATGGAAGCCCTGAGTGTCCTCTAAACGATGCAATTTGTTTGACCCACCTAGCTTATATACTCCGGCCGCTAGAGGTCGCAGAAGGGTGGAAAAACACCTGTGTGCAGGGCAAAATGACTCATGGTGCATTCTATAGGATTCCCACGCTCCTGCTGGTGGTAGGCAGGTGGTTGATGGTGATAATGGAAGCCCCGAGTGTCCTCTAGGTGATCCACTTGGTTTCATCCCCCCCTCTCATATACCCCCTTAACTGGAAACACAAAAAAGGTAAAAAGTAGAAATTTTGAAATTTTCACTTTTTTGTTGATTGCCACTCACCTGTTCAACCTATATCTGAGATTGATGTCTCTAATTAACGTGCACCTGTGCGGCTACATGAATCAAATAGTTTGCGCCATCTTAGATCACCCTGTTTAGGCGCTAATGGCCGCAAAAGGGTGACACGTTAAATTCCAAAGTGTTTTTTGGTGAATTGCCACGCCCCTATTGGTGGTAGGCGGGTGATTGATGATGCAAATGGAAGCCCTGAGTGTCCTCTAAACGATGCAATTTGTTTGACCCACCTAGCTTATATACTCCGGCCGCTAGAGGTCGCAGAAGGGTGGAAAAACACCTGTGTGCAGGGCAAAATGACTCATGGTGCATTCTATAGGATTCCCACGCTCCTGCTGGTGGTAGGCAGGTGGTTGATGGTGATAATGGAAGCCCCGAGTGTCCTCTAGGTGATCCACTTGGTTTCATCCCCCCCTCTCATATACCCCCTTAACTGGAAACACAAAAAAGGTAAAAAGTAGAAATTTTGAAATTTTCACTTTTTTGTTGATTGCCACTCACCTGTTCAACCTATATCTGAGATTGATGTCTCTAATTAACGTGCACCTGTGCGGCTACATGAATCAAATAGTTTGCGCCATCTTAGATCACCCTGTTTAGGCGCTAATGGCCGCAAAAGGGTGACACGTTAAATTCCAAAGTGTTTTTTGGTGAATTGCCACGCCCCTATTGGTGGTAGGCGGGTGATTGATGATGCAAATGGAAGCCCTGAGTGTCCTCTAAACGATGCAATTTGTTTGCTACAAATCTTAGATGAAAAACGGGTAATTTTATTTTCTTGCTTCTTAATTTGGAAAATGAATAATTTTTTTTAAATTAAATGATTTTTAATAGAATTTTTTTCTAGTTTTTTAATAGTTTTTTTCATTTAAAACATGAATAGTAAAAACAATTTAAAAAATTTATTATGAAGTTAATGAACTACACAAATAAATTTTTAGGTTAGGTTGGTTGTTATAAATCTCACTCAAAAAGTATCGTTTTTTAGACACACTTCAAACATGATTCAACCCTCTCCCCCCCTAATGTAAAACATCATAAGATGACAACGAAAATAACAATAGAATAATAGAAAGTCTAGGAGTACTAAGAGCATATGATTTTTATCTGTTTCAATATCAAGTTAAAGAGATGAAGTACAGATGGCGCTAATTTATAACGCCAACTCTTACAGCGAAAGTGATGAATTTTTAAATCTTTAACTTTTGAATATCTGACACAACTGCAGCGTAGTCTGCCGAAATTCTATGTAAAACGTTCTAACATCAACAACAATTTAAATAATAAATAAATTCATTGTTAAAACATTATCTAGTTGATCGAATTGTGAATCTAAGCCATCCTCGACGTCCCTTGAACTTACACAAAAAATTTCATCAAAATCGGTCCAGCCGTCTAGGAGGAGTTCAGTGACATACACACGCACAGAAGAAATATATACAATGTGCGTTCCAAAGAAGAATTAGCTAGAGGTTGAAAAAACTAGCGCAGTTTGCGCCTTACGAAGTAAGGCGTAAACGGAGCGCCCTAGTAGATTGATGTCTCTAATTAACGTGCACCTGTGCGGCTACATGAATCAAATAGTTTGCGCCATCTTAGATCACCCTGTTTAGGCGCTAATGGCCGCAAAAGGGTGACACGTTAAATTCCAAAGTGTTTTTTGGTGAATTGCCACGCCCCTATTGGTGGTAGGCGAGTGATTGATGATGCAAATGGAAGCCCTGAGTGTCCTATAAACGATGCAATTTGTTTGACCCACCTAGCTTATATACTCCGGCCGCTAGAGGTCGCAGAAGGGTGGAAAAACACCTGTGTGCAGGGCAAAATGACTCATGGTGCATTCTATAGGATTCCCACGCTCCTGCTGGTGGTAGGCAGGTGGTTGATGGTGATAATGGAAGCCCCGAGTGTCCTCTAGGTGATCCACTTGGTTTCATCCCCCCCTCTCATATACCCCCTTAACTGGAAACACAAAAAAGGTAAAAAGTAGAAATTTTGAAATTTTCACTTTTTTGTTGATTGCCACTCACCTGTTCAACCTATATCTGAGATTGATGTCTCTAATTAACGTGCACCTGTGCGGCTACATGAATCAAATAGTTTGCGCCATCTTAGATCACCCTGTTTAGGCGCTAATGGCCGCAAAAGGGTGACACGTTAAATTCCAAAGTGTTTTTTGGTGAATTGCCACGCCCCTATTGGTGGTAGGCGGGTGATTGATGATGCAAATGGAAGCCCTGAGTGTCCTCTAAACGATGCAATTTGTTTGACCCACCTAGCTTATATACTCCGGCCGCTAGAGGTCGCAGAAGGGTGGAAAAACACCTGTGTGCAGGGCAAAATGACTCATGGTGCATTCTATAGGATTCCCACGCTCCTGCTGGTGGTAGGCAGGTGGTTGATGGTGATAATGGAAGCCCCGAGTGTCCTCTAGGTGATCCACTTGGTTTCATCCCCCCCTCTCATATACCCCCTTAACTGGAAACACAAAAAAGGTAAAAAGTAGAAATTTTGAAATTTTCACTTTTTTGTTGATTGCCACTCACCTGTTCAACCTATATCTGAGATTGATGTCTCTAATTAACGTGCACCTGTGCGGCTACATGAATCAAATAGTTTGCGCCATCTTAGATCACCCTGTTTAGGCGCTAATGGCCGCAAAAGGGTGACACGTTAAATTCCAAAGTGTTTTTTGGTGAATTGCCACGCCCCTATTGGTGGTAGGCGGGTGATTGATGATGCAAATGGAAGCCCTGAGTGTCCTCTAAACGATGCAATTTGTTTGACCCACCTAGCTTATATACTCCGGCCGCTAGAGGTCGCAGAAGGGTGGAAAAACACCTGTGTGCAGGGCAAAATGACTCATGGTGCATTCTATAGGATTCCCACGCTCCTGCTGGTGGTAGGCAGGTGGTTGATGGTGATAATGGAAGCCCCGAGTGTCCTCTAGGTGATCCACTTGGTTTCATCCCCCCCTCTCATATACCCCCTTAACTGGAAACACAAAAAAGGTAAAAAGTAGAAATTTTGAAATTTTCACTTTTTTGTTGATTGCCACTCACCTGTTCAACCTATATCTGAGATTGATGTCTCTAATTAACGTGCACCTGTGCGGCTACATGAATCAAATATATATATATATATAAAAAATACTGTAATATAATACGCAACGAATGTGAGTTTTTTTATTGAGAATGAAATTTTAAATAATTAACAAAAAATATTTATGCGTTATGGAATCAATAAACTATAAAAATAATTTTTAGATTAGGGTGGTTGTTAACAAACCCATGTGTAAATTTAATTAAAAATGTATACAAAATAAACCGAGTAATCCACAACGAATATGAGTTATTTATTGAAAATAAAATTTTTAATTATCACCGAAAACGATTTATTGTTACAAATCTTAGATGAAAAACGGGTAATTTTATTTTCTTGCTTCTTAATTTGGAAAATGAATAATTTTTTTTAAATTAAATGATTTTTAATAGAATTTTTTTCTAGTTTTTTAATAGTTTTTTTCATTTAAAACATGAATAGTAAAAACAATTTAAAAAATTTATTATGAAGTTAATGAACTACACAAATAAATTTTTAGGTTAGGTTGGTTGTTATAAATCTCACTCAAAAAGTATCGTTTTTTAGACACACTTCAAACATGATTCAACCCTCTCCCCCCCTAATGTAAAACATCATAAGATGACAACGAAAATAACAATAGAATAATAGAAAGTCTAGGAGTACTAAGAGCATATGATTTTTATCTGTTTCAATATCAAGTTAAAGAGATGAAGTACAGATGGCGCTAATTTATAACGCCAACTCTTACAGCGAAAGTGATGAATTTTTAAATCTTTAACTTTTGAATATCTGACACAACTGCAGCGTAGTCTGCCGAAATTCTATGTAAAACGTTCTAACATCAACAACAATTTAAATAATAAATAAATTCATTGTTAAAACATTATCTAGTTGATCGAATTGTGAATCTAAGCCATCCTCGACGTCCCTTGAACTTACACAAAAAATTTCATCAAAATCGGTCCAGCCGTCTAGGAGGAGTTCAGTGACATACACACGCACAGAAGAAATATATACAATGTGCGTTCCAAAGAAGAATTAGCTAGAGGTTGAAAAAACTAGCGCAGTTTGCGCCTTACGAAGTAAGGCGTAAACGGAGCGCCCTAGTAGATTGATGTCTCTAATTAACGTGCACCTGTGCGGCTACATGAATCAAATAGTTTGCGCCATCTTAGATCACCCTGTTTAGGCGCTAATGGCCGCAAAAGGGTGACACGTTAAATTCCAAAGTGTTTTTTGGTGAATTGCCACGCCCCTATTGGTGGTAGGCGAGTGATTGATGATGCAAATGGAAGCCCTGAGTGTCCTCTAAACGATGCAATTTGTTTGACCCACCTAGCTTATATACTCCGGCCGCTAGAGGTCGCAGAAGGGTGGAAAAACACCTGTGTGCAGGGCAAAATGACTCATGGTGCATTCTATAGGATTCCCACGCTCCTGCTGGTGGTAGGCAGGTGGTTGATGGTGATAATGGAAGCCCCGAGTGTCCTCTAGGTGATCCACTTGGTTTCGTCCCCCCCTCTCATATACCCCCTTAACTGGAAACACAAAAAAGGTAAAAAGTAGAAATTTTGAAATTTTCACTTTTTTGTTGATTGCCACTCACCTGTCCAACCTATATCTGAGATTGATGTCTCTAATTAACGTGCACCTGTGCGGCTACATGAATCAAATAGTTTGCGCCATCTTAGATCACCCTGTTTAGGCGCTAATGGCCGCAAAAGGGTGACACGTTAAATTCCAAAGTGTTTTTTGGTGAATTGCCACGCCCCTATTGGTGGTAGGCGGGTGATTGATAATGCAAATGGAAGCCCTGAGTGTCCTCTAAACGATGCAATTTGTTTGACCCACCTAGCTTATATACTCCGGCCGCTAGAGGTCGCAGAAGGGTGGAAAAACACCTGTGTGCAGGGCAAAATGACTCATGGTGCATTCTATAGGATTCCCACGCTCCTGCTGGTGGTAGGCAGGTGGTTGATGGTGATAATGGAAGCCCCGAGTGTCCTCTAGGTGATCCACTTGGTTTCATCCCCCCCTCTCATATACCCCCTTAACTGGAAACACAAAAAAGGTAAAAAGTAGAAATTTTGAAATTTTCACTTTTTTGTTGATTGCCACTCACCTGTTCAACCTATATCTGAGATTGATGTCTCTAATTAACGTGCACCTGTGCGGCTACATGAATCAAATAGTTTGCGCCATCTTAGATCACCCTGTTTAGGCGCTAATGGCCGCAAAAGGGTGACACGTTAAATTCCAAAGTGTTTTTTGGTGAATTGCCACGCCCCTATTGGTGGTAGGCGGGTGATTGATGATGAAAATGGAAGCCCTGAGTGTCCTCTAAACGATGCAATTTGTTTGACCCACCTAGCTTATATACTCCGGCCGCTAGAGGTCGCAGAAGGGTGGAAAAACACCTGTGTGCAGGGCAAAATGACTCATGGTGCATTCTATAGGATTCCCACGCTCCTGCTGGTGGTAGGCAGGTGGTTGATGGTGATAATGGAAGCCCCGAGTGTCCTCTAGGTGATCCACTTGGTTTCATCCCCCCCTCTCATATACCCCCTTAACTGGAAACACAAAAAAGGTAAAAAGTAGAAATTTTGAAATTTTCACTTTTTTGTTGATTGCCACTCACCTGTTCAACCTATATCTGAGATTGATGTCTCTAATTAACGTGCACCTGTGCGGCTACATGAATCAAATAGTTTGCGCCATCTTAGATCACCCTGTTTAGGCGCTAATGGCCGCAAAAGGGTGACACGTTAAATTCCAAAGTGTTTTTTGGTGAATTGCCACGCCCCTATTGGTGGTAGGCGGGTGATTGATGATGCAAATGGAAGCCCTGAGTGTCCTCTAAACGATGCAATTTGTTTGACCCACCTAGCTTATATACTCCGGCCGCTAGAGGTCGCAGAAGGGTGGAAAAACACCTGTGTGCAGGGCAAAATGACTCATGGTGCATTCTATAGGATTCCCACGCTCCTGCTGGTGGTAGGCAGGTGGTTGATGGTGATAATGGAAGCCCCGAGTGTCCTCTAGGTGATCCACTTGGTTTCATCCCCCCCTCTCATATACCCCCTTAACTGGAAACACAAAAAAGGTAAAAAGTAGAAATTTTGAAATTTTCACTTTTTTGTTGATTGCCACTCACCTGTTCAACCTATATCTGAGATTGATGTCTCTAATTAACGTGCACCTGTGCGGCTACATGAATCAAATAGTTTGCGCCATCTTAGATCACCCTGTTTAGGCGCTAATGGCCGCAAAAGGGTGACACGTTAAATTCCAAAGTGTTTTTTGGTGAATTGCCACGCCCCTATTGGTGGTAGGCGGTTGATGGTGATAATGGAAGCCCCGAGTGTCCTCTAGGTGATCCACTTGGTTTCATCCCCCCCTCTTATATACCCCCTTAACTGGAAACACAAAAAAGGTAAAAAGTAGAAATTTTGAAATTTTCACTTTTTTGTTGATTGCCACTCACCTGTTCAACCTATATCTGAGATTGATGTCTCTAATTAACGTGCACCTGTGCGGCTACATGAATCAAATAGTTTGCGCCATCTTAGATCACCCTGTTTAGGCGCTAATGGCCGCAAAAGGGTGACACGTTAAATTCCAAAGTGTTTTTTGGTGAATTGCCACGCCCCTATTGGTGGTAGGCGGGTGATTGATGATGCAAATGGAAGCCCTGAGTGTCCTCTAAACGATGCGATTTGTTTGACCCACCTAGCTTCTATACTCCGGCCGCTAGAGGTCGCAGAAGGGTGGAAAAACACCTGTGTGCAGGGCAAAATGACTCATGGTGCATTCTATAGGATTCCCACGCTCCTGCTGGTGGTAGGCAGGTGGTTGATGGTGATAATGGAAGCCCCGAGTGTCCTCTAGGTGATCCACTTGGTTTCATCCCCCCCTCTCATATACCCCCTTAACTGGAAACACAAAAAAGGTAAAAAGTAGAAATTTTGAAATTTTCACTTTTTTGTTGATTGCCACTCATCTGTTCAACCTATATCTGAGATTGATGTCTCTAATTAACGTGCACCTGTGCGGCTACATGAATCAAATAGTTTGCGCCATCTTAGATCACCCTGTTTAGGCGCTAATGGCCGCAAAAGGGTGACACGTTAAATTCCAAAGTGTTTTTTGGTGAATTGCCACGCCCCTATTGGTGGTAGGCGGGTGATTGATGATGCAAATGGAAGCCCTGAGTGTCCTCTAAACGATGCAATTTGTTTGACCCACCTAGCTTATATACTCCGGCCGCTAGAGGTCGCAGAAGGGTGGAAAAACACCTGTGTGCAGGGCAAAATGACTCATGGTGCATTCTATAGGATTCCCACGCTCCTGCTGGTGGTAGGCAGGTGGTTGATGGTGATAATGGAAGCCCCGAGTGTCCTCTAGGTGATCCACTTGGTTTCATCCCCCCCTCTCATATACCCCCTTAACTGGAAACACAAAAAAGGTAAAAAGTAGAAATTTTGAAATTTTCACTTTTTTGTTGATTGCCACTCACCTGTTCAACCTATATCTGAGATTGATGTCTCTAATTAACGTGCACCTGTGCGGCTACATGAATCAAATAGTTTTCGCCATCTTAGATCACCCTGTTTAGGCGCTAATGGCCGCAAAAGGGTGACACGTTAAATTCCAAAGTGTTTTTTGGTGAATTGCCACGCCCCTATTGGTGGTAGGCGGGTGATTGATGATGAAAATGGAAGCCCTGAGTGTCCTCTAAACGATGCAATTTGTTTGACCCACCTAGCTTATATACTCCGGCCGCTAGAGGTCGCAGAAGGGTGGAAAAACACCTGTGTGCAGGGCAAAATGACTCATGGTGCATTCTATAGGATTCCCACGCTCCTGCTGGTGGTAGGCAGGTGGTTGATGGTGATAATGGAAGCCCCGAGTGTCCTCTAGGTGATCCACTTGGTTTCATCCCCCCCTCTCATATACCCCCTTAACTGGAAACACAAAAAAGGTAAAAAGTAGAAATTTTGAAATTTTCACTTTTTTGTTGATTGCCACTCATCTGTTCAACCTATATCTGAGATTGATGTCTCTAATTAACGTGCACCTGTGCGGCTACATGAATCAAATAGTTTGCGCCATCTTAGATCACCCTGTTTAGGCGCTAATGGCCGCAAAAGGGTGACACGTTAAATTCCAAAGTGTTTTTTGGTGAATTGCCACGCCCCTATTGGTGGTAGGCGGGTGATTGATGATGCAAATGGAAGCCCTGAGTGTCCTCTAAACGATGCAATTTGTTTGACCCACCTAGCTTATATACTCCGGCCGCTAGAGGTCGCAGAAGGGTGGAAAAACACCTGTGTGCAGGGCAAAATGACTCATGGTGCATTCTATAGGATTCCCACGCTCCTGCTGGTGGTAGGCAGGTGGTTGATGGTGATAATGGAAGCCCCGAGTGTCCTCTAGGTGATCCACTTGGTTTCATCCCCCCCTCTCATATACCCCCTTAACTGGAAACACAAAAAAGGTAAAAAGTAGAAATTTTGAAATTTTCACTTTTTTGTTGATTGCCACTCACCTGTTCAACCTATATCTGAGATTGATGTCTCTAATTAACGTGCACCTGTGCGGCTACATGAATCAAATAGTTTGCGCCATCTTAGATCACCCTGTTTAGGCGCTAATGGCCGCAAAAGGGTGACACGTTAAATTACAAAGTGTTTTTTGGTGAATTGCCACGCCCCTATTGGTGGTAGGCGGGTGATTGATTATGCAAATGGAAGCCCTGAGTGTCCTCTAAACGATGCAATTTGTTTGACCCACCTAGCTTATATACTCCGGCCGCTAGAGGTCGCAGAAGGGTGGAAAAACACCTGTGTGCAGGGCAAAATGACTCATGGTGCATTCTATAGGATTCCCACGCTCCTGCTGGTGGTAGGCAGGTGGTTGATGGTGATAATGGAAGCCCCGAGTGTCCTCTAGGTGATCCACTTGGTTTCATCCCCCCCTCTCATATACCCCCTTAACTGGAAACACAAAAAAGGTAAAAAGTAGAAATTTTGAAATTTTCACTTTTTTGTTGATTGCCACTCACCTGTTCAACCTATATCTGAGATTGATGTCTCTAATTAACGTGCACCTGTGCGGCTACATGAATCAAATAGTTTGCGCCATCTTAGATCACCCTGTTTAGGCGCTAATGGCCGCAAAAGGGTGACACGTTAAATTCCAAAGTGTTTTTTGGTGAATTGCCACGCCCCTATTGGTGGTAGGCGGGTGATTGATGATGCAAATGGAAGCCCTGAGTGTCCTCTAAACGATGCAATTTGTTTGACCCACCTAGCTTATATACTCCGGCCGCTAGAGGTCGCAGAAGGGTGGAAAAACACCTGTGTGCAGGGCAAAATGACTCATGGTGCATTCTATAGGATTCCCACGCTCCTGCTGGTGGTAGGCAGGTGGTTGATGGTGATAATGGAAGCCCCGAGTGTCCTCTAGGTGATCCACTTGGTTTCATCCCCCCCTCTCATATACCCCCTTAACTGGAAACACAAAAAAGGTAAAAAGTAGAAATTTTGAAATTTTCACTTTTTTGTTGATTGCCACTCACCTGTTCAACCTATATCTGAGATTGATGTCTCTAATTAACGTGCACCTGTGCGGCTACATGAATCAAATAGTTTGCGCCATCTTAGATCACCCTGTTTAGGCGCTAATGGCCGCAAAAGGGTGACACGTTAAATTCCAAAGTGTTTTTTGGTGAATTGCCACGCCCCTATTGGTGGTAGGCGGTTGATGGTGATAATGGAAGCCCCGAGTGTCCTCTAGGTGATCCACTTGGTTTCATCCCCCCCTCTCATATACCCCCTTAACTGGAAACACAAAAAAGGTAAAAAGTAGAAATTTTGAAATTTTCACTTTTTTGTTGATTGCCACTCACCTGTTCAACCTATATCTGAGATTGATGTCTCTAATTAACGTGCACCTGTGCGGCTACATGAATCAAATAGTTTGCGCCATCTTAGATCACCCTGTTTAGGCGCTAATGGCCGCAAAAGGGTGACACGTTAAATTCCAAAGTGTTTTTTGGTGAATTGCCACGCCCCTATTGGTGGTAGGCGGGTGATTGATGATGCAAATGGAAGCCCTGAGTGTCCTCTAAACGATGCGATTTGTTTGACCCACCTAGCTTCTATACTCCGGCCGCTAGAGGTCGCAGAAGGGTGGAAAAACACCTGTGTGCAGGGCAAAATGACTCATGGTGCATTCTATAGGATTCCCACGCTCCTGCTGGTGGTAGGCAGGTGGTTGATGGTGATAATGGAAGCCCCGAGTGTCCTCTAGGTGATCCACTTGGTTTCATCCCCCCCTCTCATATACCCCCTTAACTGGAAACACAAAAAAGGTAAAAAGTAGAAATTTTGAAATTTTCACTTTTTTGTTGATTGCCACTCATCTGTTCAACCTATATCTGAGATTGATGTCTCTAATTAACGTGCACCTGTGCGGCTACATGAATCAAATAGTTTGCGCCATCTTAGATCACCCTGTTTAGGCGCTAATGGCCGCAAAAGGGTGACACGTTAAATTCCAAAGTGTTTTTTGGTGAATTGCCACGCCCCTATTGGTGGTAGGCGGGTGATTGATGATGCAAATGGAAGCCCTGAGTGTCCTCTAAACGATGCAATTTGTTTGACCCACCTAGCTTATATACTCCGGCCGCTAGAGGTCGCAGAAGGGTGGAAAAACACCTGTGTGCAGGGCAAAATGACTCATGGTGCATTCTATAGGATTCCCACGCTCCTGCTGGTGGTAGGCAGGTGGTTGATGGTGATAATGGAAGCCCCGAGTGTCCTCTAGGTGATCCACTTGGTTTCATCCCCCCCTCTCATATACCCCCTTAACTGGAAACACAAAAAAGGTAAAAAGTAGAAATTTTGAAATTTTCACTTTTTTGTTGATTGCCACTCACCTGTTCAACCTATATCTGAGATTGATGTCTCTAATTAACGTGCACCTGTGCGGCTACATGAATCAAATAGTTTGCGCCATCTTAGATCACCCTGTTTAGGCGCTAATGGCCGCAAAAGGGTGACACGTTAAATTCCAAAGTGTTTTTTGGTGAATTGCCACGCCCCTATTGGTGGTAGGCGGGTGATTGATGATGCAAATGGAAGCCCTGAGTGTCCTCTAAACGATGCAATTTGTTTGACCCACCTAGCTTATATACTCCGGCCGCTAGAGGTCGCAGAAGGGTGGAAAAACACCTGTGTGCAGGGCAAAATGACTCATGGTGCATTCTATAGGATTCCCACGCTCCTGCTGGTGGTAGGCAGGTGGTTGATGGTGATAATGGAAGCCCCGAGTGTCCTCTAGGTGATCCACTTGGTTTCATCCCCCCCTCTCATATACCCCCTTAACTGGAAACACAAAAAAGGTAAAAAGTAGAAATTTTGAAATTTTCACTTTTTTGTTGATTGCCACTCACCTGTTCAACCTATATCTGAGATTGATGTCTCTAATTAACGTGCACCTGTGCGGCTACATGAATCAAATAGTTTGCGCCATCTTAGATCACCCTGTTTAGGCGCTAATGGCCGCAAAAGGGTGACACGTTAAATTCCAAAGTGTTTTTTGGTGAATTGCCACGCCCCTATTGGTGGTAGGCGGTTGATGGTGATAATGGAAGCCCCGAGTGTCCTCTAGGTGATCCACTTGGTTTCATCCCCCCCTCTCATATACCCCCTTAACTGGAAACACAAAAAAGGTAAAAAGTAGAAATTTTGAAATTTTCACTTTTTTGTTGATTGCCACTCACCTGTTCAACCTATATCTGAGATTGATGTCTCTAATTAACGTGCACCTGTGCGGCTACATGAATCAAATAGTTTGCGCCATCTTAGATCACCCTGTTTAGGCGCTAATGGCCGCAAAAGGGTGACACGTTAAATTCCAAAGTGTTTTTTGGTGAATTGCCACGCCCCTATTGGTGGTAGGCGGGTGATTGATGATGCAAATGGAAGCCCTGAGTGTCCTCTAAACGATGCGATTTGTTTGACCCACCTAGCTTCTATACTCCGGCCGCTAGAGGTCGCAGAAGGGTGGAAAAACACCTGTGTGCAGGGCAAAATGACTCATGGTGCATTCTATAGGATTCCCACGCTCCTGCTGGTGGTAGGCAGGTGGTTGATGGTGATAATGGAAGCCCCGAGTGTCCTCTAGGTGATCCACTTGGTTTCATCCCCCCCTCTCATATACCCCCTTAACTGGAAACACAAAAAAGGTAAAAAGTAGAAATTTTGAAATTTTCACTTTTTTGTTGATTGCCACTCATCTGTTCAACCTATATCTGAGATTGATGTCTCTAATTAACGTGCACCTGTGCGGCTACATGAATCAAATAGTTTGCGCCATCTTAGATCACCCTGTTTAGGCGCTAATGGCCGCAAAAGGGTGACACGTTAAATTCCAAAGTGTTTTTTGGTGAATTGCCACGCCCCTATTGGTGGTAGGCGGGTGATTGATGATGCAAATGGAAGCCCTGAGTGTCCTCTAAACGATGCAATTTGTTTGACCCACCTAGCTTATATACTCCGGCCGCTAGAGGTCGCAGAAGGGTGGAAAAACACCTGTGTGCAGGGCAAAATGACTCATGGTGCATTCTATAGGATTCCCACGCTCCTGCTGGTGGTAGGCAGGTGGTTGATGGTGATAATGGAAGCCCCGAGTGTCCTCTAGGTGATCCACTTGGTTTCATCCCCCCCTCTCATATACCCCCTTAACTGGAAACACAAAAAAGGTAAAAAGTAGAAATTTTGAAATTTTCACTTTTTTGTTGATTGCCACTCACCTGTTCAACCTATATCTGAGATTGATGTCTCTAATTAACGTGCACCTGTGCGGCTACATGAATCAAATAGTTTTCGCCATCTTAGATCACCCTGTTTAGGCGCTAATGGCCGCAAAAGGGTGACACGTTAAATTCCAAAGTGTTTTTTGGTGAATTGCCACGCCCCTATTGGTGGTAGGCGGGTGATTGATGATGAAAATGGAAGCCCTGAGTGTCCTCTAAACGATGCAATTTGTTTGACCCACCTAGCTTATATACTCCGGCCGCTAGAGGTC
Source organism: Bactrocera oleae (assembly GCF_042242935.1). Taxonomy (NCBI): domain Eukaryota; kingdom Metazoa; phylum Arthropoda; class Insecta; order Diptera; family Tephritidae; genus Bactrocera; species Bactrocera oleae. The sequence continues at coordinate 38,182,686 of NC_091541.1, forward strand.
GCAGAAGGGTGGAAAAACACCTGTGTGCAGGGCAAAATGACTCATGGTGCATTCTATAGGATTCCCACGCTCCTGCTGGTGGTAGGCAGGTGGTTGATGGTGATAATGGAAGCCCCGAGTGTCCTCTAGGTGATCCACTTGGTTTCATCCCCCCCTCTCATATACCCCCTTAACTGGAAACACAAAAAAGGTAAAAAGTAGAAATTTTGAAATTTTCACTTTTTTGTTGATTGCCACTCATCTGTTCAACCTATATCTGAGATTGATGTCTCTAATTAACGTGCACCTGTGCGGCTACATGAATCAAATAGTTTGCGCCATCTTAGATCACCCTGTTTAGGCGCTAATGGCCGCAAAAGGGTGACACGTTAAATTCCAAAGTGTTTTTTGGTGAATTGCCACGCCCCTATTGGTGGTAGGCGGGTGATTGATGATGCAAATGGAAGCCCTGAGTGTCCTCTAAACGATGCAATTTGTTTGACCCACCTAGCTTATATACTCCGGCCGCTAGAGGTCGCAGAAGGGTGGAAAAACACCTGTGTGCAGGGCAAAATGACTCATGGTGCATTCTATAGGATTCCCACGCTCCTGCTGGTGGTAGGCAGGTGGTTGATGGTGATAATGGAAGCCCCGAGTGTCCTCTAGGTGATCCACTTGGTTTCATCCCCCCCTCTCATATACCCCCTTAACTGGAAACACAAAAAAGGTAAAAAGTAGAAATTTTGAAATTTTCACTTTTTTGTTGATTGCCACTCACCTGTTCAACCTATATCTGAGATTGATGTCTCTAATTAACGTGCACCTGTGCGGCTACATGAATCAAATAGTTTGCGCCATCTTAGATCACCCTGTTTAGGCGCTAATGGCCGCAAAAGGGTGACACGTTAAATTCCAAAGTGTTTTTTGGTGAATTGCCACGCCCCTATTGGTGGTAGGCGGGTGATTGATGATGCAAATGGAAGCCCTGAGTGTCCTCTAAACGATGCAATTTGTTTGACCCACCTAGCTTATATACTCCGGCCGCTAGAGGTCGCAGAAGGGTGGAAAAACACCTGTGTGCAGGGCAAAATGACTCATGGTGCATTCTATAGGATTCCCACGCTCCTGCTGGTGGTAGGCAGGTGGTTGATGGTGATAATGGAAGCCCCGAGTGTCCTCTAGGTGATCCACTTGGTTTCATCCCCCCCTCTCATATACCCCCTTAACTGGAAACACAAAAAAGGTAAAAAGTAGAAATTTTGAAATTTTCACTTTTTTGTTGATTGCCACTCACCTGTTCAACCTATATCTGAGATTGATGTCTCTAATTAACGTGCACCTGTGCGGCTACATGAATCAAATAGTTTGCGCCATCTTAGATCACCCTGTTTAGGCGCTAATGGCCGCAAAAGGGTGACACGTTAAATTCCAAAGTGTTTTTTGGTGAATTGCCACGCCCCTATTGGTGGTAGGCGGGTGATTGATGATGCAAATGGAAGCCCTGAGTGTCCTCTAAACGATGCAATTTGTTTGACCCACCTAGCTTATATACTCCGGCCGCTAGAGGTCGCAGAAGGGTGGAAAAACACCTGTGTGCAGGGCAAAATGACTCATGGTGCATTCTATAGGATTCCCACGCTCCTGCTGGTGGTAGGCAGGTGGTTGATGGTGATAATGGAAGCCCCGAGTGTCCTCTAGGTGATCCACTTGGTTTCATCCCCCCCTCTCATATACCCCCTTAACTGGAAACACAAAAAAGGTAAAAAGTAGAAATTTTGAAATTTTCACTTTTTTGTTGATTGCCACTCACCTGTTCAACCTATATCTGAGATTGATGTCTCTAATTAACGTGCACCTGTGCGGCTACATGAATCAAATAGTTTGCGCCATCTTAGATCACCCTGTTTAGGCGCTAATGGCCGCAAAAGGGTGACACGTTAAATTCCAAAGTGTTTTTTGGTGAATTGCCACGCCCCTATTGGTGGTAGGCGGGTGATTGATGATGCAAATGGAAGCCCTGAGTGTCCTCTAAACGATGCAATTTGTTTGACCCACCTAGCTTATATAATCCGGCCGCTAGAGGTCGCAGAAGGGTGGAAAAACACCTGTGTGCAGGGCAAAATGACTCATGGTGCATTCTATAGGATTCCCACGCTCCTGCTGGTGGTAGGCAGGTGGTTGATGGTGATAATGGAAGCCCCGAGTGTCCTCTAGGTGATCCACTTGGTTTCATCCCCCCCTCTCATATACCCCCTTAACTGGAAACACAAAAAAGGTAAAAAGTAGAAATTTTGAAATTTTCACTTTTTTGTTGATTGCCACTCACCTGTTCAACCTATATCTGAGATTGATGTCTCTAATTAACGTGCACCTGTGCGGCTACATGAATCAAATAGTTTGCGCCATCTTAGATCACCCTGTTTAGGCGCTAATGGCCGCAAAAGGGTGACACGTTAAATTCCAAAGTGTTTTTTGGTGAATTGCCACGCCCCTATTGGTGGTAGGCAGGTGATTGATGATGCAAATGGAAGCCCTGAGTGTCCTCTAAACGATGCAATTTGTTTGACCCACCTAGCTTATATACTCCGGCCGCTAGAGGTCGCAGAAGGGTGGAAAAACACCTGTGTGCAGGGCAAAATGACTCATGGTGCATTCTATAGGATTCCCACGCTCCTGCTGGTGGTAGGCAGGTGGTTGATGGTGATAATGGAAGCCCCAAGTGTCCTCTAGGTGATCCACTTGGTTTCATCCCCCGCTCTCATATACCCCCTTAACTGGAAACACAAAAAAGGTAAAAAGTAGAAATTTTGAAATTTTCACTTTTTTGTTGATTGCCACTCACCTGTTCAACCTATATCTGAGATTGATGTCTCTAATTAACGTGCACCTGTGCGGCTACATGAATCAAATAGTTTGCGCCATCTTAGATCACCCTGTTTAGGCGCTAATGGCCGCAAAAGGGTGACACGTTAAATTCCAAAGTGTTTTTTGGTGAATTGCCACGCCCCTATTGGTGGTAGGCGGGTGATTGATGATGCAAATGGAAGCCCTGAGTGTCCTCTAAACGATGCAATTTGTTTGACCCACCTAGCTTATATACTCCGGCCGCTAGAGGTCGCAGAAGGGTGGAAAAACACCTGTGTGCAGGGCAAAATGACTCATGGTGCATTCTATAGGATTCCCACGCTCCTGCTGGTGGTAGGCAGGTGGTTGATGGTGATAATGGAAGCCCCGAGTGTCCTCTAGGTGATCCAGTTGGTTTCATCCCCCCCTCTCATATACCCCCTTAACTGGAAACACAAAAAAGGTAAAAAGTAGAAATTTTGAAATTTTCACTTTTTTGTTGATTGCCACTCACCTGTTCAACCTATATCTGAGATTGATGTCTCTAATTAACGTGCACCTGTGCGGCTACATGAATCAAATAGTTTGCGCCATCTTAGATCACCCTGTTTAGGCGCTAATGGCCGCAAAAGGGTGACACGTTAAATTCCAAAGTGTTTTTTGGTGAATTGCCACGCCCCTATTGGTGGTAGGCGGGTGATTGATGATGCAAATGGAAGCCCTGAGTGTCCTCTAAACGATGCAATTTGTTTGACCCACCTAGCTTATATACTCCGGCCGCTAGAGGTCGCAGAAGGGTGGAAAAACACCTGTGTGCAGGGCAAAATGACTCATGGTGCATTCTATAGGATTCCCACGCTCCTGCTGGTGGTAGGCAGGTGGTTGATGGTGATAATGGAAGCCCCGAGTGTCCTCTAGGTGATCCACTTGGTTTCATCCCCCCCTCTCATATACCCCCTTAACTGGAAACACAAAAAAGGTAAAAAGTAGAAATTTTGAAATTTTCACTTTTTTGTTGATTGCCACTCACCTGTTCAACCTATATCTGAGATTGATGTCTCTAATTAACGTGCACCTGTGCGGCTACATGAATCAAATAGTTTGCGCCATCTTAGATCACCCTGTTTAGGCGCTAATGGCCGCAAAAGGGTGACACGTTAAATTCCAAAGTGTTTTTTGGTGAATTGCCACGCCCCTATTGGTGGTAGGCGGTTGATGGTGATAATGGAAGCCCCGAGTGTCCTCTAGGTGATCCACTTGGTTTCATCCCCCCCTCTCATATACCCCCTTAACTGGAAACACAAAAAAGGTAAAAAGTAGAAATTTTGAAATTTTCACTTTTTTGTTGATTGCCACTCACCTGTTCAACCTATATCTGAGATTGATGTCTCTAATTAACGTGCACCTGTGCGGCTACATGAATCAAATAGTTTGCGCCATCTTAGATCACCCTGTTTAGGCGCTAATGGCCGCAAAAGGGTGACACGTTAAATTCCAAAGTGTTTTTTGGTGAATTGCCACGCCCCTATTGGTGGTAGGCGGGTGATTGATGATGCAAATGGAAGCCCTGAGTGTCCTCTAAACGATGCGATTTGTTTGACCCACCTAGCTTCTATACTCCGGCCGCTAGAGGTCGCAGAAGGGTGGAAAAACACCTGTGTGCAGGGCAAAATGACTCATGGTGCATTCTATAGGATTCCCACGCTCCTGCTGGTGGTAGGCAGGTGGTTGATGGTGATAATGGAAGCCCCGAGTGTCCTCTAGGTGATCCACTTGGTTTCATCCCCCCCTCTCATATACCCCCTTAACTGGAAACACAAAAAAGGTAAAAAGTAGAAATTTTGAAATTTTCACTTTTTTGTTGATTGCCACTCATCTGTTCAACCTATATCTGAGATTGATGTCTCTAATTAACGTGCACCTGTGCGGCTACATGAATCAAATAGTTTGCGCCATCTTAGATCACCCTGTTTAGGCGCTAATGGCCGCAAAAGGGTGACACGTTAAATTCCAAAGTGTTTTTTGGTGAATTGCCACGCCCCTATTGGTGGTAGGCGGGTGATTGATGATGCAAATGGAAGCCCTGAGTGTCCTCTAAACGATGCAATTTGTTTGACCCACCTAGCTTATATACTCCGGCCGCTAGAGGTCGCAGAAGGGTGGAAAAACACCTGTGTGCAGGGCAAAATGACTCATGGTGCATTCTATAGGATTCCCACGCTCCTGCTGGTGGTAGGCAGGTGGTTGATGGTGATAATGGAAGCCCCGAGTGTCCTCTAGGTGATCCACTTGGTTTCATCCCCCCCTCTCATATACCCCCTTAACTGGAAACACAAAAAAGGTAAAAAGTAGAAATTTTGAAATTTTCACTTTTTTGTTGATTGCCACTCACCTGTTCAACCTATATCTGAGATTGATGTCTCTAATTAACGTGCACCTGTGCGGCTACATGAATCAAATAGTTTTCGCCATCTTAGATCACCCTGTTTAGGCGCTAATGGCCGCAAAAGGGTGACACGTTAAATTCCAAAGTGTTTTTTGGTGAATTGCCACGCCCCTATTGGTGGTAGGCGGGTGATTGATGATGAAAATGGAAGCCCTGAGTGTCCTCTAAACGATGCAATTTGTTTGACCCACCTAGCTTATATACTCCGGCCGCTAGAGGTCGCAGAAGGGTGGAAAAACACCTGTGTGCAGGGCAAAATGACTCATGGTGCATTCTATAGGATTCCCACGCTCCTGCTGGTGGTAGGCAGGTGGTTGATGGTGATAATGGAAGCCCCGAGTGTCCTCTAGGTGATCCACTTGGTTTCATCCCCCCCTCTCATATACCCCCTTAACTGGAAACACAAAAAAGGTAAAAAGTAGAAATTTTGAAATTTTCACTTTTTTGTTGATTGCCACTCATCTGTTCAACCTATATCTGAGATTGATGTCTCTAATTAACGTGCACCTGTGCGGCTACATGAATCAAATAGTTTGCGCCATCTTAGATCACCCTGTTTAGGCGCTAATGGCCGCAAAAGGGTGACACGTTAAATTCCAAAGTGTTTTTTGGTGAATTGCCACGCCCCTATTGGTGGTAGGCGGGTGATTGATGATGCAAATGGAAGCCCTGAGTGTCCTCTAAACGATGCAATTTGTTTGACCCACCTAGCTTATATACTCCGGCCGCTAGCGGTCGCAGAAGGGTGGAAAAACACCTGTGTGCAGGGCAAAATGACTCATGGTGCATTCTATAGGATTCCCACGCTCCTGCTGGTGGTAGGCAGGTGGTTGATGGTGATAATGGAAGCCCCGAGTGTCCTCTAGGTGATCCACTTGGTTTCATCCCCCCCTCTCATATACCCCCTTAACTGGAAACACAAAAAAGGTAAAAAGTAGAAATTTTGAAATTTTCACTTTTTTGTTGATTGCCACTCACCTGTTCAACCTATATCTGAGATTGATGTCTCTAATTAACGTGCACCTGTGCGGCTACATGAATCAAATAGTTTGCGCCATCTTAGATCACCCTGTTTAGGCGCTAATGGCCGCAAAAGGGTGACACGTTAAATTCCAAAGTGTTTTTTGGTGAATTGCCACGCCCCTATTGGTGGTAGGCGGGTGATTGATGATGCAAATGGAAGCCCTGAGTGTCCTCTAAACGATGCAATTTGTTTGACCCACCTAGCTTATATACTCCGGCCGCTAGAGGTCGCAGAAGGGTGGAAAAACACCTGTGTGCAGGGCAAAATGACTCATGGTGCATTCTATAGGATTCCCACGCTCCTGCTGGTGGTAGGCAGGTGGTTGATGGTGATAATGGAAGCCCCGAGTGTCCTCTAGGTGATCCACTTGGTTTCATCCCCCCCTCTCATATACCCCCTTAACTGGAAACACAAAAAAGGTAAAAAGTAGAAATTTTGAAATTTTCACTTTTTTGTTGATTGCCACTCACCTGTTCAACCTATATCTGAGATTGATGTCTCTAATTAACGTGCACCTGTGCGGCTACATGAATCAAATAGTTTGCGCCATCTTAGATCACCCTGTTTAGGCGCTAATGGCCGCAAAAGGGTGACACGTTAAATTCCAAAGTGTTTTTTGGTGAATTGCCACGCCCCTATTGGTGGTAGGCGGGTGATTGATGATGCAAATGGAAGCCCTGAGTGTCCTCTAAACGATGCAATTTGTTTGACCCACCTAGCTTATATACTCCGGCCGCTAGAGGTCGCAGAAGGGTGGAAAAACACCTGTGTGCAGGGCAAAATGACTCATGGTGCATTCTATAGGATTCCCACGCTCCTGCTGGTGGTAGGCAGGTGGTTGATGGTGATAATGGAAGCCCCGAGTGTCCTCTAGGTGATCCACTTGGTTTCATCCCCCCCTCTCATATACCCCCTTAACTGGAAACACAAAAAAGGTAAAAAGTAGAAATTTTGAAATTTTCACTTTTTTGTTGATTGCCACTCACCTGTTCAACCTATATCTGAGATTGATGTCTCTAATTAACGTGCACCTGTGCGGCTACATGAATCAAATAGCTTATATACTCCGGCCGCTAGAGGTCGCAGAAGGGTGGAAAAACACCTGTGTGCAGGGCAAAATGACTCATGGTGCATTCTATAGGATTCCCACGCTCCTGCTGGTGGTAGGCAGGTGGTTGATGGTGATAATGGAAGCCCCGAGTGTCCTCTAGGTGATCCACTTGGTTTCATCCCCCCCTCTCATATACCCCCTTAACTGGAAACACAAAAAAGGTAAAAAGTAGAAATTTTGAAATTTTCACTTTTTTGTTGATTGCCACTCATCTGTTCAACCTATATCTGAGATTGATGTCTCTAATTAACGTGCACCTGTGCGGCTACATGAATCAAATAGTTTGCGCCATCTTAGATCACCCTGTTTAGGCGCTAATGGCCGCAAAAGGGTGACACGTTAAATTCCAAAGTGTTTTTTGGTGAATTGCCACGCCCCTATTGGTGGTAGGCGGGTGATTGATGATGCAAATGGAAGCCGTGAGTGTCCTCTAAACGATGCAATTTGTTTGACCCACCTAGCTTATATACTCCGGCCGCTAGAGGTCGCAGAAGGGTGGAAAAACACCTGTGTGCAGGGCAAAATGACTCATGGTGCATTCTATAGGATTCCCACGCTCCTGCTGGTGGTAGGCAGGTGGTTGATGGTGATAATGGAAGCCCCGAGTGTCCTCTAGGTGATCCACTTGGTTTCATCCCCCCCTCTCATATACCCCCTTAACTGGAAACACAAAAAAGGTAAAAAGTAGAAATTTTGAAATTTTCACTTTTTTGTTGATTGCCACTCACCTGTTCAACCTATATCTGAGATTGATGTCTCTAATTAACGTGCACCTGTGCGGCTACATGAATCAAATAGTTTTCGCCATCTTAGATCACCCTGTTTAGGCGCTAATGGCCGCAAAAGGGTGACACGTTAAATTCCAAAGTGTTTTTTGGTGAATTGCCACGCCCCTATTGGTGGTAGGCGGGTGATTGATGATGAAAATGGAAGCCCTGAGTGTCCTCTAAACGATGCAATTTGTTTGACCCACCTAGCTTATATACTCCGGCCGCTAGAGGTCGCAGAAGGGTGGAAAAACACCTGTGTGCAGGGCAAAATGACTCATGGTGCATTCTATAGGATTCCCACGCTCCTGCTGGTGGTAGGCAGGTGGTTGATGGTGATAATGGAAGCCCCGAGTGTCCTCTAGGTGATCCACTTGGTTTCATCCCCCCCTCTCATATACCCCCTTAACTGGAAACACAAAAAAGGTAAAAAGTAGAAATTTTGAAATTTTCACTTTTTTGTTGATTGCCACTCATCTGTTCAACCTATATCTGAGATTGATGTCTCTAATTAACGTGCACCTGTGCGGCTACATGAATCAAATAGTTTGCGCCATCTTAGATCACCCTGTTTAGGCGCTAATGGCCGCAAAAGGGTGACACGTTAAATTCCAAAGTGTTTTTTGGTGAATTGCCACGCCCCTATTGGTGGTAGGCGGGTGATTGATGATGCAAATGGAAGCCCTGAGTGTCCTCTAAACGATGCAATTTGTTTGACCCACCTAGCTTATATACTCCGGCCGCTAGAGGTCGCAGAAGGGTGGAAAAACACCTGTGTGCAGGGCAAAATGACTCATGGTGCATTCTATAGGATTCCCACGCTCCTGCTGGTGGTAGGCAGGTGGTTGATGGTGATAATGGAAGCCCCGAGTGTCCTCTAGGTGATCCACTTGGTTTCATCCCCCCCTCTCATATACCCCCTTAACTGGAAACACAAAAAAGGTAAAAAGTAGAAATTTTGAAATTTTCACTTTTTTGTTGATTGCCACTCACCTGTTCAACCTATATCTGAGATTGATGTCTCTAATTAACGTGCACCTGTGCGGCTACATGAATCAAATAGTTTGCGCCATCTTAGATCACCCTGTTTAGGCGCTAATGGCCGCAAAAGGGTGACACGTTAAATTTCAAAGTGTTTTTTGGTGAATTGCCACGCCCCTATTGGTGGTAGGCGGGTGATTGATGATGAAAATGGAAGCCCTGAGTGTCCTCTAAACGATGCAATTTGTTTGACCCACCTAGCTTATATACTCCGGCCGCTAGAGGTCGCAGAAGGGTGGAAAAACACCTGTGTGCAGGGCAAAATGACTCATGGTGCATTCTATAGGATTCCCACGCTCCTGCTGGTGGTAGGCAGGTGGTTGATGGTGATAATGGAAGCCCCGAGTGTCCTCTAGGTGATCCACTTGGTTTCATCCCCCCCTCTCATATACCCCCTTAACTGGAAACACAAAAAAGGTAAAAAGTAGAAATTTTGAAATTTTCACTTTTTTGTTGATTGCCACTCATCTGTTCAACCTATATCTGAGATTGATGTCTCTAATTAACGTGCACCTGTGCGGCTACATGAATCAAATAGTTTGCGCCATCTTAGATCACCCTGTTTAGGCGCTAATGGCCGCAAAAGGGTGACACGTTAAATTCCAAAGTGTTTTTTGGTGAATTGCCACGCCCCTATTGGTGGTAGGCGGGTGATTGATGATGCAAATGGAAGCCCTGAGTGTCCTCTAAACGATGCAATTTGTTTGACCCACCTAGCTTATATACTCCGGCCGCTAGAGGTCGCAGAAGGGTGGAAAAACACCTGTGTGCAGGGCAAAATGACTCATGGTGCATTCTATAGGATTCCCACGCTCCTGCTGGTGGTAGGCAGGTGGTTGATGGTGATAATGGAAGCCCCGAGTGTCCTCTAGGTGATCCACTTGGTTTCATCCCCCCCTCTCATATACCCCCTTAACTGGAAACACAAAAAAGGTAAAAAGTAGAAATTTTGAAATTTTCACTTTTTTGTTGATTGCCACTCATCTGTTCAACCTATATCTGAGATTGATGTCTCTAATTAACGTGCACCTGTGCGGCTACATGAATCAAATAGTTTGCGCCATCTTAGATCACCCTGTTTAGGCGCTAATGGCCGCAAAAGGGTGACACGTTAAATTCCAAAGTGTTTTTTGGTGAATTGCCACGCCCCTATTGGTGGTAGGCGGTTGATGGTGATAATGGAAGCCCCGAGTGTCCTCTAGGTGATCCACTTGGTTTCATCCCCCCCTCTCATATACCCCCTTAACTGGAAACACAAAAAAGGTAAAAAGTAGAAATTTTGAAATTTTCACTTTTTTGTTGATTGCCACTCACCTGTTCAACCTATATCTGAGATTGATGTCTCTAATTAACGTGCACCTGTGCGGCTACATGAATCAAATAGTTTGCGCCATCTTAGATCACCCTGTTTAGGCGCTAATGGCCGCAAAAGGGTGACACGTTAAATTCCAAAGTGTTTTTTGGTGAATTGCCACGCCCCTATTGGTGGTAGGCGGGTGATTGATGATGCAAATGGAAGCCCTGAGTGTCCTCTAAACGATGCAATTTGTTTGACCCACCTAGCTTATATACTCCGGCCGCTAGAGGTCGCAGAAGGGTGGAAAAACACCTGTGTGCAGGGCAAAATGACTCATGGTGCATTCTATAGGATTCCCACGCTCCTGCTGGTGGTAGGCAGGTGGTTGATGGTGATAATGGAAGCCCCGAGTGTCCTCTAGGTGATCCACTTGGTTTCATCCCCCCCTCTCATATACCCCCTTAACTGGAAACACAAAAAAGGTAAAAAGTAGAAATTTTGAAATTTTCACTTTTTTGTTGATTGCCACTCACCTGTTCAACCTATATCTGAGATTGATGTCTCTAATTAACGTGCACCTGTGCGGCTACATGAATCAAATAGTTTGCGCCATCTTAGATCACCCTGTTTAGGCGCTAATGGCCGCAAAAGGGTGACACGTTAAATTCCAAAGTGTTTTTTGGTGAATTGCCACGCCCCTATTGGTGGTAGGCGGGTGATTGATAATGCAAATGGAAGCCCTGAGTGTCCTCTAAACGATGCAATTTGTTTGACCCACCTAGCTTATATACTCCGGCCGCTAGAGGTCGCAGAAGGGTGGAAAAACACCTGTGTGCAGGGCAAAATGACTCATGGTGCATTCTATAGGATTCCCACGCTCCTGCTGGTGGTAGGCAGGTGGTTGATGGTGATAATGGAAGCCCCGAGTGTCCTCTAGGTGATCCACTTGGTTTCATCCCCCCCTCTCATATACCCCCTTAACTGGAAACACAAAAAAGGTAAAAAGTAGAAATTTTGAAATTTTCACTTTTTTGTTGATTGCCACTCACCTGTTCAACCTATATCTGAGATTGATGTCTCTAATTAACGTGCACCTGTGCGGCTACATGAATCAAATATATATATATATAAAAAAATACTGTAATATAATACGCAACGAATGTGAGTTTTTTTATTGAGAATGAAATTTTAAATAATTAACAAAAAAGATTTATGCGTTATGGAATCAATAAACTATAAAAATAATTTTTAGATTAGGGTGGTTGTTAACAAACCCATGTGTAAATTTAATTAAAAATGTATACAAAATAAACCGAGTAATCCACAACGAATATGAGTTATTTATTGAAAATAAAATTTTTAATTATCACCGAAAACGATTTATTGTTACAAATCTTAGATGAAAAACGGGTAATTTTATTTTCTTGCTTCTTAATTTGGAAAATGAATAATTTTTTTTAAATTAAATGATTTTTAATAGAATTTTTTTCTAGTTTTTTAATAGTTTTTTTCATTTAAAACATGAATAGTAAAAACAATTTAAAAAATTTATTATGAAGTTAATGAACTACACAAATAAATTTTTAGGTTAGGTTGGTTGTTATAAATCTCACTCAAAAAGTATCGTTTTTTAGACACACTTCAAACATGATTCAACCCTCTCCCCCCCTAATGTAAAACATCATAAGATGACAACGAAAATAACAATAGAATAATAGAAAGTCTAGGAGTACTAAGAGCATATGATTTTTATCTGTTTCAATATCAAGTTAAAGAGATGAAGTACAGATGGCGCTAATTTATAACGCCAACTCTTACAGCGAAAGTGATGAATTTTTAAATCTTTAACTTTTGAATATCTGACACAACTGCAGCGTAGTCTGCCGAAATTCTATGTAAAACGTTCTAACATCAACAACAATTTAAATAATAAATAAATTCATTGTTAAAACATTATCTAGTTGATCGAATTGTGAATCTAAGCCATCCTCGACGTCCCTTGAACTTACACAAAAAATTTCATCAAAATCGGTCCAGCCGTCTAGGAGGAGTTCAGTGACATACACACGCACAGAAGAAATATATACAATGTGCGTTCCAAAGAAGAATTAGCTAGAGGTTGAAAAAACTAGCGCAGTTTGCGCCTTACGAAGTAAGGCGTAAACGGAGCGCCCTAGTAGATTGATGTCTCTAATTAACGTGCACCTGTGCGGCTACATGAATCAAATAGTTTGCGCCATCTTAGATCACCCTGTTTAGGCGCTAATGGCCGCAAAAGGGTGACACGTTAAATTCCAAAGTGTTTTTTGGTGAATTGCCACGCCCCTATTGGTGGTAGGCGGGTGATTGATGATGCAAATGGAAGCCCTGAGTGTCCTCTAAACGATGCAATTTGTTTGACCCACCTAGCTTATATACTCCGGCCGCTAGAGGTCGCAGAAGGGTGGAAAAACACCTGTGTGCAGGGCAAAATGACTCATGGTGCATTCTATAGGATTCCCACGCTCCTGCTGGTGGTAGGCAGGTGGTTGATGGTGATAATGGAAGCCCCGAGTGTCCTCTAGGTGATCCACTTGGTTTCATCCCCCCCTCTCATATACCCCCTTAACTGGAAACACAAAAAAGGTAAAAAGTAGAAATTTTGAAATTTTCACTTTTTTGTTGATTGCCACTCACCTGTTCAACCTATATCTGAGATTGATGTCTCTAATTAACGTGCACCTGTGCGGCTACATGAATCAAATAGTTTGCGCCATCTTAGATCACCCTGTTTAGGCGCTAATGGCCGCAAAAGGGTGACACGTTAAATTCCAAAGTGTTTTTTGGTGAATTGCCACGCCCCTATTGGTGGTAGGCGGGTGATTGATGATGCAAATGGAAGCCCTGAGTGTCCTCTAAACGATGCAATTTGTTTGACCCACCTAGCTTATATACTCCGGCCGCTAGAGGTCGCAGAAGGGTGGAAAAACACCTGTGTGCAGGGCAAAATGACTCATGGTGCATTCTATAGGATTCCCACGCTCCTGCTGGTGGTAGGCAGGTGGTTGATGGTGATAATGGAAGCCCCGAGTGTCCTCTAGGTGATCCACTTGGTTTCATCCCCCCCTCTCATATACCCCCTTAACTGGAAACACAAAAAAGGTAAAAAGTAGAAATTTTGAAATTTTCACTTTTTTGTTGATTGCCACTCATCTGTTCAACCTATATCTGAGATTGATGTCTCTAATTAACGTGCACCTGTGCGGCTACATGAATCAAATAGTTTGCGCCATCTTAGATCACCCTGTTTAGGCGCTAATGGCCGCAAAAGGGTGACACGTTAAATTCCAAAGTGTTTTTTGGTGAATTGCCACGCCCCTATTGGTGGTAGGCGGGTGATTGATGATGCAAATGGAAGCCCTGAGTGTCCTCTAAACGATGCAATTTGTTTGACCCACCTAGCTTATATACTCCGGCCGCTAGAGGTCGCAGAAGGGTGGAAAAACACCTGTGTGCAGGGCAAAATGACTCATGGTGCATTCTATAGGATTCCCACGCTCCTGCTGGTGGTAGGCAGGTGGTTGATGGTGATAATGGAAGCCCCGAGTGTCCTCTAGGTGATCCACTTGGTTTCATCCCCCCCTCTCATATACCCCCTTAACTGGAAACACAAAAAAGGTAAAAAGTAGAAATTTTGAAATTTTCACTTTTTTGTTGATTGCCACTCATCTGTTCAACCTATATCTGAGATTGATGTCTCTAATTAACGTGCACCTGTGCGGCTACATGAATCAAATAGTTTGCGCCATCTTAGATCACCCTGTTTAGGCGCTAATGGCCGCAAAAGGGTGACACGTTAAATTCCAAAGTGTTTTTTGGTGAATTGCCACGCCCCTATTGGTGGTAGGCGGTTGATGGTGATAATGGAAGCCCCGAGTGTCCTCTAGGTGATCCACTTGGTTTCATCCCCCCCTCTCATATACCCCCTTAACTGGAAACACAAAAAAGGTAAAAAGTAGAAATTTTGAAATTTTCACTTTTTTGTTGATTGCCACTCACCTGTTCAACCTATATCTGAGATTGATGTCTCTAATTAACGTGCACCTGTGCGGCTACATGAATCAAATAGTTTGCGCCATCTTAGATCACCCTGTTTAGGCGCTAATGGCCGCAAAAGGGTGACACGTTAAATTCCAAAGTGTTTTTTGGTGAATTGCCACGCCCCTATTGGTGGTAGGCGGGTGATTGATGATGCAAATGGAAGCCCTGAGTGTCCTCTAAACGATGCAATTTGTTTGACCCACCTAGCTTATATACTCCGGCCGCTAGAGGTCGCAGAAGGGTGGAAAAACACCTGTGTGCAGGGCAAAATGACTCATGGTGCATTCTATAGGATTCCCACGCTCCTGCTGGTGGTAGGCAGGTGGTTGATGGTGATAATGGAAGCCCCGAGTGTCCTCTAGGTGATCCACTTGGTTTCATCCCCCCCTCTCATATACCCCCTTAACTGGAAACACAAAAAAGGTAAAAAGTAGAAATTTTGAAATTTTCACTTTTTTGTTGATTGCCACTCACCTGTTCAACCTATATCTGAGATTGATGTCTCTAATTAACGTGCACCTGTGCGGCTACATGAATCAAATAGTTTGCGCCATAGCTTATATACTCCGGCCGCTAGAGGTCGCAGAAGGGTGGAAAAACACCTGTGTGCAGGGCAAAATGACTCATGGTGCATTCTATAGGATTCCCACGCTCCTGCTGGTGGTAGGCAGGTGGTTGATGGTGATAATGGAAGCCCCGAGTGTCCTCTAGGTGATCCACTTGGTTTCATCCCCCCCTCTCATATACCCCCTTAACTGGAAACACAAAAAAGGTAAAAAGTAGAAATTTTGAAATTTTCACTTTTTTGTTGATTGCCACTCACCTGTTCAACCTATATCTGAGATTGATGTCTCTAATTAACGTGCACCTGTGCGGCTACATGAATCAAATAGTTTGCGCCATCTTAGATCACCCTGTTTAGGCGCTAATGGCCGCAAAAGGGTGACACGTTAAATTCCAAAGTGTTTTTTGGTGAATTGCCACGCCCCTATTGGTGGTAGGCGGGTGATTGATAATGCAAATGGAAGCCCTGAGTGTCCTCTAAACGATGCAATTTGTTTGACCCACCTAGCTTATATACTCCGGCCGCTAGAGGTCGCAGAAGGGTGGAAAAACACCTGTGTGCAGGGCAAAATGACTCATGGTGCATTCTATAGGATTCCCACGCTCCTGCTGGTGGTAGGCAGGTGGTTGATGGTGATAATGGAAGCCCCGAGTGTCCTCTAGGTGATCCACTTGGTTTCATCCCCCCCTCTCATATACCCCCTTAACTGGAAACACAAAAAAGGTAAAAAGTAGAAATTTTGAAATTTTCACTTTTTTGTTGATTGCCACTCACCTGTTCAACCTATATCTGAGATTGATGTCTCTAATTAACGTGCACCTGTGCGGCTACATGAATCAAATATATATATATATAAAAAAATACTGTAATATAATACGCAACGAATGTGAGTTTTTTTATTGAGAATGAAATTTTAAATAATTAACAAAAAAGATTTATGCGTTATGGAATCAATAAACTATAAAAATAATTTTTAGATTAGGGTGGTTGTTAACAAACCCATGTGTAAATTTAATTAAAAATGTATACAAAATAAACCGAGTAATCCACAACGAATATGAGTTATTTATTGAAAATAAAATTTTTAATTATCACCGAAAACGATTTATTGTTACAAATCTTAGATGAAAAACGGGTAATTTTATTTTCTTGCTTCTTAATTTGGAAAATGAATAATTTTTTTTAAATTAAATGATTTTTAATAGAATTTTTTTCTAGTTTTTTAATAGTTTTTTTCATTTAAAACATGAATAGTAAAAACAATTTAAAAAATTTATTATGAAGTTAATGAACTACACAAATAAATTTTTAGGTTAGGTTGGTTGTTATAAATCTCACTCAAAAAGTATCGTTTTTTAGACACACTTCAAACATGATTCAACCCTCTCCCCCCCTAATGTAAAACATCATAAGATGACAACGAAAATAACAATAGAATAATAGAAAGTCTAGGAGTACTAAGAGCATATGATTTTTATCTGTTTCAATATCAAGTTAAAGAGATGAAGTACAGATGGCGCTAATTTATAACGCCAACTCTTACAGCGAAAGTGATGAATTTTTAAATCTTTAACTTTTGAATATCTGACACAACTGCAGCGTAGTCTGCCGAAATTCTATGTAAAACGTTCTAACATCAACAACAATTTAAATAATAAATAAATTCATTGTTAAAACATTATCTAGTTGATCGAATTGTGAATCTAAGCCATCCTCGACGTCCCTTGAACTTACACAAAAAATTTCATCAAAATCGGTCCAGCCGTCTAGGAGGAGTTCAGTGACATACACACGCACAGAAGAAATATATACAATGTGCGTTCCAAAGAAGAATTAGCTAGAGGTTGAAAAAACTAGCGCAGTTTGCGCCTTACGAAGTAAGGCGTAAACGGAGCGCCCTAGTAGATTGATGTCTCTAATTAACGTGCACCTGTGCGGCTACATGAATCAAATAGTTTGCGCCATCTTAGATCACCCTGTTTAGGCGCTAATGGCCGCAAAAGGGTGACACGTTAAATTCCAAAGTGTTTTTTGGTGAATTGCCACGCCCCTATTGGTGGTAGGCGGGTGATTGATGATGCAAATGGAAGCCCTGAGTGTCCTCTAAACGATGCAATTTGTTTGACCCACCTAGCTTATATACTCCGGCCGCTAGAGGTCGCAGAAGGGTGGAAAAACACCTGTGTGCAGGGCAAAATGACTCATGGTGCATTCTATAGGATTCCCACGCTCCTGCTGGTGG
This sequence comes from Bactrocera oleae, assembly GCF_042242935.1. Lineage (NCBI taxonomy): Eukaryota > Metazoa > Arthropoda > Insecta > Diptera > Tephritidae > Bactrocera > Bactrocera oleae. The sequence goes on from NC_091541.1 coordinate 38,200,082, forward strand.
TAGGCAGGTGGTTGATGGTGATAATGGAAGCCCCGAGTGTCCTCTAGGTGATCCACTTGGTTTCATCCCCCCCTCTCATATACCCCCTTAACTGGAAACACAAAAAAGGTAAAAAGTAGAAATTTTGAAATTTTCACTTTTTTGTTGATTGCCACTCACCTGTTCAACCTATATCTGAGATTGATGTCTCTAATTAACGTGCACCTGTGCGGCTACATGAATCAAATAGTTTGCGCCATCTTAGATCACCCTGTTTAGGCGCTAATGGCCGCAAAAGGGTGACACGTTAAATTCCAAAGTGTTTTTTGGTGAATTGCCACGCCCCTATTGGTGGTAGGCGGGTGATTGATGATGCAAATGGAAGCCCTGAGTGTCCTCTAAACGATGCAATTTGTTTGACCCACCTAGCTTATATACTCCGGCCGCTAGAGGTCGCAGAAGGGTGGAAAAACACCTGTGTGCAGGGCAAAATGACTCATGGTGCATTTTATAGGATTCCCACGCTCCTGCTGGTGGTAGGCAGGTGGTTGATGGTGATAATGGAAGCCCCGAGTGTCCTCTAGGTGATCCACTTGGTTTCATCCCCCCCTCTCATATACCCCCTTAACTGGAAACACAAAAAAGGTAAAAAGTAGAAATTTTGAAATTTTCACTTTTTTGTTGATTGCCACTCACCTGTTCAACCTATATCTGAGATTGATGTCTCTAATTAACGTGCACCTGTGCGGCTATATGAATCAAATAGTTTGCGCCATCTTAGATCACCCTGTTTAGGCGCTAATGGCCGCAAAAGGGTGACACGTTAAATTCCAAAGTGTTTTTTGGTGAATTGCCACGCCCCTATTGGTGGTAGGCGGGTGATTGATGATGCAAATGGAAGCCCTGAGTGTCCTCTAAACGATGCAATTTGTTTGACCCACCTAGCTTATATACTCCGGCCGCTAGAGGTCGCAGAAGGGTGGAAAAACACCTGTGTGCAGGGCAAAATGACTCATGGTGCATTCTATAGGATTCCCACGCTCCTGCTGGTGGTAGGCAGGTGGTTGATGGTGATAATGGAAGCCCCGAGTGTCCTCTAGGTGATCCACTTGGTTTCATCCCCCCCTCTCATATACCCCCTTAACTGGAAACACAAAAAAGGTAAAAAGTAGAAATTTTGAAATTTTCACTTTTTTGTTGATTGCCACTCACCTGTTCAACCTATATCTGAGATTGATGTATCTAATTAACGTGCACCTGTGCGGCTACATGAATCAAATAGTTTGCGCCATCTTAGATCACCCTGTTTAGGCGCTAATGGCCGCAAAAGGGTGACACGTTAAATTCCAAAGTGTTTTTTGGTGAATTGCCACGCCCCTATTGGTGGTAGGCGGGTGATTGATGATGCAAATGGAAGCCCTGAGTGTCCTCTAAACGATGCAATTTGTTTGACCCACCTAGCTTATATACTCCGGCCGCTAGAGGTCGCAGAAGGGTGGAAAAACACCTGTGTGCAGGGCAAAATGACTCATGGTGCATTCTATAGGATTCCCACGCTCCTGCTGGTGGTAGGCAGGTGGTTGATGGTGATAATGGAAGCCCCGAGTGTCCTCTAGGTGATCCACTTGGTTTCATCCCCCCCTCTCATATACCCCCTTAACTGGAAACACAAAAAAGGTAAAAAGTAGAAATTTTGAAATTTTCACTTTTTTGTTGATTGCCACTCACCTGTTCAACCTATATCTGAGATTGATGTCTCTAATTAACGTGCACCTGTGCGGCTACATGAATCAAATAGTTTGCGCCATCTTAGATCACCCTGTTTAGGCGCTAATGGCCGCAAAAGGGTGACACGTTAAATTCCAAAGTGTTTTTTGGTGAATTGCCACGCCCCTATTGGTGGTAGGCGGGTGATTGATGATGCAAATGGAAGCCCTGAGTGTCCTCTAAACGATGCAATTTGTTTGACCCACCTAGCTTATATACTCCGGCCGCTAGAGGTCGCAGAAGGGTGGAAAAACACCTGTGTGCAGGGCAAAATGACTCATGGTGCATTCTATAGGATTCCCACGCTCCTGCTGGTGGTAGGCAGGTGGTTGATGGTGATAATGGAAGCCCCGAGTGTCCTCTAGGTGATCCACTTGGTTTCATCCCCCCCTCTCATATACCCCCTTAACTGGAAACACAAAAAAGGTAAAAAGTAGAAATTTTGAAATTTTCACTTTTTTGTTGATTGCCACTCACCTGTTCAACCTATATCTGAGATTGATGTCTCTAATTAACGTGCACCTGTGCGGCTATATGAATCAAATAGTTTGCGCCATCTTAGATCACCCTGTTTAGGCGCTAATGGCCGCAAAAGGGTGACACGTTAAATTCCAAAGTGTTTTTTGGTGAATTGCCACGCCCCTATTGGTGGTAGGCGGGTGATTGATGATGCAAATGGAAGCCCTGAGTGTCCTCTAAACGATGCAATTTGTTTGACCCACCTAGCTTATATACTCCGGCCGCTAGAGGTCGCAGAAGGGTGGAAAAACACCTGTGTGCAGGGCAAAATGACTCATGGTGCATTCTATAGGATTCCCACGCTCCTGCTGGTGGTAGGCAGGTGGTTGATGGTGATAATGGAAGCCCCGAGTGTCCTCTAGGTGATCCACTTGGTTTCATCCCCCCCTCTCATATACCCCCTTAACTGGAAACACAAAAAAGGTAAAAAGTAGAAATTTTGAAATTTTCACTTTTTTGTTGATTGCCACTCACCTGTTCAACCTATATCTGAGATTGATGTATCTAATTAACGTGCACCTGTGCGGCTACATGAATCAAATAGTTTGCGCCATCTTAGATCACCCTGTTTAGGCGCTAATGGCCGCAAAAGGGTGACACGTTAAATTCCAAAGTGTTTTTTGGTGAATTGCCACGCCCCTATTGGTGGTAGGCGGGTGATTGATGATGCAAATGGAAGCCCTGAGTGTCCTCTAAACGATGCAATTTGTTTGACCCACCTAGCTTATATACTCCGGCCGCTAGAGGTCGCAGAAGGGTGGAAAAACACCTGTGTGCAGGGCAAAATGACTCATGGTGCATTCTATAGGATTCCCACGCTCCTGCTGGTGGTAGGCAGGTGGTTGATGGTGATAATGGAAGCCCCGAGTGTCCTCTAGGTGATCCACTTGGTTTCATCCCCCCCTCTCATATACCCCCTTAACTGGAAACACAAAAAAGGTAAAAAGTAGAAATTTTGAAATTTTCACTTTTTTGTTGATTGCCACTCACCTGTTCAACCTATATCTGAGATTGATGTCTCTAATTAACGTGCACCTGTGCGGCTACATGAATCAAATAGTTTGCGCCATCTTAGATCACCCTGTTTAGGCGCTAATGGCCGCAAAAGGGTGACACGTTAAATTCCAAAGTGTTTTTTGGTGAATTGCCACGCCCCTATTGGTGGTAGGCGGGTGATTGATGATGCAAATGGAAGCCCTGAGTGTCCTCTAAACGATGCAATTTGTTTGACCCACCTAGCTTATATACTCCGGCCGCTAGAGGTCGCAGAAGGGTGGAAAAACACCTGTGTGCAGGGCAAAATGACTCATGGTGCATTCTATAGGATTCCCACGCTCCTGCTGGTGGTAGGCAGGTGGTTGATGGTGATAATGGAAGCCCCGAGTGTCCTCTAGGTGATCCACTTGGTTTCATCCCCCCCTCTCATATACCCCCTTAACTGGAAACACAAAAAAGGTAAAAAGTAGAAATTTTGAAATTTTCACTTTTTTGTTGATTGCCACTCACCTGTTCAACCTATATCTGAGATTGATGCCTCTAATTAACGTGCACCTGTGCGGCTACATGAATCAAATAGTTTGCGCCATCTTAGATCACCCTGTTTAGGCGCTAATGGCCGCAAAAGGGTGACACGTTAAATTCCAAAGTGTTTTTTGGTGAATTGCCACGCCCCTATTGGTGGTAGGCGGTTGATGGTGATAATGGAAGCCCCGAGTGTCCTCTAGGTGATCCACTTGGTTTCATCCCCCCCTCTCATATACCCCCTTAACTGGAAACACAAAAAAGGTAAAAAGTAGAAATTTTGAAATTTTCACTTTTTTGTTGATTGCCACTCACCTGTTCAACCTATATCTGAGATTGATGCCTCTAATTAACGTGCACCTGTGCGGCTACATGAATCAAATAGTTTGCGCCATCTTAGATCACCTTGTTTAGGCGCTAATGGCCGCAAAAGGGTGACACGTTAAATTCCAAAGTGTTTTTTGGTGAATTGCCACGCCCCTATTGGTGGTAGGCGGGTGATTGATGATGCAAATGGAAGCCCTGAGTGTCCTCTAAACGATGCAATTTGTTTGACCCACCTAGCTTATATACTCCGGCCGCTAGAGGTCGCAGAAGGGTGGAAAAACACCTGTGTGCAGGGCAAAATGACTCATGGTGCATTCTATAGGATTCCCACGCTCCTGCTGGTGGTAGGCAGGTGGTTGATGGTGATAATGGAAGCCCCGAGTGTCCTCTAGGTGATCCACTTGGTTTCATCCCCCCCTCTCATATACCCCCTTAACTGGAAACACAAAAAAGGTAAAAAGTAGAAATTTTGAAATTTTCACTTTTTTGTTGATTGCCACTCACCTGTTCAACCTATATCTGAGATTGATGTCTCTAATTAACGTGCACCTGTGCGGCTACATGAATCAAATAGTTTGCGCCATCTTAGATCACCCTGTTTAGGCGCTAATGGCCGCAAAAGGTGACACGTTAAATTCCAAAGTGTTTTTTGGTGAATTGCCACGCCCCTATTGGTGGTAGGCGGGTGATTGATGATGCAAATGGAAGCCCTGAGTGTCCTCTAAACGATGCAATTTGTTTGACCCACCTAGCTTATATACTCCGGCCGCTAGAGGTCGCAGAAGGGTGGAAAAACACCTGTGTGCAGGGCAAAATGACTCATGGTGCATTCTATAGGATTCCCACGCTCCTGCTGGTGGTAGGCAGGTGGTTGATGGTGATAATGGAAGCCCCGAGTGTCCTCTAGGTGATCCACTTGGTTTCATCCCCCCCTCTCATATACCCCCTTAACTGGAAACACAAAAAAGGTAAAAAGTAGAAATTTTGAAATTTTCACTTTTTTGTTGATTGCCACTCACCTGTTCAACCTATATCTGAGATTAATGTCTCTAATTAACGTGCACCTGTGCGGCTACATGAATCAAATAGTTTGCGCCATCTTAGATCACCCTGTTTAGGCGCTAATGGCCGCAAAAGGGTGACACGTTAAATTCCAAAGTGTTTTTTGGTGAATTGCCACGCCCCTATTGGTGGTAGGCGGGTGAGTGATGATGCAAATGGAAGCCCTGAGTGTCCTCTAAACGATGCAATTTGTTTGACCCACCTAGCTTATATACTCCGGCCGCTAGAGGTCGCAGAAGGGTGGAAAAACACCTGTGTGCAGGGCAAAATGACTCATGGTGCATTCTATAGGATTCCCACGCTCCTGCTGGTGGTAGGCAGGTGGTTGATGGTGATAATGGAAGCCCCGAGTGTCCTCTAGGTGATCCACTTGTCCACTGTTTAGGCGCTAATGGCCGCAAAAGGGTGACACGTTAAATTCCAAAGTGTTTTTTGGTGAATTGCCACGCCCCTATTGGTGGTAGGCGGGTGGTTGATGATGCAAATGGAAGCCCTGAGTGTCCTCTAAACGATGCAATTTGTTTGACCCACCTAGCTTATATACTCCGGCCGCTAGAGGTCGCAGAAGGGTGGAAAAACACCTGTGTGCAGGGCAAAATGACTCATGGTGCATTCTATAGGATTCCCACGCTCCTGCTGGTGGTAGGCAGGTGGTTGATGGTGATAATGGAAGCCCCGAGTGTCCTCTAGGTGATCCACTTGGTTTCATCCCCCCCTCTCATATACCCCCTTAACTGGAAACACAAAAAAGGTAAAAAGTAGAAATTTTGAAATTTTCACTTTTTTGTTGATTGCCACTCACCTGTTCAACCTATATCTGAGATTGATGTCTCTAATTAACGTGCACCTGTGCGGCTACATGAATCAAATAGTTTGCGCCATCTTAGATCACCCTGTTTAGGCGCTAATGGCCGCAAAAGGGTGACACGTTAAATTCCAAAGTGTTTTTTGGTGAATTGCCACGCCCCTATTGGTGGTAGGCGGGTGATTGATGATGCAAATGGAAGCCCTGAGTGTCCTCTAAACGATGCAATTTGTTTGACCCACCTAGCTTATATACTCCGGCCGCTAGAGGTCGCAGAAGGGTGGAAAAACACCTGTGTGCAGGGCAAAATGACTCATGGTGCATTCTATAGGATTCCCACGCTCCTGCTGGTGGTAGGCAGGTGGTTGATGGTGATAATGGAAGCCCCGAGTGTCCTCTAGGTGATCCACTTGGTTTCATCCCCCCCTCTCATATACCCCCTTAACTGGAAACACAAAAAAGGTAAAAAGTAGAAATTTTGAAATTTTCACTATTTTGTTGATTGCCACTCACCTGTTCAACCTATATCTGAGATTGATGTCTCTAATTAACGTGCACCTGTGCGGCTACATGAATCAAATAGTTTGCGCCATCTTAGATCACCCTGTTTAGGCGCTAATGGCCGCAAAAGGTGACACGTTAAATTCCAAAGTGTTTTTTGGTGAATTGCCACGCCCCTATTGGTGGTAGGCGGGTGATTGATGATGCAAATGGAAGCCCTGAGTGTCCTCTAAACGATGCAATTTGTTTGACCCACCTAGCTTATATACTCCGGCCGCTAGAGGTCGCAGAAGGGTGGAAAAACACCTGTGTGCAGGGCAAAATGACTCATGGTGCATTCTATAGGATTCCCACGCTCCTGCTGGTGGTAGGCAGGTGGTTGATGGTGATAATGGAAGCCCCGAGTGTCCTCTAGGTGATCCACTTGGTTTCATCCCCCCCTCTCATATACCCCCTTAACTGGAAACACAAAAAAGGTAAAAAGTAGAAATTTTGAAATTTTCACTTTTTTGTTGATTGCCACTCACCTGTTCAACCTATATCTGAGATTGATGTCTCTAATTAACGTGCACCTGTGCGGCTACATGAATCAAATAGTTTGCGCCATCTTAGATCACCCTGTTTAGGCGCTAATGGCCGCAAAAGGGTGACACGTTAAATTCCAAAGTGTTTTTTGGTGAATTGCCACGCCCCTATTGGTGGTAGGCGGGTGATTGATGATGCAAATGGAAGCCCTGAGTGTCCTCTAAACGATGCAATTTGTTTGACCCACCTAGCTTATATACTCCGGCCGCTAGAGGTCGCAGAAGGGTGGAAAAACACCTGTGTGCAGGGCAAAATGACTCATGGTGCATTCTATAGGATTCCCACGCTCCTGCTGGTGGTAGGCAGGTGGTTGATGGTGATAATGGAAGCCCCGAGTGTCCTCTAGGTGATCCACTTGTCCACTGTTTAGGCGCTAATGGCCGCAAAAGGGTGACACGTTAAATTCCAAAGTGTTTTTTGGTGAATTGCCACGCCCCTATTGGTGGTAGGCGGGTGATTGATGATGCAAATGGAAGCCCTGAGTGTCCTCTAAACGATGCAATTTGTTTGACCCACCTAGCTTATATACTCCGGCCGCTAGAGGTCGCAGAAGGGTGGAAAAACACCTGTGTGCAGGGCAAAATGACTCATGGTGCATTCTATAGGATTCCCACGCTCCTGCTGGTGGTAGGCAGGTGGTTGATGGTGATAATGGAAGCCCCGAGTGTCCTCTAGGTGATCCACTTGGTTTCATCCCCCCCTCTCATATACCCCCTTAACTGGAAACACAAAAAAGGTAAAAAGTAGAAATTTTGAAATTTTCACTTTTTTGTTGATTGCCACTCACCTGTTCAACCTATATCTGAGATTGATGTCTCTAATTAACGTGCACCTGTGCGGCTACATGAATCAAATAGTTTGCGCCATCTTAGATCACCCTGTTTAGGCGCTAATGGCCGCAAAAGGGTGACACGTTAAATTCCAAAGTGTTTTTTGGTGAATTGCCACGCCCCTATTGGTGGTAGGCGGGTGATTGATGATGCAAATGGAAGCCCTGAGTGTCCTCTAAACGATGCAATTTGTTTGACCCACCTAGCTTATATACTCCGGCCGCTAGAGGTCGCAGAAGGGTGGAAAAACACCTGTGTGCAGGGCAAAATGACTCATGGTGCATTCTATAGGATTCCCACGCTCCTGCTGGTGGTAGGCAGGTGGTTGATGGTGATAATGGAAGCCCCGAGTGTCCTCTAGGTGATCCACTTGGTTTCATCCCCCCCTCTCATATACCCCCTTAACTGGAAACACAAAAAAGGTAAAAAGTAGAAATTTTGAAATTTTCACTTTTTTGTTGATTGCCACTCACCTGTTCAACCTATATCTGAGATTGATGTCTCTAATTAACGTGCACCTGTGCGGCTACATGAATCAAATAGTTTGCGCCATCTTAGATCACCCTGTTTAGGCGCTAATGGCCGCAAAAGGGTGACACGTTAAATTCCAAAGTGTTTTTTGGTGAATTGCCACGCCCCTATTGGTGGTAGGCGGGTGATTGATGATGCAAATGGAAGCCCTGAGTGTCCTCTAAACGATGCAATTTGTTTGACCCACCTAGCTTATATACTCCGGCCGCTAGAGGTCGCAGAAGGGTGGAAAAACACCTGTGTGCAGGGCAAAATGACTCATGGTGCATTCTATAGGATTCCCACGCTCCTGCTGGTGGTAGGCAGGTGGTTGATGGTGATAATGGAAGCCCCGAGTGTCCTCTAGGTGATCCACTTGTCCACTGTTTAGGCGCTAATGGCCGCAAAAGGGTGACACGTTAAATTCCAAAGTGTTTTTTGGTGAATTGCCACGCCCCTATTGGTGGTAGGCGGGTGATTGATGATGCAAATGGAAGCCCTGAGTGTCCTCTAAACGATGCAATTTGTTTGACCCACCTAGCTTATATACTCCGGCCGCTAGAGGTCGCAGAAGGGTGGAAAAACACCTGTGTGCAGGGCAAAATGACTCATGGTGCATTCTATAGGATTCCCACGCTCCTGCTGGTGGTAGGCAGGTGGTTGATGGTGATAATGGAAGCCCCGAGTGTCCTCTAGGTGATCCACTTGGTTTCATCCCCCCCTCTCATATACCCCCTTAACTGGAAACACAAAAAAGGTAAAAAGTAGAAATTTTGAAATTTTCACTTTTTTGTTGATTGCCACTCACCTGTTCAACCTATATCTGAGATTGGTGTCTCTAATTAACGTGCACCTGTGCGGCTACATGAATCAAATAGTTTGCGCCATCTTAGATCACCCTGTTTAGGCGCTAATGGCCGCAAAAGGGTGACACGTTAAATTCCAAAGTGTTTTTTGGTGAATTGCCACGCCCCTATTGGTGGTAGGCGGGTGATTGATGATGCAAATGGAAGCCCTGAGTGTCCTCTAAACGATGCAATTTGTTTGACCCACCTAGCTTATATACTCCGGCCGCTAGAGGTCGCAGAAGGGTGGAAAAACACCTGTGTGCAGGGCAAAATGACTCATGGTGCATTCTATAGGATTCCCACGCTCCTGCTGGTGGTAGGCAGGTGGTTGATGGTGATAATGGAAGCCCCGAGTGTCCTCTAGGTGATCCACTTGGTTTCATCCCCCCCTCTCATATACCCCCTTAACTGGAAACACAAAAAAGGTAAAAAGTAGAAATTTTGAAATTTTCACTTTTTTGTTGATTGCCACTCACCTGTTCAACCTATATCTGAGATTGATGTCTCTAATTAACGTGCACCTGTGCGGCTACATGAATCAAATAGTTTGCGCCATCTTAGATCACCCTGTTTAGGCGCTAATGGCCGCAAAAGGGTGACACGTTAAATTCCAAAGTGTTTTTTGGTGAATTGCCACGCCCCTATTGGTGGTAGGCGGGTGATTGATGATGCAAATGGAAGCCCTGAGTGTCCTCTAAACGATGCAATTTGTTTGACCCACCTAGCTTATATACTCCGGCCGCTAGAGGTCGCAGAAGGGTGGAAAAACACCTGTGTGCAGGGCAAAATGACTCATGGTGCATTCTATAGGATTCCCACGCTCCTGCTGGTGGTAGGCAGGTGGTTGATGGTGATAATGGAAGCCCCGAGTGTCCTCTAGGTGATCCACTTGGTTTCATCCCCCCCTCTCATATACCCCCTTAACTGGAAACACAAAAAAGGTAAAAAGTAGAAATTTTGAAATTTTCACTTTTTTGTTGATTGCCACTCACCTGTTCAACCTATATCTGAGATTGATGTCTCTAATTAACGTGCACCTGTGCGGCTACATGAATCAAATAGTTTGCGCCATCTTAGATCACCCTGTTTAGGCGCTAATGGCCGCAAAAGGGTGACACGTTAAATTCCAAAGTGTTTTTTGGTGAATTGCCACGCCCCTATTGGTGGTAGGCGGGTGATTGATGATGCAAATGGAAGCCCTGAGTGTCCTCTAAACGATGCAATTTGTTTGACCCACCTAGCTTATATACTCCGGCCGCTAGAGGTCGCAGAAGGGTGGAAAAACACCTGTGTGCAGGGCAAAATGACTCATGGTGCATTCTATAGGATTCCCACGCTCCTGCTGGTGGTAGGCAGGTGGTTGATGGTGATAATGGAAGCCCCGAGTGTCCTCTAGGTGATCCACTTGGTTTCATCCCCCCCTCTCATATACCCCCTTAACTGGAAACACAAAAAAGGTAAAAAGTAGAAATTTTGAAATTTTCACTTTTTTGTTGATTGCCACTCACCTGTTCAACCTATATCTGAGATTGATGTCTCTAATTAACGTGCACCTGTGCGGCTACATGAATCAAATAGTTTGCGCCATCTTAGATCACCCTGTTTAGGCGCTAATGGCCGCAAAAGGGTGACACGTTAAATTCCAAAGTGTTTTTTGGTGAATTGCCACGCCCCTATTGGTGGTAGGCGGGTGATTGATGATGCAAATGGAAGCCCTGAGTGTCCTCTAAACGATGCAATTTGTTTGACCCACCTAGCTTATATACTCCGGCCGCTAGAGGTCGCAGAAGGGTGGAAAAACACCTGTGTGCAGGGCAAAATGACTCATGGTGCATTCTATAGGATTCCCACGCTCCTGCTGGTGGTAGGCAGGTGGTTGATGGTGATAATGGAAGCCCCGAGTGTCCTCTAGGTGATCCACTTGGTTTCATCCCCCCCTCTCATATACCCCCTTAACTGGAAACACAAAAAAGGTAAAAAGTAGAAATTTTGAAATTTTCACTTTTTTGTTGATTGCCACTCACCTGTTCAACCTATATCTGAGATTGATGTCTCTAATTAACGTGCACCTGTGCGGCTACATGAATCAAATAGTTTGCGCCATCTTAGATCACCCTGTTTAGGCGCTAATGGCCGCAAAAGGGTGACACGTTAAATTCCAAAGTGTTTTTTGGTGAATTGCCACGCCCCTATTGGTGGTAGGCGGGTGAGTGATGATGCAAATGGAAGCCCTGAGTGTCCTCTAAACGATGCAATTTGTTTGACCCACCTAGCTTATATACTCCGGCCGCTAGAGGTCGCAGAAGGGTGGAAAAACACCTGTGTGCAGGGCAAAATGACTCATGGTGCATTCTATAGGATTCCCACGCTCCTGCTGGTGGTAGGCAGGTGGTTGATGGTGATAATGGAAGCCCCGAGTGTCCTCTAGGTGATCCACTTTGTTTCATCCCCCCCTCTCATATACCCCCTTAACTGAAAACACAAAAAAGGTAAAAAGTAGAAATTTTGAAATTTTCACTTTTTTGTTGATTGCCACTCACCTGTTCAACCTATATCTGAGATTGATGTCTCTAATTAACGTGCACCTGTGCGGCTACATGAATCAAATATATATATATATAAAAAAAATACTGTAATATAATACGCAACGAATGTGAGTTTTTTTATTGAGAATGAAATTTTAAATAATTAACAAAAAAGATTTATGCGTTATGGAATCAATAAACTATAAAAATAATTTTTAGATTAGGGTGGTTGTTAACAAACCCATGTGTAAATTTAATTAAAAATGTATACAAAATAAACCGAGTAATCCACAACGAATATGAGTTATTTATTGAAAATAAAATTTTTAATTATCACCGAAAACGATTTATTGTTACAAATCTTAGATGAAAAACGGGTAATTTTATTTTCTTGCTTCTTAATTTGGAAAATGAATAATTTTTTTTAAATTAAATGATTTTTAATAGAATTTTTTTCTAGTTTTTTTCATTTAAAACATGAATAGTAAAAACAATTTAAAAAATTTATTATGAAGTTAATGAACTACACAAATAAATTTTTAGGTTAGGTTGGTTGTTATAAATCTCACTCAAAAAGTATCGTTTTTTAGACACACTTCAAACATGATTCAACCCTCTCCCCCCCTAATGTAAAACATCATAAGATGACAACGAAAATAACAATAGAATAATAGAAAGTCTAGGAGTACTAAGAGCATATGATTTTTATCTGTTTCAATATCAAGTTAAAGAGATGAAGTACAGATGGCGCTAATTTATAACGCCAACTCTTACAGCGAAAGTGATGAATTTTTAAATCTTTAACTTTTGAATATCTGACACAACTGCAGCGTAGTCTGCCGAAATTCTATGTAAAACGTTCTAACATCAACAACAATTTAAATAATAAATAAATTCATTGTTAAAACATTATCTAGTTGATCGAATTGTGAATCTAAGCCATCCTCGACGTCCCTTGAACTTACACAAAAAATTTCATCAAAATCGGTCCAGCCGTATAGGAGGAGTTCAGTGACATACACACGCACAGAAGAAATATATACAATGTGCGTTCCAAAGAAGAATTAGCTAGAGGTTGAAAAAACTAGCGCAGTTTGCGCCTTACGAAGTAAGGCGTAAACGGAGCGCCCTAGTAGATTGATGTCTCTAATTAACGTGCACCTGTGCGGCTACATGAATCAAATAGTTTGCGCCATCTTAGATCACCCTGTTTAGGCGCTAATGGCCGCAAAAGGGTGACACGTTAAATTCCAAAGTGTTTTTTGGTGAATTGCCACGCCCCTATTGGTGGTAGGCGGGTGATTGATGATGCAAATGGAAGCCCTGAGTGTCCTCTAAACGATGCAATTTGTTTGACCCACCTAGCTTATATACTCCGGCCGCTAGAGGTCGCAGAAGGGTGGAAAAACACCTGTGTGCAGGGCAAAATGACTCATGGTGCATTCTATAGGATTCCCACGCTCCTGCTGGTGGTAGGCAGGTGGTTGATGGTGATAATGGAAGCCCCGAGTGTCCTCTAGGTGATCCACTTGGTTTCATCACCCCCTCTCATATACCCCCTTAACTGGAAACACAAAAAAGGTAAAAAGTAGAAATTTTGAAATTTTCACTTTTTTGTTGATTGCCACTCACCTGTTCAACCTATATCTGAGATTGATGTCTCTAATTAACGTGCACCTGTGCGGCTACATGAATCAAATAGTTTGCGCCATCTTAGATCACCCTGTTTAGGCGCTAATGGCCGCAAAAGGGTGACACGTTAAATTCCAAAGTGTTTTTTGGTGAATTGCCACGCCCCTATTGGTGGTAGGCGGGTGATTGATGATGCAAATGGAAGCCCTGAGTGTCCTCTAAACGATGCAATTTGTTTGACCCACCTAGCTTATATACTCCGGCCGCTAGAGGTCGCAGAAGGGTGGAAAAACACCTGTGTGCAGGGCAAAATGACTCATGGTGCATTCTATAGGATTCCCACGCTCCTGCTGGTGGTAGGCAGGTGGTTGATGGTGATAATGGAAGCCCCGAGTGTCCTCTAGGTGATCCACTTGGTTTCATCCCCCCCTCTCATATACCCCCTTAACTGGAAACACAAAAAAGGTAAAAAGTAGAAATTTTGAAATTTTCACTTTTTTGTTGATTGCCACTCACCTGTTCAACTTATATCTGAGATTGATGTCTCTAATTAACGTGCACCTGTGCGGCTACATGAATCAAATAGTTTGCGCCATCTTAGATCACCCTGTTTAGGCGCTAATGGCCGCAAAAGGGTGACACGTTAAATTCCAAAGTGTTTTTTGGTGAATTGCCACGCCCCTATTGGTGGTAGGCGGGTGATTGATGATGCAAATGGAAGCCCTGAGTGTCCTCTAAACGATGCAATTTGTTTGACCCACCTAGCTTATATACTCCGGCCGCTAGAGGTCGCAGAAGGGTGGAAAAACACCTGTGTGCAGGGCAAAATGACTCATGGTGCATTCTATAGGATTCCCACGCTCCTGCTGGTGGTAGGCAGGTGGTTGATGGTGATAATGGAAGCCCCGAGTGTCCTCTAGGTGATCCACTTGGTTTCATCCCCCCCTCTCATATACCCCCTTAACTGGAAACACAAAAAAGGTAAAAAGTAGAAATTTTGAAATTTTCACTTTTTTGTTGATTGCCACTCACCTGTTCAACCTATATCTGAGATTGATGTCTCTAATTAACGTGCACCTGTGCGGCTACATGAATCAAATAGTTTGCGCCATCTTAGATCACCCTGTTTAGGCGCTAATGGCCGCAAAAGGGTGACACGTTAAATTCCAAAGTGTTTTTTGGTGAATTGCCACGCCCCTATTGGTGGTAGGCGGGTGATTGATGATGCAAATGGAAGCCCTGAGTGTCCTCTAAATGATGCAATTTGTTTGACCCACCTAGCTTATATACTCCGGCCGCTAGAGGTCGCAGAAGGGTGGAAAAACACCTGTGTGCAGGGCAAAATGACTCATGGTGCATTCTATAGGATTCCCACGCTCCTGCTGGTGGTAGGCAGGTGGTTGATGGTGATAATGGAAGCCCCGAGTGTCCTCTAGGTGATCCACTTGGTTTCATCCCCCCCTCTCATATACCCCCTTAACTGGAAACACAAAAAAGGTAAAAAGTAGAAATTTTGAAATTTTCACTTTTTTGTTGATTGCCACTCACCTGTTCAACCTATATCTGAGATTGATGTCTCTAATTAACGTGCACCTGTGCGGCTACATGAATCAAATAGTTTGCGCCATCTTAGATCACCCTGTTTAGGCGCTAATGGCCGCAAAAGGGTGACACGTTAAATTCCAAAGTGTTTTTTGGTGAATTGCCACGCCCCTATTGGTGGTAGGCGGGTGATTGATGATGCAAATGGAAGCCCTGAGTGTCCTCTAAACGATGCAATTTGTTTGACCCACCTAGCTTATATACTCCGGCCGCTAGAGGTCGCAGAAGGGTGGAAAAACACCTGTGTGCAGGGCAAAATGACTCATGGTGCATTCTATAGGATTCCCACGCTCCTGCTGGTGGTAGGCAGGTGGTTGATGGTGATAATGGAAGCCCCGAGTGTCCTCTAGGTGATCCACTTGGTTTCATCCCCCCCTCTCATATACCCCCTTAACTGGAAACACAAAAAAGGTAAAAAGTAGAAATTTTGAAATTTTCACTTTTTTGTTGATTGCCACTCACCTGTTCAACCTATATCTGAGATTGATGTCTCTAATTAACGTGCACCTGTGCGGCTACATGAATCAAATAGTTTGCGCCATCTTAGATCACCCTGTTTAGGCGCTAATGGCCGCAAAAGGGTGACACGTTAAATTCCAAAGTGTTTTTTGGTGAATTGCCACGCCCCTATTGGTGGTAGGCGGGTGATTGATGATGCAAATGGAAGCCCTGAGTGTCCTCTAAACGATGCAATTTGTTTGACCCACCTAGCTTATATACTCCGGCCGCTAGAGGTCGCAGAAGGGTGGAAAAACACCTGTGTGCAGGGCAAAATGACTCATGGTGCATTCTATAGGATTCCCACGCTCCTGCTGGTGGTAGGCAGGTGGTTGATGGTGATAATGGAAGCCCCGAGTGTCCTCTAGGTGATCCACTTTGTTTCATCCCCCCCTCTCATATACCCCCTTAACTGAAAACACAAAAAAGGTAAAAAGTAGAAATTTTGAAATTTTCACTTTTTTGTTGATTGCCACTCACCTGTTCAACCTATATCTGAGATTGATGTCTCTAATTAACGTGCACCTGTGCGGCTACATGAATCAAATATATATATATATAAAAAAAATACTGTAATATAATACGCAACGAATGTGAGTTTTTTTATTGAGAATGAAATTTTAAATAATTAACAAAAAAGATTTATGCGTTATGGAATCAATAAACTATAAAAATAATTTTTAGATTAGGGTGGTTGTTAACAAACCCATGTGTAAATTTAATTAAAAATGTATACAAAATAAACCGAGTAATCCACAACGAATATGAGTTATTTATTGAAAATAAAATTTTTAATTATCACCGAAAACGATTTATTGTTACAAATCTTAGATGAAAAACGGGTAATTTTATTTTCTTGCTTCTTAATTTGGAAAATGAATAATTTTTTTTAAATTAAATGATTTTTAATAGAATTTTTTTCTAGTTTTTTTCATTTAAAACATGAATAGTAAAAACAATTTAAAAAATTTATTATGAAGTTAATGAACTACACAAATAAATTTTTAGGTTAGGTTGGTTGTTATAAATCTCACTCAAAAAGTATCGTTTTTTAGACACACTTCAAACATGATTCAACCCTCTCCCCCCCTAATGTAAAACATCATAAGATGACAACGAAAATAACAATAGAATAATAGAAAGTCTAGGAGTACTAAGAGCATATGATTTTTATCTGTTTCAATATCAAGTTAAAGAGATGAAGTACAGATGGCGCTAATTTATAACGCCAACTCTTACAGCGAAAGTGATGAATTTTTAAATCTTTAACTTTTGAATATCTGACACAACTGCAGCGTAGTCTGCCGAAATTCTATGTAAAACGTTCTAACATCAACAACAATTTAAATAATAAATAAATTCATTGTTAAAACATTATCTAGTTGATCGAATTGTGAATCTAAGCCATCCTCGACGTCCCTTGAACTTACACAAAAAATTTCATCAAAATCGGTCCAGCCGTATAGGAGGAGTTCAGTGACATACACACGCACAGAAGAAATATATACAATGTGCGTTCCAAAGAAGAATTAGCTAGAGGTTGAAAAAACTAGCGCAGTTTGCGCCTTACGAAGTAAGGCGTAAACGGAGCGCCCTAGTAGATTGATGTCTCTAATTAACGTGCACCTGTGCGGCTACATGAATCAAATAGTTTGCGCCATCTTAGATCACCCTGTTTAGGCGCTAATGGCCGCAAAAGGGTGACACGTTAAATTCCAAAGTGTTTTTTGGTGAATTGCCACGCCCCTATTGGTGGTAGGCGGGTGATTGATGATGCAAATGGAAGCCCTGAGTGTCCTCTAAACGATGCAATTTGTTTGACCCACCTAGCTTATATACTCCGGCCGCTAGAGGTCGCAGAAGGGTGGAAAAACACCTGTGTGCAGGGCAAAATGACTCATGGTGCATTCTATAGGATTCCCACGCTCCTGCTGGTGGTAGGCAGGTGGTTGATGGTGATAATGGAAGCCCCGAGTGTCCTCTAGGTGATCCACTTGGTTTCATCCCCCCCTCTCATATACCCCCTTAACTGGAAACACAAAAAAGGTAAAAAGTAGAAATTTTGAAATTTTCACTTTTTTGTTGATTGCCACTCACCTGTTCAACCTATATCTGAGATTGATGTCTCTAATTAACGTGCACCTGTGCGGCTACATGAATCAAATAGTTTGCGCCATCTTAGATCACCCTGTTTAGGCGCTAATGGCCGCAAAAGGGTGACACGTTAAATTCCAAAGTGTTTTTTGGTGAATTGCCACGCCCCTATTGGTGGTAGGCGGGTGATTGATGATGCAAATGGAAGCCCTGAGTGTCCTCTAAACGATGCAATTTGTTTGACCCACCTAGCTTATATACTCCGGCCGCTAGAGGTCGCAGAAGGGTGGAAAAACACCTGTGTGCAGGGCAAAATGACTCATGGTGCATTCTATAGGATTCCCACGCTCCTGCTGGTGGTAGGCAGGTGGTTGATGGTGATAATGGAAGCCCCGAGTGTCCTCTAGGTGATCCACTTGGTTTCATCCCCCCCTCTCATATACCCCCTTAACTGGAAACACAAAAAAGGTAAAAAGTAGAAATTTTGAAATTTTCACTTTTTTGTTGATTGCCACTCACCTGTTCAACCTATATCTGAGATTGATGTCTCTAATTAACGTGCACCTGTGCGGCTACATGAATCAAATAGTTTGCGCCATCTTAGATCACCCTGTTTAGGCGCTAATGGCCGCAAAAGGGTGACACGTTAAATTCCAAAGTGTTTTTTGGTGAATTGCCACGCCCCTATTGGTGGTAGGCGGGTGATTGATGATGCAAATGGAAGCCCTGAGTGTCCTCTAAACGATGCAATTTGTTTGACCCACCTAGCTTATATACTCCGGCCGCTAGAGGTCGCAGAAGGGTGGAAAAACACCTGTGTGCAGGGCAAAATGACTCATGGTGCATTCTATAGGATTCCCACGCTCCTGCTGGTGGTAGGCAGGTGGTTGATGGTGATAATGGAAGCCCCGAGTGTCCTCTAGGTGATCCACTTGGTTTCATCCCCCCCTCTCATATACCCCCTTAACTGGAAACACAAAAAAGGTAAAAAGTAGAAATTTTGAAATTTTCACTTTTTTGTTGATTGCCACTCACCTGTTCAACCTATATCTGAGATTGATGTCTCTAATTAACGTGCACCTGTGCGGCTACATGAATCAAATAGTTTGCGCCATCTTAGATCACCCTGTTTAGGCGCTAATGGCCGCAAAAGGGTGACACGTTAAATTCCAAAGTGTTTTTTGGTGAATTGCCACGCCCCTATTGGTGGTAGGCGGGTGATTGATGATGCAAATGGAAGCCCTGAGTGTCCTCTAAACGATGCAATTTGTTTGACCCACCTAGCTTATATACTCCGGCCGCTAGAGGTCGCAGAAGGGTGGAAAAACACCTGTGTGCAGGGCAAAATGACTCATGGTGCATTCTATAGGATTCCCACGCTCCTGCTGGTGGTAGGCAGGTGGTTGATGGTGATAATGGAAGCCCCGAGTGTCCTCTAGGTGATCCACTTGGTTTCATCCCCCCCTCTCATATACCCCCTTAACTGGAAACACAAAAAAGGTAAAAAGTAGAAATTTTGAAATTTTCACTTTTTTGTTGATTGCCACTCACCTGTTCAACCTATATCTGAGATTGATGTCTCTAATTAACGTGCACCTGTGCGGCTACATGAATCAAATAGTTTGCGCCATCTTAGATCACCCTGTTTAGGCGCTAATGGCCGCAAAAGGGTGACACGTTAAATTCCAAAGTGTTTTTTGGTGAATTGCCACGCCCCTATTGGTGGTAGGCGGGTGATTGATGATGCAAATGGAAGCCCTGAGTGTCCTCTAAACGATGCAATTTGTTTGACCCACCTAGCTTATATACTCCGGCCGCTAGAGGTCGCAGAAGGGTGGAAAAACACCTGTGTGCAGGGCAAAATGACTCATGGTGCATTCTATAGGATTCCCACGCTCCTGCTGGTGGTAGGCAGGTGGTTGATGGTGATAATGGAAGCCCCGAGTGTCCTCTAGGTGATCCACTTGGTTTCATCCCCCCCTCTCATATACCCCCTTAACTGGAAACACAAAAAAGGTAAAAAGTAGAAATTTTGAAATTTTCACTTTTTTGTTGATTGCCACTCACCTGTTCAACCTATATCTGAGATTGATGTCTCTAATTAACGTGCACCTGTGCGGCTACATGAATCAAATAGTTTGCGCCATCTTAGATCACCCTGTTTAGGCGCTAATGGCCGCAAAAGGGTGACACGTTAAATTCCAAAGTGTTTTTTGGTGAATTGCCACGCCCCTATTGGTGGTAGGCGGGTGATTGATGATGCAAATGGAAGCCCTGAGTGTCCTCTAAACGATGCAATTTGTTTGACCCACCTAGCTTATATACTCCGGCCGCTAGAGGTCGCAGAAGGGTGGAAAAACACCTGTGTGCAGGGCAAAATGACTCATGGTGCATTCTATAGGATTCCCACGCTCCTGCTGGTGGTAGGCAGGTGGTTGATGGTGATAATGGAAGCCCCGAGTGTCCTCTAGGTGATCCACTTTGTTTCATCCCCCCCTCTCATATACCCCCTTAACTGAAAACACAAAAAAGGTAAAAAGTAGAAATTTTGAAATTTTCACTTTTTTGTTGATTGCCACTCACCTGTTCAACCTATATCTGAGATTGATGTCTCTAATTAACGTGCACCTGTGCGGCTACATGAATCAAATATATATATATATAAAAAAAATACTGTAATATAATACGCAACGAATGTGAGTTTTTTTATTGAGAATGAAATTTTAAATAATTAACAAAAAAGATTTATGCGTTATGGAATCAATAAACTATAAAAATAATTTTTAGATTAGGGTGGTTGTTAACAAACCCATGTGTAAATTTAATTAAAAATGTATACAAAATAAACCGAGTAATCCACAACGAATATGAGTTATTTATTGAAAATAAAATTTTTAATTATCACCGAAAACGATTTATTGTTACAAATCTTAGATGAAAAACGGGTAATTTTATTTTCTTGCTTCTTAATTTGGAAAATGAATAATTTTTTTTAAATTAAATGATTTTTAATAGAATTTTTTTCTAGTTTTTTTCATTTAAAACATGAATAGTAAAAACAATTTAAAAAATTTATTATGAAGTTAATGAACTACACAAATAAATTTTTAGGTTAGGTTGGTTGTTATAAATCTCACTCAAAAAGTATCGTTTTTTAGACACACTTCAAACATGATTCAACCCTCTCCCCCCCTAATGTAAAACATCATAAGATGACAACGAAAATAACAATAGAATAATAGAAAGTCTAGGAGTACTAAGAGCATATGATTTTTATCTGTTTCAATATCAAGTTAAAGAGATGAAGTACAGATGGCGCTAATTTATAACGCCAACTCTTACAGCGAAAGTGATGAATTTTTAAATCTTTAACTTTTGAATATCTGACACAACTGCAGCGTAGTCTGCCGAAATTCTATGTAAAACGTTCTAACATCAACAACAATTTAAATAATAAATAAATTCATTGTTAAAACATTATCTAGTTGATCGAATTGTGAATCTAAGCCATCCTCGACGTCCCTTGAACTTACACAAAAAATTTCATCAAAATCGGTCCAGCCGTATAGGAGGAGTTCAGTGACATACACACGCACAGAAGAAATATATACAATGTGCGTTCCAAAGAAGAATTAGCTAGAGGTTGAAAAAACTAGCGCAGTTTGCGCCTTACGAAGTAAGGCGTAAACGGAGCGCCCTAGTAGATTGATGTCTCTAATTAACGTGCACCTGTGCGGCTACATGAATCAAATAGTTTGCGCCATCTTAGATCACCCTGTTTAGGCGCTAATGGCCGCAAAAGGGTGACACGTTAAATTCCAAAGTGTTTTTTGGTGAATTGCCACGCCCCTATTGGTGGTAGGCGGGTGATTGATGATGCAAATGGAAGCCCTGAGTGTCCTCTAAACGATGCAATTTGTTTGACCCACCTAGCTTATATACTCCGGCCGCTAGAGGTCGCAGAAGGGTGGAAAAACACCTGTGTGCAGGGCAAAATGACTCATGGTGCATTCTATAGGATTCCCACGCTCCTGCTGGTGGTAGGCAGGTGGTTGATGGTGATAATGGAAGCCCCGAGTGTCCTCTAGGTGATCCACTTGGTTTCATCACCCCCTCTCATATACCCCCTTAACTGGAAACACAAAAAAGGTAAAAAGTAGAAATTTTGAAATTTTCACTTTTTTGTTGATTGCCACTCACCTGTTCAACCTATATCTGAGATTGATGTCTCTAATTAACGTGCACCTGTGCGGCTACATGAATCAAATAGTTTGCGCCATCTTAGATCACCCTGTTTAGGCGCTAATGGCCGCAAAAGGGTGACACGTTAAATTCCAAAGTGTTTTTTGGTGAATTGCCACGCCCCTATTGGTGGTAGGCGGGTGATTGATGATGCAAATGGAAGCCCTGAGTGTCCTCTAAACGATGCAATTTGTTTGACCCACCTAGCTTATATACTCCGGCCGCTAGAGGTCGCAGAAGGGTGGAAAAACACCTGTGTGCAGGGCAAAATGACTCATGGTGCATTCTATAGGATTCCCACGCTCCTGCTGGTGGTAGGCAGGTGGTTGATGGTGATAATGGAAGCCCCGAGTGTCCTCTAGGTGATCCACTTGGTTTCATCCCCCCCTCTCATATACCCCCTTAACTGGAAACACAAAAAAGGTAAAAAGTAGAAATTTTGAAATTTTCACTTTTTTGTTGATTGCCACTCACCTGTTCAACTTATATCTGAGATTGATGTCTCTAATTAACGTGCACCTGTGCGGCTACATGAATCAAATAGTTTGCGCCATCTTAGATCACCCTGTTTAGGCGCTAATGGCCGCAAAAGGGTGACACGTTAAATTCCAAAGTGTTTTTTGGTGAATTGCCACGCCCCTATTGGTGGTAGGCGGGTGATTGATGATGCAAATGGAAGCCCTGAGTGTCCTCTAAACGATGCAATTTGTTTGACCCACCTAGCTTATATACTCCGGCCGCTAGAGGTCGCAGAAGGGTGGAAAAACACCTGTGTGCAGGGCAAAATGACTCATGGTGCATTCTATAGGATTCCCACGCTCCTGCTGGTGGTAGGCAGGTGGTTGATGGTGATAATGGAAGCCCCGAGTGTCCTCTAGGTGATCCACTTGGTTTCATCCCCCCCTCTCATATACCCCCTTAACTGGAAACACAAAAAAGGTAAAAAGTAGAAATTTTGAAATTTTCACTTTTTTGTTGATTGCCACTCACCTGTTCAACCTATATCTGAGATTGATGTCTCTAATTAACGTGCACCTGTGCGGCTACATGAATCAAATAGTTTGCGCCATCTTAGATCACCCTGTTTAGGCGCTAATGGCCGCAAAAGGGTGACACGTTAAATTCCAAAGTGTTTTTTGGTGAATTGCCACGCCCCTATTGGTGGTAGGCGGGTGATTGATGATGCAAATGGAAGCCCTGAGTGTCCTCTAAACGATGCAATTTGTTTGACCCACCTAGCTTATATACTCCGGCCGCTAGAGGTCGCAGAAGGGTGGAAAAACACCTGTGTGCAGGGCAAAATGACTCATGGTGCATTCTATAGGATTCCCACGCTCCTGCTGGTGGTAGGCAGGTGGTTGATGGTGATAATGGAAGCCCCGAGTGTCCTCTAGGTGATCCACTTGGTTTCATCCCCCCCTCTCATATACCCCCTTAACTGGAAACACAAAAAAGGTAAAAAGTAGAAATTTTGAAATTTTCACTTTTTTGTTGATTGCCACTCACCTGTTCAACCTATATCTGAGATTGATGTCTCTAATTAACGTGCACCTGTGCGGCTACATGAATCAAATAGTTTGCGCCATCTTAGATCACCCTGTTTAGGCGCTAATGGCCGCAAAAGGGTGACACGTTAAATTCCAAAGTGTTTTTTGGTGAATTGCCACGCCCCTATTGGTGGTAGGCGGGTGATTGATGATGCAAATGGAAGCCCTGAGTGTCCTCTAAACGATGCAATTTGTTTGACCCACCTAGCTTATATACTCCGGCCGCTAGAGGTCGCAGAAGGGTGGAAAAACACCTGTGTGCAGGGCAAAATGACTCATGGTGCATTCTATAGGATTCCCACGCTCCTGCTGGTGCGATGCAATTTGTTTGACCCACCTAGCTTATATACTCCGGCCGCTAGAGGTCGCAGAAGGGTGGAAAAACACCTGTGTGCAGGGCAAAATGACTCATGGTGCATTCTATAGGATTCCCACGCTCCTGCTGGTGGTAGGCAGGTGGTTGATGGTGATAATGGAAGCCCCGAGTGTCCTCTAGGTGATCCACTTTGTTTCATCCCCCCCTCTCATATACCCCCTTAACTGAAAACACAAAAAAGGTAAAAAGTAGAAATTTTGAAATTTTCACTTTTTTGTTGATTGCCACTCACCTGTTCAACCTATATCTGAGATTGATGTCTCTAATTAACGTGCACCTGTGCGGCTACATGAATCAAATATATATATATATAAAAAAAATACTGTAATATAATACGCAACGAATGTGAGTTTTTTTATTGAGAATGAAATTTTAAATAATTAACAAAAAAGATTTATGCGTTATGGAATCAATAAACTATAAAAATAATTTTTAGATTAGGGTGGTTGTTAACAAACCCATGTGTAAATTTAATTAAAAATGTATACAAAATAAACCGAGTAATCCACAACGAATATGAGTTATTTATTGAAAATAAAATTTTTAATTATCACCGAAAACGATTTATTGTTACAAATCTTAGATGAAAAACGGGTAATTTTATTTTCTTGCTTCTTAATTTGGAAAATGAATAATTTTTTTTAAATTAAATGATTTTTAATAGAATTTTTTTCTAGTTTTTTTCATTTAAAACATGAATAGTAAAAACAATTTAAAAAATTTATTATGAAGTTAATGAACTACACAAATAAATTTTTAGGTTAGGTTGGTTGTTATAAATCTCACTCAAAAAGTATCGTTTTTTAGACACACTTCAAACATGATTCAACCCTCTCCCCCCCTAATGTAAAACATCATAAGATGACAACGAAAATAACAATAGAATAATAGAAAGTCTAGGAGTACTAAGAGCATATGATTTTTATCTGTTTCAATATCAAGTTAAAGAGATGAAGTACAGATGGCGCTAATTTATAACGCCAACTCTTACAGCGAAAGTGATGAATTTTTAAATCTTTAACTTTTGAATATCTGACACAACTGCAGCGTAGTCTGCCGAAATTCTATGTAAAACGTTCTAACATCAACAACAATTTAAATAATAAATAAATTCATTGTTAAAACATTATCTAGTTGATCGAATTGTGAATCTAAGCCATCCTCGACGTCCCTTGAACTTACACAAAAAATTTCATCAAAATCGGTCCAGCCGTATAGGAGGAGTTCAGTGACATACACACGCACAGAAGAAATATATACAATGTGCGTTCCAAAGAAGAATTAGCTAGAGGTTGAAAAAACTAGCGCAGTTTGCGCCTTACGAAGTAAGGCGTAAACGGAGCGCCCTAGTAGATTGATGTCTCTAATTAACGTGCACCTGTGCGGCTACATGAATCAAATAGTTTGCGCCATCTTAGATCACCCTGTTTAGGCGCTAATGGCCGCAAAAGGGTGACACGTTAAATTCCAAAGTGTTTTTTGGTGAATTGCCACGCCCCTATTGGTGGTAGGCGGGTGATTGATGATGCAAATGGAAGCCCTGAGTGTCCTCTAAACGATGCAATTTGTTTGACCCACCTAGCTTATATACTCCGGCCGCTAGAGGTCGCAGAAGGGTGGAAAAACACCTGTGTGCAGGGCAAAATGACTCATGGTGCATTCTATAGGATTCCCACGCTCCTGCTGGTGGTAGGCAGGTGGTTGATGGTGATAATGGAAGCCCCGAGTGTCCTCTAGGTGATCCACTTGGTTTCATCACCCCCTCTCATATACCCCCTTAACTGGAAACACAAAAAAGGTAAAAAGTAGAAATTTTGAAATTTTCACTTTTTTGTTGATTGCCACTCACCTGTTCAACCTATATCTGAGATTGATGTCTCTAATTAACGTGCACCTGTGCGGCTACATGAATCAAATAGTTTGCGCCATCTTAGATCACCCTGTTTAGGCGCTAATGGCCGCAAAAGGGTGACACGTTAAATTCCAAAGTGTTTTTTGGTGAATTGCCACGCCCCTATTGGTGGTAGGCGGGTGATTGATGATGCAAATGGAAGCCCTGAGTGTCCTCTAAACGATGCAATTTGTTTGACCCACCTAGCTTATATACTCCGGCCGCTAGAGGTCGCAGAAGGGTGGAAAAACACCTGTGTGCAGGGCAAAATGACTCATGGTGCATTCTATAGGATTCCCACGCTCCTGCTGGTGGTAGGCAGGTGGTTGATGGTGATAATGGAAGCCCCGAGTGTCCTCTAGGTGATCCACTTGGTTTCATCCCCCCCTCTCATATACCCCCTTAACTGGAAACACAAAAAAGGTAAAAAGTAGAAATTTTGAAATTTTCACTTTTTTGTTGATTGCCACTCACCTGTTCAACTTATATCTGAGATTGATGTCTCTAATTAACGTGCACCTGTGCGGCTACATGAATCAAATAGTTTGCGCCATCTTAGATCACCCTGTTTAGGCGCTAATGGCCGCAAAAGGGTGACACGTTAAATTCCAAAGTGTTTTTTGGTGAATTGCCACGCCCCTATTGGTGGTAGGCGGGTGATTGATGATGCAAATGGAAGCCCTGAGTGTCCTCTAAACGATGCAATTTGTTTGACCCACCTAGCTTATATACTCCGGCCGCTAGAGGTCGCAGAAGGGTGGAAAAACACCTGTGTGCAGGGCAAAATGACTCATGGTGCATTCTATAGGATTCCCACGCTCCTGCTGGTGGTAGGCAGGTGGTTGATGGTGATAATGGAAGCCCCGAGTGTCCTCTAGGTGATCCACTTGGTTTCATCCCCCCCTCTCATATACCCCCTTAACTGGAAACACAAAAAAGGTAAAAAGTAGAAATTTTGAAATTTTCACTTTTTTGTTGATTGCCACTCACCTGTTCAACCTATATCTGAGATTGATGTCTCTAATTAACGTGCACCTGTGCGGCTACATGAATCAAAAGTTTGCGCCATCTTAGATCACCCTGTTTAGGCGCTAATGGCCGCAAAAGGGTGACACGTTAAATTCCAAAGTGTTTTTTGGTGAATTGCCACGCCCCTATTGGTGGTAGGCGGGTGATTGATGATGCAAATGGAAGCCCTGAGTGTCCTCTAAATGATGCAATTTGTTTGACCCACCTAGCTTATATACTCCGGCCGCTAGAGGTCGCAGAAGGGTGGAAAAACACCTGTGTGCAGGGCAAAATGACTCATGGTGCATTCTATAGGATTCCCACGCTCCTGCTGGTGGTAGGCAGGTGGTTGATGGTGATAATGGAAGCCCCGAGTGTCCTCTAGGTGATCCACTTGGTTTCATCCCCCCCTCTCATATACCCCCTTAACTGGAAACACAAAAAAGGTAAAAAGTAGAAATTTTGAAATTTTCACTTTTTTGTTGATTGCCACTCACCTGTTCAACCTATATCTGAGATTGATGTCTCTAATTAACGTGCACCTGTGCGGCTACATGAATCAAATAGTTTGCGCCATCTTAGATCACCCTGTTTAGGCGCTAATGGCCGCAAAAGGGTGACACGTTAAATTCCAAAGTGTTTTTTGGTGAATTGCCACGCCCCTATTGGTGGTAGGCGGGTGATTGATGATGCAAATGGAAGCCCTGAGTGTCCTCTAAACGATGCAATTTGTTTGACCCACCTAGCTTATATACTCCGGCCGCTAGAGGTCGCAGAAGGGTGGAAAAACACCTGTGTGCAGGGCAAAATGACTCATGGTGCATTCTATAGGATTCCCACGCTCCTGCTGGTGGTAGGCAGGTGGTTGATGGTGATAATGGAAGCCCCGAGTGTCCTCTAGGTGATCCACTTGGTTTCATCCCCCCCTCTCATATACCCCCTTAACTGGAAACACAA
Organism: Bactrocera oleae; assembly: GCF_042242935.1. Taxonomy (NCBI): domain Eukaryota; kingdom Metazoa; phylum Arthropoda; class Insecta; order Diptera; family Tephritidae; genus Bactrocera; species Bactrocera oleae. The sequence continues at coordinate 38,227,708 of NC_091541.1, forward strand.
AAAAGGTAAAAAGTAGAAATTTTGAAATTTTCACTTTTTTGTTGATTGCCACTCACCTGTTCAACCTATATCTGAGATTGATGTCTCTAATTAACGTGCACCTGTGCGGCTACATGAATCAAATAGTTTGCGCCATCTTAGATCACCCTGTTTAGGCGCTAATGGCCGCAAAAGGGTGACACGTTAAATTCCAAAGTGTTTTTTGGTGAATTGCCACGCCCCTATTGGTGGTAGGCGGGTGATTGATGATGCAAATGGAAGCCCTGAGTGTCCTCTAAACGATGCAATTTGTTTGACCCACCTAGCTTATATACTCCGGCCGCTAGAGGTCGCAGAAGGGTGGAAAAACACCTGTGTGCAGGGCAAAATGACTCATGGTGCATTCTATAGGATTCCCACGCTCCTGCTGGTGGTAGGCAGGTGGTTGATGGTGATAATGGAAGCCCCGAGTGTCCTCTAGGTGATCCACTTTGTTTCATCCCCCCCTCTCATATACCCCCTTAACTGAAAACACAAAAAAGGTAAAAAGTAGAAATTTTGAAATTTTCACTTTTTTGTTGATTGCCACTCACCTGTTCAACCTATATCTGAGATTGATGTCTCTAATTAACGTGCACCTGTGCGGCTACATGAATCAAATATATATATATATAAAAAAAATACTGTAATATAATACGCAACGAATGTGAGTTTTTTTATTGAGAATGAAATTTTAAATAATTAACAAAAAAGATTTATGCGTTATGGAATCAATAAACTATAAAAATAATTTTTAGATTAGGGTGGTTGTTAACAAACCCATGTGTAAATTTAATTAAAAATGTATACAAAATAAACCGAGTAATCCACAACGAATATGAGTTATTTATTGAAAATAAAATTTTTAATTATCACCGAAAACGATTTATTGTTACAAATCTTAGATGAAAAACGGGTAATTTTATTTTCTTGCTTCTTAATTTGGAAAATGAATAATTTTTTTTAAATTAAATGATTTTTAATAGAATTTTTTTCTAGTTTTTTTCATTTAAAACATGAATAGTAAAAACAATTTAAAAAATTTATTATGAAGTTAATGAACTACACAAATAAATTTTTAGGTTAGGTTGGTTGTTATAAATCTCACTCAAAAAGTATCGTTTTTTAGACACACTTCAAACATGATTCAACCCTCTCCCCCCCTAATGTAAAACATCATAAGATGACAACGAAAATAACAATAGAATAATAGAAAGTCTAGGAGTACTAAGAGCATATGATTTTTATCTGTTTCAATATCAAGTTAAAGAGATGAAGTACAGATGGCGCTAATTTATAACGCCAACTCTTACAGCGAAAGTGATGAATTTTTAAATCTTTAACTTTTGAATATCTGACACAACTGCAGCGTAGTCTGCCGAAATTCTATGTAAAACGTTCTAACATCAACAACAATTTAAATAATAAATAAATTCATTGTTAAAACATTATCTAGTTGATCGAATTGTGAATCTAAGCCATCCTCGACGTCCCTTGAACTTACACAAAAAATTTCATCAAAATCGGTCCAGCCGTATAGGAGGAGTTCAGTGACATACACACGCACAGAAGAAATATATACAATGTGCGTTCCAAAGAAGAATTAGCTAGAGGTTGAAAAAACTAGCGCAGTTTGCGCCTTACGAAGTAAGGCGTAAACGGAGCGCCCTAGTAGATTGATGTCTCTAATTAACGTGCACCTGTGCGGCTACATGAATCAAATAGTTTGCGCCATCTTAGATCACCCTGTTTAGGCGCTAATGGCCGCAAAAGGGTGACACGTTAAATTCCAAAGTGTTTTTTGGTGAATTGCCACGCCCCTATTGGTGGTAGGCGGGTGATTGATGATGCAAATGGAAGCCCTGAGTGTCCTCTAAACGATGCAATTTGTTTGACCCACCTAGCTTATATACTCCGGCCGCTAGAGGTCGCAGAAGGGTGGAAAAACACCTGTGTGCAGGGCAAAATGACTCATGGTGCATTCTATAGGATTCCCACGCTCCTGCTGGTGGTAGGCAGGTGGTTGATGGTGATAATGGAAGCCCCGAGTGTCCTCTAGGTGATCCACTTGGTTTCATCACCCCCTCTCATATACCCCCTTAACTGGAAACACAAAAAAGGTAAAAAGTAGAAATTTTGAAATTTTCACTTTTTTGTTGATTGCCACTCACCTGTTCAACCTATATCTGAGATTGATGTCTCTAATTAACGTGCACCTGTGCGGCTACATGAATCAAATAGTTTGCGCCATCTTAGATCACCCTGTTTAGGCGCTAATGGCCGCAAAAGGGTGACACGTTAAATTCCAAAGTGTTTTTTGGTGAATTGCCACGCCCCTATTGGTGGTAGGCGGGTGATTGATGATGCAAATGGAAGCCCTGAGTGTCCTCTAAACGATGCAATTTGTTTGACCCACCTAGCTTATATACTCCGGCCGCTAGAGGTCGCAGAAGGGTGGAAAAACACCTGTGTGCAGGGCAAAATGACTCATGGTGCATTCTATAGGATTCCCACGCTCCTGCTGGTGGTAGGCAGGTGGTTGATGGTGATAATGGAAGCCCCGAGTGTCCTCTAGGTGATCCACTTGGTTTCATCCCCCCCTCTCATATACCCCCTTAACTGGAAACACAAAAAAGGTAAAAAGTAGAAATTTTGAAATTTTCACTTTTTTGTTGATTGCCACTCACCTGTTCAACTTATATCTGAGATTGATGTCTCTAATTAACGTGCACCTGTGCGGCTACATGAATCAAATAGTTTGCGCCATCTTAGATCACCCTGTTTAGGCGCTAATGGCCGCAAAAGGGTGACACGTTAAATTCCAAAGTGTTTTTTGGTGAATTGCCACGCCCCTATTGGTGGTAGGCGGGTGATTGATGATGCAAATGGAAGCCCTGAGTGTCCTCTAAACGATGCAATTTGTTTGACCCACCTAGCTTATATACTCCGGCCGCTAGAGGTCGCAGAAGGGTGGAAAAACACCTGTGTGCAGGGCAAAATGACTCATGGTGCATTCTATAGGATTCCCACGCTCCTGCTGGTGGTAGGCAGGTGGTTGATGGTGATAATGGAAGCCCCGAGTGTCCTCTAGGTGATCCACTTGGTTTCATCCCCCCCTCTCATATACCCCCTTAACTGGAAACACAAAAAAGGTAAAAAGTAGAAATTTTGAAATTTTCACTTTTTTGTTGATTGCCACTCACCTGTTCAACCTATATCTGAGATTGATGTCTCTAATTAACGTGCACCTGTGCGGCTACATGAATCAAATAGTTTGCGCCATCTTAGATCACCCTGTTTAGGCGCTAATGGCCGCAAAAGGGTGACACGTTAAATTCCAAAGTGTTTTTTGGTGAATTGCCACGCCCCTATTGGTGGTAGGCGGGTGATTGATGATGCAAATGGAAGCCCTGAGTGTCCTCTAAATGATGCAATTTGTTTGACCCACCTAGCTTATATACTCCGGCCGCTAGAGGTCGCAGAAGGGTGGAAAAACACCTGTGTGCAGGGCAAAATGACTCATGGTGCATTCTATAGGATTCCCACGCTCCTGCTGGTGGTAGGCAGGTGGTTGATGGTGATAATGGAAGCCCCGAGTGTCCTCTAGGTGATCCACTTGGTTTCATCCCCCCCTCTCATATACCCCCTTAACTGGAAACACAAAAAAGGTAAAAAGTAGAAATTTTGAAATTTTCACTTTTTTGTTGATTGCCACTCACCTGTTCAACCTATATCTGAGATTGATGTCTCTAATTAACGTGCACCTGTGCGGCTACATGAATCAAATAGTTTGCGCCATCTTAGATCACCCTGTTTAGGCGCTAATGGCCGCAAAAGGGTGACACGTTAAATTCCAAAGTGTTTTTTGGTGAATTGCCACGCCCCTATTGGTGGTAGGCGGGTGATTGATGATGCAAATGGAAGCCCTGAGTGTCCTCTAAACGATGCAATTTGTTTGACCCACCTAGCTTATATACTCCGGCCGCTAGAGGTCGCAGAAGGGTGGAAAAACACCTGTGTGCAGGGCAAAATGACTCATGGTGCATTCTATAGGATTCCCACGCTCCTGCTGGTGGTAGGCAGGTGGTTGATGGTGATAATGGAAGCCCCGAGTGTCCTCTAGGTGATCCACTTGGTTTCATCCCCCCCTCTCATATACCCCCTTAACTGGAAACACAAAAAAGGTAAAAAGTAGAAATTTTGAAATTTTCACTTTTTTGTTGATTGCCACTCACCTGTTCAACCTATATCTGAGATTGATGTCTCTAATTAACGTGCACCTGTGCGGCTACATGAATCAAATAGTTTGCGCCATCTTAGATCACCCTGTTTAGGCGCTAATGGCCGCAAAAGGGTGACACGTTAAATTCCAAAGTGTTTTTTGGTGAATTGCCACGCCCCTATTGGTGGTAGGCGGGTGATTGATGATGCAAATGGAAGCCCTGAGTGTCCTCTAAACGATGCAATTTGTTTGACCCACCTAGCTTATATACTCCGGCCGCTAGAGGTCGCAGAAGGGTGGAAAAACACCTGTGTGCAGGGCAAAATGACTCATGGTGCATTCTATAGGATTCCCACGCTCCTGCTGGTGGTAGGCAGGTGGTTGATGGTGATAATGGAAGCCCCGAGTGTCCTCTAGGTGATCCACTTTGTTTCATCCCCCCCTCTCATATACCCCCTTAACTGAAAACACAAAAAAGGTAAAAAGTAGAAATTTTGAAATTTTCACTTTTTTGTTGATTGCCACTCACCTGTTCAACCTATATCTGAGATTGATGTCTCTAATTAACGTGCACCTGTGCGGCTACATGAATCAAATATATATATATATAAAAAAAATACTGTAATATAATACGCAACGAATGTGAGTTTTTTTATTGAGAATGAAATTTTAAATAATTAACAAAAAAGATTTATGCGTTATGGAATCAATAAACTATAAAAATAATTTTTAGATTAGGGTGGTTGTTAACAAACCCATGTGTAAATTTAATTAAAAATGTATACAAAATAAACCGAGTAATCCACAACGAATATGAGTTATTTATTGAAAATAAAATTTTTAATTATCACCGAAAACGATTTATTGTTACAAATCTTAGATGAAAAACGGGTAATTTTATTTTCTTGCTTCTTAATTTGGAAAATGAATAATTTTTTTTAAATTAAATGATTTTTAATAGAATTTTTTTCTAGTTTTTTTCATTTAAAACATGAATAGTAAAAACAATTTAAAAAATTTATTATGAAGTTAATGAACTACACAAATAAATTTTTAGGTTAGGTTGGTTGTTATAAATCTCACTCAAAAAGTATCGTTTTTTAGACACACTTCAAACATGATTCAACCCTCTCCCCCCCTAATGTAAAACATCATAAGATGACAACGAAAATAACAATAGAATAATAGAAAGTCTAGGAGTACTAAGAGCATATGATTTTTATCTGTTTCAATATCAAGTTAAAGAGATGAAGTACAGATGGCGCTAATTTATAACGCCAACTCTTACAGCGAAAGTGATGAATTTTTAAATCTTTAACTTTTGAATATCTGACACAACTGCAGCGTAGTCTGCCGAAATTCTATGTAAAACGTTCTAACATCAACAACAATTTAAATAATAAATAAATTCATTGTTAAAACATTATCTAGTTGATCGAATTGTGAATCTAAGCCATCCTCGACGTCCCTTGAACTTACACAAAAAATTTCATCAAAATCGGTCCAGCCGTCTAGGAGGAGTTCAGTGACATACACACGCACAGAAGAAATATATACAATGTGCGTTCCAAAGAAGAATTAGCTAGAGGTTGAAAAAACTAGCGCAGTTTGCGCCTTACGAAGTAAGGCGTAAACGGAGCGCCCTAGTAGATTGATGTCTCTAATTAACGTGCACCTGTGCGGCTACATGAATCAAATAGTTTGCGCCATCTTAGATCACCCTGTTTAGGCGCTAATGGCCGCAAAAGGGTGACACGTTAAATTCCAAAGTGTTTTTTGGTGAATTGCCACGCCCCTATTGGTGGTAGGCGGGTGATTGATGATGCAAATGGAAGCCCTGAGTGTCCTCTAAACGATGCAATTTGTTTGACCCACCTAGCTTATATACTCCGGCCGCTAGAGGTCGCAGAAGGGTGGAAAAACACCTGTGTGCAGGGCAAAATGACTCATGGTGCATTCTATAGGATTCCCACGCTCCTGCTGGTGGTAGGCAGGTGGTTGATGGTGATAATGGAAGCCCCGAGTGTCCTCTAGGTGATCCACTTGGTTTCATCACCCCCTCTCATATACCCCCTTAACTGGAAACACAAAAAAGGTAAAAAGTAGAAATTTTGAAATTTTCACTTTTTTGTTGATTGCCACTCACCTGTTCAACCTATATCTGAGATTGATGTCTCTAATTAACGTGCACCTGTGCGGCTACATGAATCAAATAGTTTGCGCCATCTTAGATCACCCTGTTTAGGCGCTAATGGCCGCAAAAGGGTGACACGTTAAATTCCAAAGTGTTTTTTGGTGAATTGCCACGCCCCTATTGGTGGTAGGCGGGTGATTGATGATGCAAATGGAAGCCCTGAGTGTCCTCTAAACGATGCAATTTGTTTGACCCACCTAGCTTATATACTCCGGCCGCTAGAGGTCGCAGAAGGGTGGAAAAACACCTGTGTGCAGGGCAAAATGACTCATGGTGCATTCTATAGGATTCCCACGCTCCTGCTGGTGGTAGGCAGGTGGTTGATGGTGATAATGGAAGCCCCGAGTGTCCTCTAGGTGATCCACTTGGTTTCATCCCCCCCTCTCATATACCCCCTTAACTGGAAACACAAAAAAGGTAAAAAGTAGAAATTTTGAAATTTTCACTTTTTTGTTGATTGCCACTCACCTGTTCAACCTATATCTGAGATTGATGTCTCTAATTAACGTGCACCTGTGCGGCTACATGAATCAAATAGTTTGCGCCATCTTAGATCACCCTGTTTAGGCGCTAATGGCCGCAAAAGGGTGACACGTTAAATTCCAAAGTGTTTTTTGGTGAATTGCCACGCCCCTATTGGTGGTAGGCGGGTGATTGATGATGCAAATGGAAGCCCTGAGTGTCCTCTAAACGATGCAATTTGTTTGACCCACCTAGCTTATATACTCCGGCCGCTAGAGGTCGCAGAAGGGTGGAAAAACACCTGTGTGCAGGGCAAAATGACTCATGGTGCATTCTATAGGATTCCCACGCTCCTGCTGGTGGTAGGCAGGTGGTTGATGGTGATAATGGAAGCCCCGAGTGTCCTCTAGGTGATCCACTTTGTTTCATCCCCCCCTCTCATATACCCCCTTAACTGAAAACACAAAAAAGGTAAAAAGTAGAAATTTTGAAATTTTCACTTTTTTGTTGATTGCCACTCACCTGTTCAACCTATATCTGAGATTGATGTCTCTAATTAACGTGCACCTGTGCGGCTACATGAATCAAATATATATATATATAAAAAAAATACTGTAATATAATACGCAACGAATGTGAGTTTTTTTATTGAGAATGAAATTTTAAATAATTAACAAAAAAGATTTATGCGTTATGGAATCAATAAACTATAAAAATAATTTTTAGATTAGGGTGGTTGTTAACAAACCCATGTGTAAATTTAATTAAAAATGTATACAAAATAAACCGAGTAATCCACAACGAATATGAGTTATTTATTGAAAATAAAATTTTTAATTATCACCGAAAACGATTTATTGTTACAAATCTTAGATGAAAAACGGGTAATTTTATTTTCTTGCTTCTTAATTTGGAAAATGAATAATTTTTTTTAAATTAAATGATTTTTAATAGAATTTTTTTCTAGTTTTTTTCATTTAAAACATGAATAGTAAAAACAATTTAAAAAATTTATTATGAAGTTAATGAACTACACAAATAAATTTTTAGGTTAGGTTGGTTGTTATAAATCTCACTCAAAAAGTATCGTTTTTTAGACACACTTCAAACATGATTCAACCCTCTCCCCCCCTAATGTAAAACATCATAAGATGACAACGAAAATAACAATAGAATAATAGAAAGTCTAGGAGTACTAAGAGCATATGATTTTTATCTGTTTCAATATCAAGTTAAAGAGATGAAGTACAGATGGCGCTAATTTATAACGCCAACTCTTACAGCGAAAGTGATGAATTTTTAAATCTTTAACTTTTGAATATCTGACACAACTGCAGCGTAGTCTGCCGAAATTCTATGTAAAACGTTCTAACATCAACAACAATTTAAATAATAAATAAATTCATTGTTAAAACATTATCTAGTTGATCGAATTGTGAATCTAAGCCATCCTCGACGTCCCTTGAACTTACACAAAAAATTTCATCAAAATCGGTCCAGCCGTCTAGGAGGAGTTCAGTGACATACACACGCACAGAAGAAATATATACAATGTGCGTTCCAAAGAAGAATTAGCTAGAGGTTGAAAAAACTAGCGCAGTTTGCGCCTTACGAAGTAAGGCGTAAACGGAGCGCCCTAGTAGATTGATGTCTCTAATTAACGTGCACCTGTGCGGCTACATGAATCAAATAGTTTGCGCCATCTTAGATCACCCTGTTTAGGCGCTAATGGCCGCAAAAGGGTGACACGTTAAATTCCAAAGTGTTTTTTGGTGAATTGCCACGCCCCTATTGGTGGTAGGCGGGTGATTGATGATGCAAATGGAAGCCCTGAGTGTCCTCTAAACGATGCAATTTGTTTGACCCACCTAGCTTATATACTCCGGCCGCTAGAGGTCGCAGAAGGGTGGAAAAACACCTGTGTGCAGGGCAAAATGACTCATGGTGCATTCTATAGGATTCCCACGCTCCTGCTGGTGGTAGGCAGGTGGTTGATGGTGATAATGGAAGCCCCGAGTGTCCTCTAGGTGATCCACTTGGTTTCATCACCCCCTCTCATATACCCCCTTAACTGGAAACACAAAAAAGGTAAAAAGTAGAAATTTTGAAATTTTCACTTTTTTGTTGATTGCCACTCACCTGTTCAACCTATATCTGAGATTGATGTCTCTAATTAACGTGCACCTGTGCGGCTACATGAATCAAATAGTTTGCGCCATCTTAGATCACCCTGTTTAGGCGCTAATGGCCGCAAAAGGGTGACACGTTAAATTCCAAAGTGTTTTTTGGTGAATTGCCACGCCCCTATTGGTGGTAGGCGGGTGATTGATGATGCAAATGGAAGCCCTGAGTGTCCTCTAAACGATGCAATTTGTTTGACCCACCTAGCTTATATACTCCGGCCGCTAGAGGTCGCAGAAGGGTGGAAAAACACCTGTGTGCAGGGCAAAATGACTCATGGTGCATTCTATAGGATTCCCACGCTCCTGCTGGTGGTAGGCAGGTGGTTGATGGTGATAATGGAAGCCCCGAGTGTCCTCTAGGTGATCCACTTGGTTTCATCCCCCCCTCTCATATACCCCCTTAACTGGAAACACAAAAAAGGTAAAAAGTAGAAATTTTGAAATTTTCACTTTTTTGTTGATTGCCACTCACCTGTTCAACTTATATCTGAGATTGATGTCTCTAATTAACGTGCACCTGTGCGGCTACATGAATCAAATAGTTTGCGCCATCTTAGATCACCCTGTTTAGGCGCTAATGGCCGCAAAAGGGTGACACGTTAAATTCCAAAGTGTTTTTTGGTGAATTGCCACGCCCCTATTGGTGGTAGGCGGGTGATTGATGATGCAAATGGAAGCCCTGAGTGTCCTCTAAACGATGCAATTTGTTTGACCCACCTAGCTTATATACTCCGGCCGCTAGAGGTCGCAGAAGGGTGGAAAAACACCTGTGTGCAGGGCAAAATGACTCATGGTGCATTCTATAGGATTCCCACGCTCCTGCTGGTGGTAGGCAGGTGGTTGATGGTGATAATGGAAGCCCCGAGTGTCCTCTAGGTGATCCACCTGGTTTCATCCCCCCTCTCATATACCCCCTTAACTGGAAACACAAAAAAGGTAAAAAGTAGAAATTTTGAAATTTTCACTTTTTTGTTGATTGCCACTCACCTGTTCAACCTATATCTGAGATTGATGTCTCTAATTAACGTGCACCTGTGCGGCTACATGAATCAAATAGTTTGCGCCATCTTAGATCACCCTGTTTAGGCGCTAATGGCCGCAAAAGGGTGACACGTTAAATTCCAAAGTGTTTTTTGGTGAATTGCCACGCCCCTATTGGTGGTAGGCGGGTGATTGATGATGCAAATGGAAGCCCTGAGTGTCCTCTAAACGATGCAATTTGTTTGACCCACCTAGCTTATATACTCCGGCCGCTAGAGGTCGCAGAAGGGTGGAAAAACACCTGTGTGCAGGGCAAAATGACTCATGGTGCATTCTATAGGATTCCCACGCTCCTGCTGGTGGTAGGCAGGTGGTTGATGGTGATAATGGAAGCCCCGAGTGTCCTCTAGGTGATCCACTTGGTTTCATCCCCCCCTCTCATATACCCCCTTAACTGGAAACACAAAAAAGGTAAAAAGTAGAAATTTTGAAATTTTCACTTTTTTGTTGATTGCCACTCACCTGTTCAACCTATATCTGAGATTGATGTCTCTAATTAACGTGCACCTGTGCGGCTACATGAATCAAATAGTTTGCGCCATCTTAGATCACCCTGTTTAGGCGCTAATGGCCGCAAAAGGGTGACACGTTAAATTCCAAAGTGTTTTTTGGTGAATTGCCACGCCCCTATTGGTGGTAGGCGGGTGATTGATGATGCGAATGGAAGCCCTGAGTGTCCTCTAAACGATGCAATTTGTTTGACCCACCTAGCTTATATACTCCGGCCGCTAGAGGTCGCAGAAGGGTGGAAAAACACCTGTGTGCAGGGCAAAATGACTCATGGTGCATTCTATAGGATTCCCACGCTCCTGCTGGTGGTAGGCAGGTGGTTGATGGTGATAATGGAAGCCCCGAGTGTCCTCTAGGTGATCCACTTGGTTTCATCCCCCCCTCTCATATACCCCCTTAACTGGAAACACAAAAAAGGTAAAAAGTAGAAATTTTGAAATTTTCACTTTTTTGTTGATTGCCACTCACCTGTTCAACCTATATCTGAGATTGATGTCTCTAATTAACGTGCACCTGTGCGGCTACATGAATCAAATAGTTTGCGCCATCTTAGATCACCCTGTTTAGGCGCTAATGGCCGCAAAAGGGTGACACGTTAAATTCCAAAGTGTTTTTTGGTGAATTGCCACGCCCCTATTGGTGGTAGGCGGGTGATTGATGATGCAAATGGAAGCCCTGAGTGTCCTCTAAACGATGCAATTTGTTTGACCCACCTAGCTTATATACTCCGGCCGCTAGAGGTCGCAGAAGGGTGGAAAAACACCTGTGTGCAGGGCAAAATGACTCATGGTGCATTCTATAGGATTCCCACGCTCCTGCTGGTGGTAGGCAGGTGGTTGATGGTGATAATGGAAGCCCCGAGTGTCCTCTAGGTGATCCACTTGGTTTCATCCCCCCCTCTCATATACCCCCTTAACTGGAAACACAAAAAAGGTAAAAAGTAGAAATTTTGAAATTTTCACTTTTTTGTTGATTGCCACTCACCTGTTCAACCTATATCTGAGATTGATGTCTCTAATTAACGTGCACCTGTGCGGCTACATGAATCAAATATATATATATATATAAAAAATACTGTAATATAATACGCAACGAATGTGAGTTTTTTTATTGAGAATGAAATTTTAAATAATTAACAAAAAAGATTTATGCGTTATGGAATCAATAAACTATAAAAATAATTTTTAGATTAGGGTGGTTGTTAACAAACCCATGTGTAAATTTAATTAAAAATGTATACAAAATAAACCGAGTAATCCACAACGAATATGAGTTATTTATTGAAAATAAAATTTTTAATTATCACCGAAAACGATTTATTGTTACAAATCTTAGATGAAAAACAGGTAATTTTATTTTCTTGCTTCTTAATTTGGAAAATGAATAATTTTTTTTAAATTAAATGATTTTTAATAGAATTTTTTTCTAGTTTTTTAATAGTTTTTTTCATTTAAAACATGAATAGTAAAAACAATTTAAAAAATTTATTATGAAGTTAATGAACTACACAAATAAATTTTTAGGTTAGGTTGGTTGTTATAAATCTCACTCAAAAAGTATCGTTTTTTAGACACACTTCAAACATGATTCAACCCTCTCCCCCCCTAATGTAAAACATCATAAGATGACAACGAAAATAACAATAGAATAATAGAAAGTCTAGGAGTACTAAGAGCATATGATTTTTATCTGTTTCAATATCAAGTTAAAGAGATGAAGTACAGATGGCGCTAATTTATAACGCCAACTCTTACAGCGAAAGTGATGAATTTTTAAATCTTTAACTTTTGAATATCTGACACAACTGCAGCGTAGTCTGCCGAAATTCTATGTAAAACGTTCTAACATCAACAACAATTTAAATAATAAATAAATTCATTGTTAAAACATTATCTAGTTGATCGAATTGTGAATCTAAGCCATCCTCGACGTCCCTTGAACTTACACAAAAAATTTCATCAAAATCGGTCCAGCCGTCTAGGAGGAGTTCAGTGACATACACACGCACAGAAGAAATATATACAATGTGCGTTCCAAAGAAGAATTAGCTAGAGGTTGAAAAAACTAGCGCAGTTTGCGCCTTACGAAGTAAGGCGTAAACGGAGCGCCCTAGTAGATTGATGTCTCTAATTAACGTGCACCTGTGCGGCTACATGAATCAAATAGTTTGCGCCATCTTAGATCACCCTGTTTAGGCGCTAATGGCCGCAAAAGGGTGACACGTTAAATTCCAAAGTGTTTTTTGGTGAATTGCCACGCCCCTATTGGTGGTAGGCGGGTGATTGATGATGCAAATGGAAGCCCTGAGTGTCCTCTAAACGATGCAATTTGTTTGACCCACCTAGCTTATATACTCCGGCCGCTAGAGGTCGCAGAAGGGTGGAAAAACACCTGTGTGCAGGGCAAAATGACTCATGGTGCATTCTATAGGATTCCCACGCTCCTGCTGGTGGTAGGCAGGTGGTTGATGGTGATAATGGAAGCCCCGAGTGTCCTCTAGGTGATCCACTTGGTTTCATCCCCCCCTCTCATATACCCCCTTAACTGGAAACACAAAAAAGGTAAAAAGTAGAAATTTTGAAATTTTCACTTTTTTGTTGATTGCCACTCACCTGTTCAACTTATATCTGAGATTGATGTCTCTAATTAACGTGCACCTGTGCGGCTACATGAATCAAATAGTTTGCGCCATCTTAGATCACCCTGTTTAGGCGCTAATGGCCGCAAAAGGGTGACACGTTAAATTCCAAAGTGTTTTTTGGTGAATTGCCACGCCCCTATTGGTGGTAGGCGGGTGATTGATGATGCAAATGGAAGCCCTGAGTGTCCTCTAAACGATGCAATTTGTTTGACCCACCTAGCTTATATACTCCGGCCGCTAGAGGTCGCAGAAGGGTGGAAAAACACCTGTGTGCAGGGCAAAATGACTCATGGTGCATTCTATAGGATTCCCACGCTCCTGCTGGTGGTAGGCAGGTGGTTGATGGTGATAATGGAAGCCCCGAGTGTCCTCTAGGTGATCCACTTGGTTTCATCCCCCCCTCTCATATACCCCCTTAACTGGAAACACAAAAAAGGTAAAAAGTAGAAATTTTGAAATTTTCACTTTTTTGTTGATTGCCACTCACCTGTTCAACCTATACCTGAGATTGATGTCTCTAATTAACGTGCACCTGTGCGGCTACATGAATCAAATATATATATATATATAAAAAATACTGTAATATAATACGCAACGAATGTGAGTTTTTTTATTGAGAATGAAATTTTAAATAATTAACAAAAAAGATTTATGCGTTATGGAATCAATAAACTATAAAAATAATTTTTAGATTAGGGTGGTTGTTAACAAACCCATGTGTAAATTTAATTAAAAATGTATACAAAATAAACCGAGTAATCCACAACGAATATGAGTTATTTATTGAAAATAAAATTTTTAATTATCACCGAAAACGATTTATTGTTACAAATCTTAGATGAAAAACGGGTAATTTTATTTTCTTGCTTCTTAATTTGGAAAATGAATAATTTTTTTTAAATTAAATGATTTTTAATAGAATTTTTTTCTAGTTTTTTAATAGTTTTTTTCATTTAAAACATGAATAGTAAAAACAATTTAAAAAATTTATTATGAAGTTAATGAACTACACAAATAAATTTTTAGGTTAGGTTGGTTGTTATAAATCTCACTCAAAAAGTATCGTTTTTTAGACACACTTCAAACATGATTCAACCCTCTCCCCCCCTAATGTAAAACATCATAAGATGACAACGAAAATAACAATAGAATAATAGAAAGTCTAGGAGTACTAAGAGCATATGATTTTTATCTGTTTCAATATCAAGTTAAAGAGATGAAGTACAGATGGCGCTAATTTATAACGCCAACTCTTACAGCGAAAGTGATGAATTTTTAAATCTTTAACTTTTGAATATCTGACACAACTGCAGCGTAGTCTGCCGAAATTCTATGTAAAACGTTCTAACATCAACAACAATTTAAATAATAAATAAATTCATTGTTAAAACATTATCTAGTTGATCGAATTGTGAATCTAAGCCATCCTCGACGTCCCTTGAACTTACACAAAAAATTTCATCAAAATCGGTCCAGCCGTCTAGGAGGAGTTCAGTGACATACACACGCACAGAAGAAATATATACAATGTGCGTTCCAAAGAAGAATTAGCTAGAGGTTGAAAAAACTAGCGCAGTTTGCGCCTTACGAAGTAAGGCGTAAACGGAGCGCCCTAGTAGATTGATGTCTCTAATTAACGTGCACCTGTGCGGCTACATGAATCAAATAGTTTGCGCCATCTTAGATCACCCTGTTTAGGCGCTAATGGCCGCAAAAGGGTGACACGTTAAATTCCAAAGTGTTTTTTGGTGAATTGCCACGCCCCTATTGGTGGTAGGCGGGTGATTGATGATGCAAATGGAAGCCCTGAGTGTCCTCTAAACGATGCAATTTGTTTGACCCACCTAGCTTATATACTCCGGCCGCTAGAGGTCGCAGAAGGGTGGAAAAACACCTGTGTGCAGGGCAAAATGACTCATGGTGCATTCTATAGGATTCCCACGCTCCTGCTGGTGGTATGCAGGTGGTTGATGGTGATAATGCAAGCCCCGAGTGTCCTCTAGGTGATCCACTTGGTTTCATCCCCCCCTCTCATATACCCCCTTAACTGGAAACACAAAAAAGGTAAAAAGTAGAAATTTTGAAATTTTCACTTTTTTGTTGATTGCCACTCACCTGTTCAACCTATATCTGAGATTGATGTCTCTAATTAACGTGCACCTGTGCGGCTACATGAATCAAATAGTTTGCGCCATCTTAGATCACCCTGTTTAGGCGCTAATGGCCGCAAAAGGGTGACACGTTAAATTCCAAAGTGTTTTTTGGTGAATTGCCACGCCCCTATTGGTGGTAGGCGGGTGATTGATGATGCAAATGGAAGCCCTGAGTGTCCTCTAAACGATGCAATTTGTTTGACCCACCTAGCTTATATACTCCGGCCGCTAGAGGTCGCAGAAGGGTGGAAAAACACCTGTGTGCAGGGCAAAATGACTCATGGTGCATTCTATAGGATTCCCACGCTCCTGCTGGTGGTAGGCAGGTGGTTGATGGTGATAATGGAAGCCCCGAGTGTCCTCTAGGTGATCCACTTGGTTTCATCCCCCCCTCTCATATACCCCCTTAACTGGAAACACAAAAAAGGTAAAAAGTAGAAATTTTGAAATTTTCACTTTTTTGTTGATTGCCACTCACCTGTTCAACCTATATCTGAGATTGATGTCTCTAATTAACGTGCACCTGTGCGGCTACATGAATCAAATAGTTTGCGCCATCTTAGATCACCCTGTTTAGGCGCTAATGGCCGCAAAAGGGTGACACGTTAAATTCCAAAGTGTTTTTTGGTGAATTGCCACGCCCCTATTGGTGGTAGGCGGGTGATTGATGATGCAAATGGAAGCCCTGAGTGTCCTCTAAACGATGCAATTTGTTTGACCCACCTAGCTTATATACTCCGGCCGCTAGAGGTCGCAGAAGGGTGGAAAAACACCTGTGTGCAGGGCAAAATGACTCATGGTGCATTCTATAGGATTCCCACGCTCCTGCTGGTGGTAGGCAGGTGGTTGATGGTGATAATGGAAGCCCCGAGTGTCCTCTAGGTGATCCACTTGGTTTCATCCCCCCCTCTCATATACCCCCTTAACTGGAAACACAAAAAAGGTAAAAAGTAGAAATTTTGAAATTTTCACTTTTTTGTTGATTGCCACTCACCTGTTCAACCTATATCTGAGATTGATGTCTCTAATTAACGTGCACCTGTGCGGCTACATGAATCGAATAGTTTGCGCCATCTTAGATCACCCTGTTTAGGCGCTAATGGCCGCAAAAGGGTGACACGTTAAATTCCAAAGTGTTTTTTGGTGAATTGCCACGCCCCTATTGGTGGTAGGCGGGTGATTGATGATGCAAATGGAAGCCCTGAGTGTCCTCTAAACGATGCAATTTGTTTGACCGACCTAGCTTATATACTCCGGCCGCTAGAGGTCGCAGAAGGGTGGAAAAACACCTGTGTGCAGGGCAAAATGACTCATGGTGCATTCTATAGGATTCCCACGCTCCTGCTGGTGGTAGGCAGGTGGTTGATGGTGATAATGGAAGCCCCGAGTGTCCTCTAGGTGATCCACTTGGTTTCATCCCCCCCTCTCATATACCCCCTTAACTGGAAACACAAAAAAGGTAAAAAGTAGAAATTTTGAAATTTTCACTTTTTTGTTGATTGCCACTCACCTGTTCAACCTATATCTGAGATTGATGTCTCTAATTAACGTGCACCTGTGCGGCTACATGAATCAAATAGTTTGCGCCATCTTAGATCACCCTGTTTAGGCGCTAATGGCCGCAAAAGGGTGACACGTTAAATTCCAAAGTGTTTTTTGGTGAATTGCCACGCCCCTATTGGTGGTAGGCGGGTGATTGATGATGCAAATGGAAGCCCTGAGTGTCCTCTAAACGATGCAATTTGTTTGACCCACCTAGCTTATATACTCCGGCCGCTAGAGGTCGCAGAAGGGTGGAAAAACACCTGTGTGCAGGGCAAAATGACTCATGGTGCATTCTATAGGATTCCCACGCTCCTGCTGGTGGTAGGCAGGTGGTTGATGGTGATAATGGAAGCCCCGAGTGTCCTCTAGGTGATCCACTTGGTTTCATCCCCCCCTCTCATATACCCCCTTAACTGGAAACACAAAAAAGGTAAAAAGTAGAAATTTTGAAATTTTCACTTTTTTGTTGATTGCCACTCACCTGTTCAACCTATATCTGAGATTGATGTCTCTAATTAACGTGCACCTGTGCGGCTACATGAATCAAATATATATATATATATAAAAAATACTGTAATATAATACGCAACGAATGTGAGTTTTTTTATTGAGAATGAAATTTTAAATAATTAACAAAAAAGATTTATGCGTTATGGAATCAATAAACTATAAAAATAATTTTTAGATTAGGGTGGTTGTTAACAAACCCATGTGTAAATTTAATTAAAAATGTATACAAAATAAACCGAGTAATCCACAACGAATATGAGTTATTTATTGAAAATAAAATTTTTAATTATCACCGAAAACGATTTATTGTTACAAATCTTAGATGAAAAACGGGTAATTTTATTTTCTTGCTTCTTAATTTGGAAAATGAATAATTTTTTTTAAATTAAATGATTTTTAATAGAATTTTTTTCTAGTTTTTTAATAGTTTTTTTCATTTAAAACATGAATAGTAAAAACAATTTAAAAAATTTATTATGAAGTTAATGAACTACACAAATAAATTTTTAGGTTAGGTTGGTTGTTATAAATCTCACTCAAAAAGTATCGTTTTTTAGACACACTTCAAACATGATTCAACCCTCTCCCCCCCTAATGTAAAACATCATAAGATGACAACGAAAATAACAATAGAATAATAGAAAGTCTAGGAGTACTAAGAGCATATGATTTTTATCTGTTTCAATATCAAGTTAAAGAGATGAAGTACAGATGGCGCTAATTTATAACGCCAACTCTTACAGCGAAAGTGATGAATTTTTAAATCTTTAACTTTTGAATATCTGACACAACTGCAGCGTAGTCTGCCGAAATTCTATGTAAAACGTTCTAACATCAACAACAATTTAAATAATAAATAAATTCATTGTTAAAACATTATCTAGTTGATCGAATTGTGAATCTAAGCCATCCTCGACGTCCCTTGAACTTACACAAAAAATTTCATCAAAATCGGTCCAGCCGTCTAGGAGGAGTTCAGTGACATACACACGCACAGAAGAAATATATACAATGTGCGTTCCAAAGAAGAATTAGCTAGAGGTTGAAAAAACTAGCGCAGTTTGCGCCTTACGAAGTGCATTCTATAGGATTCCCACGCTCCTGCTGGTGGTAGGCAGGTGGTTGATGGTGATAATGGAAGCCCCGAGTGTCCTCTAGGTGATCCACTTGGTTTCATCCCCCCCTCTCATATACCCCCTTAACTGGAAACACAAAAAAGGTAAAAAGTAGAAATTTTGAAATTTTCACTTTTTTGTTGATTGCCACTCACCTGTTCAACCTATATCTGAGATTGATGTCTCTAATTAACGTGCACCTGTGCGGCTACATGAATCAAATATATATATATATATAAAAAATACTGTAATATAATACGCAACGAATGTGAGTTTTTTTATTGAGAATGAAATTTTAAATAATTAACAAAAAAGATTTATGCGTTATGGAATCAATAAACTATAAAAATAATTTTTAGATTAGGGTGGTTGTTAACAAACCCATGTGTAAATTTAATTAAAAATGTATACAAAATAAACCGAGTAATCCACAACGAATATGAGTTATTTATTGAAAATAAAATTTTTAATTATCACCGAAAACGATTTATTGTTACAAATCTTAGATGAAAAACGGGTAATTTTATTTTCTTGCTTCTTAATTTGGAAAATGAATAATTTTTTTTAAATTAAATGATTTTTAATAGAATTTTTTTCTAGTTTTTTAATAGTTTTTTTCATTTAAAACATGAATAGTAAAAACAATTTAAAAAATTTATTATGAAGTTAATGAACTACACAAATAAATTTTTAGGTTAGGTTGGTTGTTATAAATCTCACTCAAAAAGTATCGTTTTTTAGACACACTTCAAACATGATTCAACCCTCTCCCCCCCTAATGTAAAACATCATAAGATGACAACGAAAATAACAATAGAATAATAGAAAGTCTAGGAGTACTAAGAGCATATGATTTTTATCTGTTTCAATATCAAGTTAAAGAGATGAAGTACAGATGGCGCTAATTTATAACGCCAACTCTTACAGCGAAAGTGATGAATTTTTAAATCTTTAACTTTTGAATATCTGACACAACTGCAGCGTAGTCTGCCGAAATTCTATGTAAAACGTTCTAACATCAACAACAATTTAAATAATAAATAAATTCATTGTTAAAACATTATCTAGTTGATCGAATTGTGAATCTAAGCCATCCTCGACGTCCCTTGAACTTACACAAAAAATTTCATCAAAATCGGTCCAGCCGTCTAGGAGGAGTTCAGTGACATACACACGCACAGAAGAAATATATACAATGTGCGTTCCAAAGAAGAATTAGCTAGAGGTTGAAAAAACTAGCGCAGTTTGCGCCTTACGAAGTAAGGCGTAAACGGAGCGCCCTAGTAGATTGATGTCTCTAATTAACGTGCACCTGTGCGGCTACATGAATCAAATAGTTTGCGCCATCTTAGATCACCCTGTTTAGGCGCTAATGGCCGCAAAAGGGTGACACGTTAAATTCCAAAGTGTTTTTTGGTGAATTGCCACGCCCCTATTGGTGGTAGGCGGGTGATTGATGATGCAAATGGAAGCCCTGAGTGTCCTCTAAACGATGCAATTTGTTTGACCCACCTAGCTTATATACTCCGGCCGCTAGAGGTCGCAGAAGGGTGGAAAAACACCTGTGTGCAGGGCAAAATGACTCATGGTGCATTCTATAGGATTCCCACGCTCCTGCTGGTGGTATGCAGGTGGTTGATGGTGATAATGGAAGCCCCGAGTGTCCTCTAGGTGATCCACTTGGTTTCATCCCCCCCTCTCATATACCCCCTTAACTGGAAACACAAAAAAGGTAAAAAGTAGAAATTTTGAAATTTTCACTTTTTTGTTGATTGCCACTCACCTGTTCAACCTATATCTGAGATTGATGTCTCTAATTAACGTGCACCTGTGCGGCTACATGAATCAAATAGTTTGCGCCATCTTAGATCACCCTGTTTAGGCGCTAATGGCCGCAAAAGGGTGACACGTTAAATTCCAAAGTGTTTTTTGGTGAATTGCCACGCCCCTATTGGTGGTAGGCGGGTGATTGATGATGCAAATGGAAGCCCTGAGTGTCCTCTAAACGATGCAATTTGTTTGACCCACCTAGCTTATATACTCCGGCCGCTAGAGGTCGCAGAAGGGTGGAAAAACACCTGTGTGCAGGGCAAAATGACTCATGGTGCATTCTATAGGATTCCCACGCTCCTGCTGGTGGTAGGCAGGTGGTTGATGGTGATAATGGAAGCCCCGAGTGTCCTCTAGGTGATCCACTTGGTTTCATCCCCCCCTCTCATATACCCCCTTAACTGGAAACACAAAAAAGGTAAAAAGTAGAAATTTTGAAATTTTCACTTTTTTGTTGATTGCCACTCACCTGTTCAACCTATATCTGAGATTGATGTCTCTAATTAACGTGCACCTGTGCGGCTACATGAATCAAATAGTTTGCGCCATCTTAGATCACCCTGTTTAGGCGCTAATGGCCGCAAAAGGGTGACACGTTAAATTCCAAAGTGTTTTTTGGTGAATTGCCACGCCCCTATTGGTGGTAGGCGGGTGATTGATGATGCAAATGGAAGCCCTGAGTGTCCTCTAAACGATGCAATTTGTTTGACCCACCTAGCTTATATACTCCGGCCGCTAGAGGTCGCAGAAGGGTGGAAAAACACCTGTGTGCAGGGCAAAATGACTCATGGTGCATTCTATAGGATTCCCACGCTCCTGCTGGTGGTAGGCAGGTGGTTGATGGTGATAATGGAAGCCCCGAGTGTCCTCTAGGTGATCCACTTGGTTTCATCCCCCCCTCTCATATACCCCCTTAACTGGAAACACAAAAAAGGTAAAAAGTAGAAATTTTGAAATTTTCACTTTTTTGTTGATTGCCACTCACCTGTTCAACCTATATCTGAGATTGATGTCTCTAATTAACGTGCACCTGTGCGGCTACATGAATCAAATAGTTTGCGCCATCTTAGATCACCCTGTTTAGGCGCTAATGGCCGCAAAAGGGTGACACGTTAAATTCCAAAGTGTTTTTTGGTGAATTGCCACGCCCCTATTGGTGGTAGGCGGGTGATTGATGATGCAAATGGAAGCCCTGAGTGTCCTCTAAACGATGCAATTTGTTTGACCCACCTAGCTTATATACTCCGGCCGCTAGAGGTCGCAGAAGGGTGGAAAAACACCTGTGTGCAGGGCAAAATGACTCATGGTGCATTCTATAGGATTCCCACGCTCCTGCTGGTGGTAGGCAGGTGGTTGATGGTGATAATGGAAGCCCCGAGTGTCCTCTAGGTGATCCACTTGGTTTCATCCCCCCCTCTCATATACCCCCTTAACTGGAAACACAAAAAAGGTAAAAAGTAGAAATTTTGAAATTTTCACTTTTTTGTTGATTGCCACTCACCTGTTCAACCTATATCTGAGATTGATGTCTCTAATTAACGTGCACCTGTGCGGCTACATGAATCAAATAGTTTGCGCCATCTTAGATCACCCTGTTTAGGCGCTAATGGCCGCAAAAGGGTGACACGTTAAATTCCAAAGTGTTTTTTGGTGAATTGCCACGCCCCTATTGGTGGTAGGCGGGTGATTGATGATGCAAATGGAAGCCCTGAGTGTCCTCTAAACGATGCAATTTGTTTGACCCACCTAGCTTATATACTCCGGCCGCTAGAGGTCGCAGAAGGGTGGAAAAACACCTGTGTGCAGGGCAAAATGACTCATGGTGCATTCTATAGGATTCCCACGCTCCTGCTGGTGGTAGGCAGGTGGTTGATGGTGATAATGGAAGCCCCGAGTGTCCTCTAGGTGATCCACTTGGTTTCATTCCCCCCTCTCATATACCCCCTTAACGGGAAACACAAAAAAGGTAAAAAGTAGAAATTTTGAAATTTTCACTTTTTTGTTGATTGCCACTCACCTGTTCAACCTATATCTGAGATTGATGTCTCTAATTAACGTGCACCTGTGCGGCTACATGAATCAAATAGTTTGCGCCATCTTAGATCACCCTGTTTAGGCGCTAATGGCCGCAAAAGGGTGACACGTTAAATTCCAAAGTGTTTTTTGGTGAATTGCCACGCCCCTATTGGTGGTAGGCGGGTGATTGATGATGCAAATGGAATCCCTGAGTGTCCTCTAAACGATGCAATTTGTTTGACCCACCTAGCTTATATACTCCGGCCGCTAGAGGTCGCAGAAGGGTGGAAAAACACCTGTGTGCAGGGCAAAATGACTCATGGTGCATTCTATAGGATTCCCACGCTCCTGCTGGTGGTAGGCAGGTGGTTGATGGTGATAATGGAAGCCCCGAGTGTCCTCTAGGTGATCCACTTGGTTTCATCCCCCCCTCTCATATACCCCCTTAACTGGAAACACAAAAAAGGTAAAAAGTAGAAATTTTGAAATTTTCACTTTTTTGTTGATTGCCACTCACCTGTTCAACCTATATCTGAGATTGATGTCTCTAATTAACGTGCACCTGTGCGGCTACATGAATCAAATATATATATATATAAAAAAAATACTGTAATATAATACGCAACGAATGTGAGTTTTTTTATTGAGAATGAAATTTTAAATAATTAACAAAAAAGATTTATGCGTTATGGAATCAATAAACTATAAAAATAATTTTTAGATTAGGGTGGTTGTTAACAAACCCATGTGTAAATTTAATTAAAAATGTATACAAAATAAACCGAGTAATCCACAACGAATATGAGTTATTTATTGAAAATAAAATTTTTAATTATCACCGAAAACGATTTATTGTTACAAATCTTAGATGAAAAACGGGTAATTTTATTTTCTTGCTTCTTAATTTGGAAAATGAATAATTTTTTTTAAATTAAATGATTTTTAATAGAATTTTTTTCTAGTTTTTTAATAGTTTTTTTCATTTAAAACATGAATAGTAAAAACAATTTAAAAAATTTATTATGAAGTTAATGAACTACACAAATAAATTTTTAGGTTAGGTTGGTTGTTATAAATCTCACTCAAAAAGTATCGTTTTTTAGACACACTTCAAACATGATTCAACCCTCTCCCCCCCTAATGTAAAACATCATAAGATGACAACGAAAATAACAATAGAATAATAGAAAGTCTAGGAGTACTAAGAGCATATGATTTTTATCTGTTTCAATATCGAGTTAAAGAGATGAAGTACAGATGGCGCTAATTTATAACGCCAACTCTTACAGCGAAAGTGATGAATTTTTAAATCTTTAACTTTTGAATATCTGACACAACTGCAGCGTAGTCTGCCGAAATTCTATGTAAAACGTTCTAACATCAACAACAATTTAAATAATAAATAAATTCATTGTTAAAACATTATCTAGTTGATCGAATTGTGAATCTAAGCCATCCTCGACGTCCCTTGAACTTACACAAAAAATTTCATCAAAATCGGTCCAGCCGTCTAGGAGGAGTTCAGTGACATACACACGCACAGAAGAAATATATACAATGTGCGTTCCAAAGAAGAATTAGCTAGAGGTTGAAAAAACTAGCGCAGTTTGCGCCTTACGAAGTAAGGCGTAAACGGAGCGCCCTAGTAGATTGATGTCTCTAATTAACGTGCACCTGTGCGGCTACATGAATCAAATAGTTTGCGCCATCTTAGATCACCCTGTTTAGGCGCTAATGGCCGCAAAAGGGTGACACGTTAAATTCCAAAGTGTTTTTTGGTGAATTGCCACGCCCCTATTGGTGGTAGGCGGGTGATTGATGATGCAAATGGAAGCCCTGAGTGTCCTCTAAACGATGCAATTTGTTTGACCCACCTAGCTTATATACTCCGGCCGCTAGAGGTCGCAGAAGGGTGGAAAAACACCTGTGTGCAGGGCAAAATGACTCATGGTGCATTCTATAGGATTCCCACGCTCCTGCTGGTGGTATGCAGGTGGTTGATGGTGATAATGGAAGCCCCGAGTGTCCTCTAGGTGATCCACTTGGTTTCATCCCCCCCTCTCATATACCCCCTTAACTGGAAACACAAAAAAGGTAAAAAGTAGAAATTTTGAAATTTTCACTTTTTTGTTGATTGCCACTCACCTGTTCAACCTATATCTGAGATTGATGTCTCTAATTAACGTGCACCTGTGCGGCTACATGAATCAAATAGTTTGCGCCATCTTAGATCACCCTGTTTAGGCGCTAATGGCCGCAAAAGGGTGACACGTTAAATTCCAAAGTGTTTTTTGGTGAATTGCCACGCCCCTATTGGTGGTAGGCGGGTGATTGATGATGCAAATGGAAGCCCTGAGTGTCCTCTAAACGATGCAATTTGTTTGACCCACCTAGCTTATATACTCCGGCCGCTAGAGGTCGCAGAAGGGTGGAAAAACACCTGTGTGCAGGGCAAAATGACTCATGGTGCATTCTATAGGATTCCCACGCTCCTGCTGGTGGTAGGCAGGTGGTTGATGGTGATAATGGAAGCCCCGAGTGTCCTCTAGGTGATCCACTTGGTTTCATCCCCCCCTCTCATATACCCCCTTAACTGGAAACACAAAAAGGTAAAAAGTAGAAATTTTGAAATTTTCACTTTTTTGTTGATTGCCACTCACCTGTTCAACCTATATCTGAGATTGATGTCTCTAATTAACGTGCACCTGTGCGGCTACATGAATCAAATAGTTTGCGCCATCTTAGATCACCCTGTTTAGGCGCTAATGGCCGCAAAAGGGTGACACGTTAAATTCCAAAGTGTTTTTTGGTGAATTGCCACGCCCCTATTGGTGGTAGGCGGGTGATTGATGATGCAAATGGAAGCCCTGAGTGTCCTCTAAACGATGCAATTTGTTTGACCCACCTAGCTTATATACTCCGGCCGCTAGAGGTCGCAGAAGGGTGGAAAAACACCTGTGTGCAGGGCAAAATGACTCATGGTGCATTCTATAGGATTCCCACGCTCCTGCTGGTGGTAGGCAGGTGGTTGATGGTGATAATGGAAGCCCCGAGTGTCCTCTAGGTGATCCACTTGGTTTCATCCCCCCCTCTCATATACCCCCTTAACTGGAAACACAAAAAAGGTAAAAAGTAGAAATTTTGAAATTTTCACTTTTTTGTTGATTGCCACTCACCTGTTCAACCTATATCTGAGATTGATGTCTCTAATTAACGTGCACCTGTGCGGCTACATGAATCAAATAGTTTGCGCCATCTTAGATCACCCTGTTTAGGCGCTAATGGCCGCAAAAGGGTGACACGTTAAATTCCAAAGTGTTTTTTGGTGAATTGCCACGCCCCTATTGGTGGTAGGCGGGTGATTGATGATGCAAATGGAAGCCCTGAGTGTCCTCTAAACGATGCAATTTGTTTGACCCACCTAGCTTATATACTCCGGCCGCTAGAGGTCGCAGAAGGGTGGAAAAACACCTGTGTGCAGGGCAAAATGACTCATGGTGCATTCTATAGGATTCCCACGCTCCTGCTGGTGGTAGGCAGGTGGTTGATGGTGATAATGGAAGCCCCGAGTGTCCTCTAGGTGATCCACTTGGTTTCATCCCCCCCTCTCATATACCCCCTTAACTGGAAACACAAAAAAGGTAAAAAGTAGAAATTTTGAAATTTTCACTTTTTTGTTGATTGCCACTCACCTGTTCAACCTATATCTGAGATTGATGTCTCTAATTAACGTGCACCTGTGCGGCTACATGAATCAAATAGTTTGCGCCATCTTAGATCACCCTGTTTAGGCGCTAATGGCCGCAAAAGGGTGACACGTTAAATTCCAAAGTGTTTTTTGGTGAATTGCCACGCCCCTATTGGTGGTAGGCGGGTGATTGATGATGCAAATGGAAGCCCTGAGTGTCCTCTAAACGATGCAATTTGTTTGACCCACCTAGCTTATATACTCCGGCCGCTAGAGGTCGCAGAAGGGTGGAAAAACACCTGTGTGCAGGGCAAAATGACTCATGGTGCATTCTATAGGATTCCCACGCTCCTGCTGGTGGTAGGCAGGTGGTTGATGGTGATAATGGAAGCCCCGAGTGTCCTCTAGGTGATCCACTTGGTTTCATTCCCCCCTCTCATATACCCCCTTAACGGGAAACACAAAAAAGGTAAAAAGTAGAAATTTTGAAATTTTCACTTTTTTGTTGATTGCCACTCACCTGTTCAACCTATATCTGAGATTGATGTCTCTAATTAACGTGCACCTGTGCGGCTACATGAATCAAATAGTTTGCGCCATCTTAGATCACCCTGTTTAGGCTCTAATGGCCGCAAAAGGGTGACACGTTAAATTCCAAAGTGTTTTTTGGTGAATTGCCACGCCCCTATTGGTGGTAGGCGGGTGATTGATGATGCAAATGGAATCCCTGAGTGTCCTCTAAACGATGCAATTTGTTTGACCCACCTAGCTTATATACTCCGGCCGCTAGAGGTCGCAGAAGGGTGGAAAAACACCTGTGTGCAGGGCAAAATGACTCATGGTGCATTCTATAGGATTCCCACGCTCCTGCTGGTGGTAGGCAGGTGGTTGATGGTGATAATGGAAGCCCCGAGTGTCCTCTAGGTGATCCACTTGGTTTCATCCCCCCCTCTCATATACCCCCTTAACTGGAAACACAAAAAAGGTAAAAAGTAGAAATTTTGAAATTTTCACTTTTTTGTTGATTGCCACTCACCTGTTCAACCTATATCTGAGATTGATGTCTCTAATTAACGTGCACCTGTGCGGCTACATGAATCAAATATATATATATATAAAAAAAATACTGTAATATAATACGCAACGAATGTGAGTTTTTTTATTGAGAATGAAATTTTAAATAATTAACAAAAAAGATTTATGCGTTATGGAATCAATAAACTATAAAAATAATTTTTAGATTAGGGTGGTTGTTAACAAACCCATGTGTAAATTTAATTAAAAATGTATACAAAATAAACCGAGTAATCCACAACGAATATGAGTTATTTATTGAAAATAAAATTTTTAATTATCACCGAAAACGATTTATTGTTACAAATCTTAGATGAAAAACGGGTAATTTTATTTTCTTGCTTCTTAATTTGGAAAATGAATAATTTTTTTTAAATTAAATGATTTTTAATAGAATTTTTTTCTAGTTTTTTAATAGTTTTTTTCATTTAAAACATGAATAGTAAAAACAATTTAAAAAATTTATTATGAAGTTAATGAACTACACAAATAAATTTTTAGGTTAGGTTGGTTGTTATAAATCTCACTCAAAAAGTATCGTTTTTTAGACACACTTCAAACATGATTCAACCCTCTCCCCCCCTAATGTAAAACATCATAAGATGACAACGAAAATAACAATAGAATAATAGAAAGTCTAGGAGTACTAAGAGCATATGATTTTTATCTGTTTCAATATCGAGTTAAAGAGATGAAGTACAGATGGCGCTAATTTATAACGCCAACTCTTACAGCGAAAGTGATGAATTTTTAAATCTTTAACTTTTGAATATCTGACACAACTGCAGCGTAGTCTGCCGAAATTCTATGTAAAACGTTCTAACATCAACAACAATTTAAATAATAAATAAATTCATTGTTAAAACATTATCTAGTTGATCGAATTGTGAATCTAAGCCATCCTCGACGTCCCTTGAACTTACACAAAAAATTTCATCAAAATCGGTCCAGCCGTCTAGGAGGAGTTCAGTGACATACACACGCACAGAAGAAATATATACAATGTGCGTTCCAAAGAAGAATTAGCTAGAGGTTGAAAAAACTAGCGCAGTTTGCGCCTTACGAAGTAAGGCGTAAACGGAGCGCCCTAGTAGATTGATGTCTCTAATTAACGTGCACCTGTGCGGCTACATGAATCAAATAGTTTGCGCCATCTTAGATCACCCTGTTTAGGCGCTAATGGCCGCAAAAGGGTGACACGTTAAATTCCAAAGTGTTTTTTGGTGAATTGCCACGCCCCTATTGGTGGTAGGCGGGTGATTGATGATGCAAATGGAAGCCCTGAGTGTCCTCTAAACGATGCAATTTGTTTGACCCACCTAGCTTATATACTCCGGCCGCTAGAGGTCGCAGAAGGGTGGAAAAACACCTGTGTGCAGGGCAAAATGACTCATGGTGCATTCTATAGGATTCCCACGCTCCTGCTGGTGGTATGCAGGTGGTTGATGGTGATAATGGAAGCCCCGAGTGTCCTCTAGGTGATCCACTTGGTTTCATCCCCCCCTCTCATATACCCCCTTAACTGGAAACACAAAAAAGGTAAAAAGTAGAAATTTTGAAATTTTCACTTTTTTGTTGATTGCCACTCACCTGTTCAACCTATATCTGAGATTGATGTCTCTAATTAACGTGCACCTGTGCGGCTACATGAATCAAATAGTTTGCGCCATCTTAGATCACCCTGTTTAGGCGCTAATGGCCGCAAAAGGGTGACACGTTAAATTCCAAAGTGTTTTTTGGTGAATTGCCACGCCCCTATTGGTGGTAGGCGGGTGATTGATGATGCAAATGGAAGCCCTGAGTGTCCTCTAAACGATGCAATTTGTTTGACCCACCTAGCTTATATACTCCGGCCGCTAGAGGTCGCAGAAGGGTGGAAAAACACCTGTGTGCAGGGCAAAATGACTCATGGTGCATTCTATAGGATTCCCACGCTCCTGCTGGTGGTAGGCAGGTGGTTGATGGTGATAATGGAAGCCCCGAGTGTCCTCTAGGTGATCCACTTGGTTTCATCCCCCCCTCTCATATACCCCCTTAACTGGAAACACAAAAAGGTAAAAAGTAGAAATTTTGAAATTTTCACTTTTTTGTTGATTGCCACTCACCTGTTCAACCTATATCTGAGATTGATGTCTCTAATTAACGTGCACCTGTGCGGCTACATGAATCAAATAGTTTGCGCCATCTTAGATCACCCTGTTTAGGCGCTAATGGCCGCAAAAGGGTGACACGTTAAATTCCAAAGTGTTTTTTGGTGAATTGCCACGCCCCTATTGGTGGTAGGCGGGTGATTGATGATGCAAATGGAAGCCCTGAGTGTCCTCTAAACGATGCAATTTGTTTGACCCACCTAGCTTATATACTCCGGCCGCTAGAGGTCGCAGAAGGGTGGAAAAACACCTGTGTGCAGGGCAAAATGACTCATGGTGCATTCTATAGGATTCCCACGCTCCTGCTGGTGGTAGGCAGGTGGTTGATGGTGATAATGGAAGCCCCGAGTGTCCTCTAGGTGATCCACTTGGTTTCATCCCCCCCTCTCATATACCCCCTTAACTGGAAACACAAAAAAGGTAAAAAGTAGAAATTTTGAAATTTTCACTTTTTTGTTGATTGCCACTCACCTGTTCAACCTATATCTGAGATTGATGTCTCTAATTAACGTGCACCTGTGCGGCTACATGAATCAAATAGTTTGCGCCATCTTAGATCACCCTGTTTAGGCGCTAATGGCCGCAAAAGGGTGACACGTTAAATTCCAAAGTGTTTTTTGGTGAATTGCCACGCCCCTATTGGTGGTAGGCGGGTGATTGATGATGCAAATGGAAGCCCTGAGTGTCCTCTAAACGATGCAATTTGTTTGACCCACCTAGCTTATATACTCCGGCCGCTAGAGGTCGCAGAAGGGTGGAAAAACACCTGTGTGCAGGGCAAAATGACTCATGGTGCATTCTATAGGATTCCCACGCTCCTGCTGGTGGTAGGCAGGTGGTTGATGGTGATAATGGAAGCCCCGAGTGTCCTCTAGGTGATCCACTTGGTTTCATTCCCCCCTCTCATATACCCCCTTAACGGGAAACACAAAAAGGTAAAAAGTAGAAATTTTGAAATTTTCACTTTTTTGTTGATTGCCACTCACCTGTTCAACCTATATCTGAGATTGATGTCTCTAATTAACGTGCACCTGTGCGGCTACATGAATCAAATAGTTTGCGCCATCTTAGATCACCCTGTTTAGGCGCTAATGGCCGCAAAAGGGTGACACGTTAAATTCCAAAGTGTTTTTTGGTGAATTGCCACGCCCCTATTGGTGGTAGGCGGGTGATTGATGATGCAAATGGAATCCCTGAGTGTCCTCTAAACGATGCAATTTGTTTGACCCACCTAGCTTATATACTCCGGCCGCTAGAGGTCGCAGAAGGGTGGAAAAACACCTGTGTGCAGGGCAAAATGACTCATGGTGCATTCTATAGGATTCCCACGCTCCTGCTGGTGGTAGGCAGGTGGTTGATGGTGATAATGGAAGCCCCGAGTGTCCTCTAGGTGATCCACTTGGTTTCATCCCCCCCTCTCATATACCCCCTTAACTGGAAACACAAAAAA
This sequence comes from Bactrocera oleae, assembly GCF_042242935.1. Lineage (NCBI taxonomy): Eukaryota > Metazoa > Arthropoda > Insecta > Diptera > Tephritidae > Bactrocera > Bactrocera oleae. The sequence continues at coordinate 38,258,510 of NC_091541.1, forward strand.
GGTAAAAAGTAGAAATTTTGAAATTTTCACTTTTTTGTTGATTGCCACTCACCTGTTCAACCTATATCTGAGATTGATGTCTCTAATTAACGTGCACCTGTGCGGCTACATGAATCAAATATATATATATATAAAAAAAATACTGTAATATAATACGCAACGAATGTGAGTTTTTTTATTGAGAATGAAATTTTAAATAATTAACAAAAAAGATTTATGCGTTATGGAATCAATAAACTATAAAAATAATTTTTAGATTAGGGTGGTTGTTAACAAACCCATGTGTAAATTTAATTAAAAATGTATACAAAATAAACCGAGTAATCCACAACGAATATGAGTTATTTATTGAAAATAAAATTTTTAATTATCACCGAAAACGATTTATTGTTACAAATCTTAGATGAAAAACGGGTAATTTTATTTTCTTGCTTCTTAATTTGGAAAATGAATAATTTTTTTTAAATTAAATGATTTTTAATAGAATTTTTTTCTAGTTTTTTAATAGTTTTTTTCATTTAAAACATGAATAGTAAAAACAATTTAAAAAATTTATTATGAAGTTAATGAACTACACAAATAAATTTTTAGGTTAGGTTGGTTGTTATAAATCTCACTCAAAAAGTATCGTTTTTTAGACACACTTCAAACATGATTCAACCCTCTCCCCCCCTAATGTAAAACATCATAAGATGACAACGAAAATAACAATAGAATAATAGAAAGTCTAGGAGTACTAAGAGCATATGATTTTTATCTGTTTCAATATCAAGTTAAAGAGATGAAGTACAGATGGCGCTAATTTATAACGCCAACTCTTACAGCGAAAGTGATGAATTTTTAAATCTTTAACTTTTGAATATCTGACACAACTGCAGCGTAGTCTGCCGAAATTCTATGTAAAACGTTCTAACATCAACAACAATTTAAATAATAAATAAATTCATTGTTAAAACATTATCTAGTTGATCGAATTGTGAATCTAAGCCATCCTCGACGTCCCTTGAACTTACACAAAAAATTTCATCAAAATCGGTCCAGCCGTCTAGGAGGAGTTCAGTGACATACACACGCACAGAAGAAATATATACAATGTGCGTTCCAAAGAAGAATTAGCTAGAGGTTGAAAAAACTAGCGCAGTTTGCGCCTTACGAAGTAAGGCGTAAACGGAGCGCCCTAGTAGATTGATGTCTCTAATTAACGTGCACCTGTGCGGCTACATGAATCAAATAGTTTGCGCCATCTTAGATCACCCTGTTTAGGCGCTAATGGCCGCAAAAGGGTGACACGTTAAATTCCAAAGTGTTTTTTGGTGAATTGCCACGCCCCTATTGGTGGTAGGCGGGTGATTGATGATGCAAATGGAAGCCCTGAGTGTCCTCTAAACGATGCAATTTGTTTGACCCACCTAGCTTATATACTCCGGCCGCTAGAGGTCGCAGAAGGGTGGAAAAACACCTGTGTGCAGGGCAAAATGACTCATGGTGCATTCTATAGGATTCCCACGCTCCTGCTGGTGGTAGGCAGGTGGTTGATGGTGATAATGGAAGCCCCGAGTGTCCTCTAGGTGATCCACTTGGTTTCATCCCCCCCTCTCATATACCCCCTTAACAGGAAACACAAAAAAGGTAAAAAGTAGAAATTTTGAAATTTTCACTTTTTTGTTGATTGCCACTCACCTGTTCAACCTATATCTGAGATTGATGTCTCTAATTAACGTGCACCTGTGCGGCTACATGAATCAAATAGTTTGCGCCATCTTAGATCACCCTGTTTAGGCGCTAATGGCCGCAAAAGGGTGACACGTTAAATTCCAAAGTGTTTTTTGGTGAATTGCCACGCCCCTATTGGTGGTAGGCGGGTGATTGATGATGCAAATGGAAGCCCTGAGTGTCCTCTAAACGATGCAATTTGTTTGACCCACCTAGCTTATATACTCCGGCCGCTAGAGGTCGCAGAAGGGTGGAAAAACACCTGTGTGCAGGGCAAAATGACTCATGGTGCATTCTATAGGATTCCCACGCTCCTGCTGGTGGTAGGCAGGTGGTTGATGGTGATAATGGAAGCCCCGAGTGTCCTCTAGGTGATCCACTTGGTTTCATCCCCCCCTCTCATATACCCCCTTAACTGGAAACACAAAAAAGGTAAAAAGTAGAAATTTTGAAATTTTCACTTTTTTGTTGATTGCCACTCACCTGTTCAACCTATATCTGAGATTGATGTCTCTAATTAACGTGCACCTGTGCGGCTACATGAATCAAATAGTTTGCGCCATCTTAGATCACCCTGTTTAGGCGCTAATGGCCGCAAAAGGGTGACACGTTAAATTTCAAAGTGTTTTTTGGTGAATTGCCACGCCCTTATTGGTGGTAGGCGGGTGATTGATGATGCAAATGGAAGCCCTGGGTGTCCTCTAAACGATGCAATTTTTTTGACCCACCTAGCTTATATACTCCGGCCGCTAGAGGTCGCAGAAGGGTGGAAAAACACCTGTGTGCAGGGCAAAATGACTCATGGTGCATTCTATAGGATTCCCACGCTCCTGCTGGTGGTAGGCAGGTGGTTGATGGTGATAATGGAAGCCCCGAGTGTCCTCTAGGTGATCCACTTGGTTTCATCCCCCCCTCTCATATACCCCCTTAACTGGAAACACAAAAAAGGTAAAAAGTAGAAATTTTGAAATTTTCACTTTTTTGTTGATTGCCACTCACCTGTTCAACCTATATCTGAGATTGATGTCTCTAATTAACGTGCACCTGTGCGGCTACATGAATCAAATAGTTTGCGCCATCTTAGATCACCCTGTTTAGGCGCTAATGGCCGCAAAAGGGTGACACGTTAAATTCCAAAGTGTTTTTTGGTGAATTGCCACGCCCCTATTGGTGGTAGGCGGGTGATTGATGATGCAAATGGAAGCCCTGAGTGTCCTCTAAACGATGCAATTTGTTTGACCCACCTAGCTTATATACTCCGGCCGCTAGAGGTCGCAGAAGGGTGGAAAAACACCTGTGTGCAGGGCAAAATGACTCATGGTGCATTCTATAGGATTCCCACGCTCCTGCTGGTGGTAGGCAGGTGGTTGATGGTGATAATGGAAGCCCCGAGTGTCCTCTAGGTGATCCACTTGGTTTCATCCCCCCCTCTCATATACCCCCTTAACTGGAAACACAAAAAAGGTAAAAAGTAGAAATTTTGAAATTTTCACTTTTTTGTTGATTGCCACTCACCTGTTCAACCTATATCTGAGATTGATGTCTCTAATTAACGTGCACCTGTGCGGCTACATGAATCAAATAGTTTGCGCCATCTTAGATCACCCTGTTTAGGCGCTAATGGCCGCAAAAGGGTGACACGTTAAATTCCAAAGTGTTTTTTGGTGAATTGCCACGCCCCTATTGGTGGTAGGCGGGTGATTGATGATGCAAATGGAAGCCCTGAGTGTCTTCTAAACGATGCAATTTGTTTGACCCACCTAGCTTATATACTCCGGCCGCTAGAGGTCGCAGAAGGGTGGAAAAACACCTGTGTGCAGGGCAAAATGACTCATGGTGCATTCTATAGGATTCCCACGCTCCTGCTGGTGGTAGGCAGGTGGTTGATGGTGATAATGGAAGCCCCGAGTGTCCTCTAGGTGATCCACTTGGTTTCATCCCCCCGTCTCATATACCCCCTTAACTGGAAACACAAAAAAGGTAAAAAGTAGAAATTTTGAAATTTTCACTTTTTTGTTGATTGCCACTCACCTGTTCAACCTATATCTGAGATTGATGTCTCCAATTAACGTGCACCTGTGCGGCTACATGAATCGAATAGTTTGCGCCATCTTAGATCACCCTGTTTAGGCGCTAATGGCCGCAAAAGGGTGACACGTTAAATTCCAAAGTGTTTTTTGGTGAATTGCCACGCCCCTATTGGTGGTAGGCGGGTGATTGATGATGCAAATGGAAGCCCTGAGTGTCCTCTAAACGATGCAATTTGTTTGACCCACCTAGCTTATATACTCCGGCCGCTAGAGGTCGCAGAAGGGTGGAAAAACACCTGTGTGCAGGGCAAAATGACTCATGGTGCATTCTATAGGATTCCCACGCTCCTGCTGGTGGTAGGCAGGTGGTTGATGGTGATAATGGAAGCCCCGAGTGTCCTCTAGGTGATCCACTTGGTTTCATCCCCCCCTCTCATATACCCCCTTAACTGGAAACACAAAAAAGGTAAAAAGTAGAAATTTTGAAATTTTCACTTTTTTGTTGATTGCCACTCACCTGTTCAACCTATATCTGAGATTGATGTCTCTAATTAACGTGCACCTGCACCCTCTCCCCCCCTAATGTAAAACATCATAAGATGACAACGAAAATAACAATAGAATAATAGAAAGTCTAGGAGTACTAAGAGCATATGATTTTTATCTGTTTCAATATCAAGTTAAAGAGATGAAGTACAGATGGCGCTAGTTTATAACGCCAACTCTTACAGCGAAAGTGATGAATTTTTAAATCTTTAACTTTTGAATATCTGACACAACTGCAGCGTAGTCTGCCGAAATTCTATGTAAAACGTTCTAACATCAACAACAATTTAAATAATAAATAAATTCATTGTTAAAACATTATCTAGTTGATCGAATTGTGAATCTAAGCCATCCTCGACGTCCCTTGAACTTACACAAAAAATTTCATCAAAATCGGTCCAGCCGTCTAGGAGGAGTTCAGTGACATACACACGCACAGAAGAAATATATACAATGTGCGTTCCAAAGAAGAATTAGCTAGAGGTTGAAAAAACTAGCGCAGTTTGCGCCTTACGAAGTAAGGCGTAAACGGAGCGCCCTAGTAGATTGATGTCTCTAATTAACGTGCACCTGTGCGGCTACATGAATCAAATAGTTTGCGCCATCTTAGATCACCCTGTTTAGGCGCTAATGGCCGCAAAAGGGTGACACGTTAAATTCCAAAGTGTTTTTTGGTGAATTGCCACGCCCCTATTGGTGGTAGGCGGGTGATTGATGATGCAAATGGAAGCCCTGAGTGTCCTCTAAACGATGCAATTTGTTTGACCCACCTAGCTTATATACTCCGGCCGCTAGAGGTCGCAGAAGGGTGGAAAAACACCTGTGTGCAGGGCAAAATGACTCATGGTGCATTCTATAGGATTCCCACGCTCCTGCTGGTGGTAGGCAGGTGGTTGATGGTGATAATGGAAGCCCCGAGTGTCCTCTAGGTGATCCACTTGGTTTCATCCCCCCCTCTCATATACCCCCTTAACTGGAAACACAAAAAAGGTAAAAAGTAGAAATTTTGAAATTTTCACTTTTTTGTTGATTGCCACTCACCTGTTCAACCTATATCTGAGATTGATGTCTCTAATTAACGTGCACCTGTGCGGCTACATGAATCAAATAGTTTGCGCCATCTTAGATCACCCTGTTTAGGCGCTAATGGCCGCAAAAGGGTGACACGTTAAATTCCAAAGTGTTTTTTGGTGAATTGCCGCGCCCCTATTGGTGGTAGGCGGGTGGTTGATGATGCAAATGGAAGCCCTGAGTGTCCTCTAAACGATGCAATTTGTTTGACCCACCTAGCTTATATACTCCGGCCGCTAGAGGTCGCAGAAGGGTGGAAAAACACCTGTGTGCAGGGCAAAATGACTCATGGTGCATTCTATAGGATTCCCACGCTCCTGCTGGTGGTAGGCAGGTGGTTGATGGTGATAATGGAAGCCCCGAGTGTCCTCTAGGTGATCCACTTGGTTTCATCCCCCCCTCTCATATACCCCCTTAACTGGAAACACAAAAAAGGTAAAAAGTAGAAATTTTGAAATTTTCACTTTTTTGTTGATTGCCACTCACCTGTTCAACCTATATCTGAGATTGATGTCTCTAATTAACGTGCACCTGTGCGGCTACATGAATCAAATAGTTTGCGCCATCTTAGATCACCCTGTTTAGGCGCTAATGGCCGCAAAAGGGTGACACGTTAAATTTCAAAGTGTTTTTTGGTGAATTGCCACGCCCTTATTGGTGGTAGGCGGGTGATTGATGATGCAAATGGAAGCCCTGGGTGTCCTCTAAACGATGCAATTTGTTTGACCCACCTAGCTTATATACTCCGGCCGCTAGAGGTCGCAGAAGGGTGGAAAAACACCTGTGTGCAGGGCAAAATGACTCATGGTGCATTCTATAGGATTCCCACGCTCCTGCTGGTGGTAGGCAGGTGGTTGATGGTGATAATGGAAGCCCCGAGTGTCCTCTAGGTGATCCACTTGGTTTCATCCCCCCCTCTCATATACCCCCTTAACTGGAAACACAAAAAAGGTAAAAAGTAGAAATTTTGAAATTTTCACTTTTTTGTTGATTGCCACTCACCTGTTCAACCTATATCTGAGATTGATGTCTCTAATTAACGTGCACCTGTGCGGCTACATGAATCAGATAGTTTGCGCCATCTTAGATCACCCTGTTTAGGCGCTAATGGCCGCAAAAGGGTGACACGTTAAATTCCAAAGTGTTTTTTGGTGAATTGCCACGCCCCTATTGGTGGTAGGCGGGTGATTGATGATGCAAATGGAAGCCCTGAGTGTCCTCTAAACGATGCAATTTGTTTGACCCACCTAGCTTATATACTCCGGCCGCTAGAGGTCGCAGAAGGGTGGAAAAACACCTGTGTGCAGGGCAAAATGACTCATGGTGCATTCTATAGGATTCCCACGCTCCTGCTGGTGGTAGGCAGGTGGTTGATGGTGATAATGGAAGCCCCGAGTGTCCTCTAGGTGATCCACTTGGTTTCATCCCCCCCTCTCATATACCCCCTTAACTGGAAACACAAAAAAGGTAAAAAGTAGAAATTTTGAAATTTTCACTTTTTTGTTGATTGCCACTCACCTGTTCAACCTATATCTGAGATTGATGTCTCTAATTAACGTGCACCTGTGCGGCTACATGAATCAAATAGTTTGCGCCATCTTAGATCACCCTGTTTAGGCGCTAATGGCCGCAAAAGGGTGACACGTTAAATTCCAAAGTGTTTTTTGGTGAATTGCCACGCCCCTATTGGTGGTAGGCGGGTGATTGATGATGCAAATGGAAGCCCTGAGTGTCCTCTAAACGATGCAATTTGTTTGACCCACCTAGCTTATATACTCCGGCCGCTAGAGGTCGCAGAAGGGTGGAAAAACACCTGTGTGCAGGGCAAAATGACTCATGGTGCATTCTATAGGATTCCCACGCTCCTGCTGGTGGTAGGCAGGTGGTTGATGGTGATAATGGAAGCCCCGAGTGTCCTCTAGGTGATCCACTTGGTTTCATCCCCCCCTCTCATATACCCCCTTAACTGGAAACACAAAAAAGGTAAAAAGTAGAAATTTTGAAATTTTCACTTTTTTGTTGATTGCCACTCACCTGTTCAACCTATATCTGAGATTGATGTCTCTAATTAACGTGCACCTGTGCGGCTACATGAATCGAATAGTTTGCGCCATCTTAGATCACCCTGTTTAGGCGCTAATGGCCGCAAAAGGGTGACACGTTAAATTCCAAAGTGTTTTTTGGTGAATTGCCACGCCCCTATTGGTGGTAGGCGGGTGATTGATGATGCAAATGGAAGCCCTGAGTGTCCTCTAAACGATGCAATTTGTTTGACCCACCTAGCTTATATACTCCGGCCGCTAGAGGTCGCAGAAGGGTGGAAAAACACCTGTGTGCAGGGCAAAATGACTCATGGTGCATTCTATAGGATTCCCACGCTCCTGCTGGTGGTAGGCAGGTGGTTGATGGTGATAATGGAAGCCCCGAGTGTCCTCTAGGTGATCCACTTGGTTTCATCCCCCCCTCTCATATACCCCCTTAACTGGAAACACAAAAAAGGTAAAAAGTAGAAATTTTGAAATTTTCACTTTTTTGTTGATTGCCACTCACCTGTTCAACCTATATCTGAGATTGATGTCTCTAATTAACGTGCACCTGTGCGGCTACATGAATCGAATAGTTTGCGCCATCTTAGATCACCCTGTTTAGGCGCTAATGGCCGCAAAAGGGTGACACGTTAAATTCCAAAGTGTTTTTTGGTGAATTGCCACGCCCCTATTGGTGGTAGGCGGGTGATTGATGATGCAAATGGAAGCCCTGAGTGTCCTCTAAACGATGCAATTTGTTTGACCCACCTAGCTTATATACTCCGGCCGCTAGAGGTCGCAGAAGGGTGGAAAAACACCTGTGTGCAGGGCAAAATGACTCATGGTGCATTCTATAGGATTCCCACGCTCCTGCTGGTGGTAGGCAGGTGGTTGATGGTGATAATGGAAGCCCCGAGTGTCCTCTAGGTGATCCACTTGGTTTCATCCCCCCCTCTCATATACCCCCTTAACTGGAAACACAAAAAAGGTAAAAAGTAGAAATTTTGAAATTTTCACTTTTTTGTTGATTGCCACTCACCTGTTCAACCTATATCTGAGATTGATGTCTCTAATTAACGTGCACCTGCACCCTCTCCCCCCCTAATGTAAAACATCATAAGATGACAACGAAAATAACAATAGAATAATAGAAAGTCTAGGAGTACTAAGAGCATATGATTTTTATCTGTTTCAATATCAAGTTAAAGAGATGAAGTACAGATGGCGCTAATTTATAACGCCAACTCTTACAGCGAAAGTGATGAATTTTTAAATCTTTAACTTTTGAATATCTGACACAACTGCAGCGTAGTCTGCCGAAATTCTATGTAAAACGTTCTAACATCAACAACAATTTAAATAATAAATAAATTCATTGTTAAAACATTATCTAGTTGATCGAATTGTGAATCTAAGCCATCCTCGACGTCCCTTGAACTTACACAAAAAATTTCATCAAAATCGGTCCAGCCGTCTAGGAGGAGTTCAGTGACATACACACGCACAGAAGAAATATATACAATGTGCGTTCCAAAGAAGAATTAGCTAGAGGTTGAAAAAACTAGCGCAGTTTGCGCCTTACGAAGTAAGGCGTAAACGGAGCGCCCTAGTAGATTGATGTCTCTAATTAACGTGCACCTGTGCGGCTACATGAATCAAATAGTTTGCGCCATCTTAGATCACCCTGTTTAGGCGCTAATGGCCGCAAAAGGGTGACACGTTAAATTCCAAAGTGTTTTTTGGTGAATTGCCACGCCCCTATTGGTGGTAGGCGGGTGATTGATGATGCAAATGGAAGCCCTGAGTGTCCTCTAAACGATGCAATTTGTTTGACCCACCTAGCTTATATACTCCGGCCGCTAGAGGTCGCAGAAGGGTGGAAAAACACCTGTGTGCAGGGCAAAATGACTCATGGTGCATTCTATAGGATTCCCACGCTCCTGCTGGTGGTAGGCAGGTGGTTGATGGTGATAATGGAAGCCCCGAGTGTCCTCTAGGTGATCCACTTGGTTTCATCCCCCCCTCTCATATACCCCCTTAACTGGAAACACAAAAAAGGTAAAAAGTAGAAATTTTGAAATTTTCACTTTTTTGTTGATTGCCACTCACCTGTTCAACCTATATCTGAGATTGATGTCTCTAATTAACGTGCACCTGTGCGGCTACATGAATCAAATAGTTTGCGCCATCTTAGATCACCCTGTTTAGGCGCTAATGGCCGCAAAAGGGTGACACGTTAAATTCCAAAGTGTTTTTTGGTGAATTGCCGCGCCCCTATTGGTGGTAGGCGGGTGATTGATGATGCAAATGGAAGCCCTGAGTGTCCTCTAAACGATGCAATTTGTTTGACCCACCTAGCTTATATACTCCGGCCGCTAGAGGTCGCAGAAGGGTGGAAAAACACCTGTGTGCAGGGCAAAATGACTCATGGTGCATTCTATAGGATTCCCACGCTCCTGCTGGTGGTAGGCAGGTGGTTGATGGTGATAATGGAAGCCCCGAGTGTCCTCTAGGTGATCCACTTGGTTTCATCCCCCCCTCTCATATACCCCCTTAACTGGAAACACAAAAAAGGTAAAAAGTAGAAATTTTGAAATTTTCACTTTTTTGTTGATTGCCACTCACCTGTTCAACCTATATCTGAGATTGATGTCTCTAATTAACGTGCACCTGTGCGGCTACATGAATCAAATAGTTTGCGCCATCTTAGATCACCCTGTTTAGGCGCTAATGGCCGCAAAAGGGTGACACGTTAAATTTCAAAGTGTTTTTTGGTGAATTGCCACGCCCTTATTGGTGGTAGGCGGGTGATTGATGATGCAAATGGAAGCCCTGGGTGTCCTCTAAACGATGCAATTTGTTTGACCCACCTAGCTTATATACTCCGGCCGCTAGAGGTCGCAGAAGGGTGGAAAAACACCTGTGTGCAGGGCAAAATGACTCATGGTGCATTCTATAGGATTCCCACGCTCCTGCTGGTGGTAGGCAGGTGGTTGATGGTGATAATGGAAGCCCCGAGTGTCCTCTAGGTGATCCACTTGGTTTCATCCCCCCCTCTCATATACCCCCTTAACTGGAAACACAAAAAAGGTAAAAAGTAGAAATTTTGAAATTTTCACTTTTTTGTTGATTGCCACTCACCTGTTCAACCTATATCTGAGATTGATGTCTCTAATTAACGTGCACCTGTGCGGCTACATGAATCAAATAGTTTGCGCCATCTTAGATCACCCTGTTTAGGCGCTAATGGCCGCAAAAGGGTGACACGTTAAATTCCAAAGTGTTTTTTGGTGAATTGCCACGCCCCTATTGGTGGTAGGCGGGTGATTGATGATGCAAATGGAAGCCCTGAGTGTCCTCTAAACGATGCAATTTGTTTGACCCACCTAGCTTATATACTCCGGCCGCTAGAGGTCGCAGAAGGGTGGAAAAACACCTGTGTGCAGGGCAAAATGACTCATGGTGCATTCTATAGGATTCCCACGCTCCTGCTGGTGGTAGGCAGGTGGTTGATGGTGATAATGGAAGCCCCGAGTGTCCTCTAGGTGATCCACTTGGTTTCATCCCCCCCTCTCATATACCCCCTTAACTGGAAACACAAAAAAGGTAAAAAGTAGAAATTTTGAAATTTTCACTTTTTTGTTGATTGCCACTCACCTGTTCAACCTATATCTGAGATTGATGTCTCTAATTAACGTGCACCAGTGCGGCTACATGAATCAAATAGTTTGCGCCATCTTAGATCACCCTGTTTAGGCGCTAATGGCCGCAAAAGGGTGACACGTTAAATTCCAAAGTGTTTTTTGGTGAATTGCCACGCCCCTATTGGTGGTAGGCGGGTGATTGATGATGCAAATGGAAGCCCTGAGTGTCCTCTAAACGATGCAATTTGTTTGACCCACCTAGCTTATATACTCCGGCCGCTAGAGGTCGCAGAAGGGTGGAAAAACACCTGTGTGCAGGGCAAAATGACTCATGGTGCATTCTATAGGATTCCCACGCTCCTGCTGGTGGTAGGCAGGTGGTTGATGGTGATAATGGAAGCCCCGAGTGTCCTCTAGGTGATCCACTTGGTTTCATCCCCCCCTCTCATATACCCCCTTAACTGGAAACACAAAAAAGGTAAAAAGTAGAAATTTTGAAATTTTCACTTTTTTGTTGATTGCCACTCACCTGTTCAACCTATATCTGAGATTGATGTCTCTAATTAACGTGCACCTGTGCGGCTACATGAATCAAATAGTTTGCGCCATCTTAGATCACCCTGTTTAGGCGCTAATGGCCGCAAAAGGGTGACACGTTAAATTCCAAAGTGTTTTTTGGTGAATTGCCACGCCCCTATTGGTGGTAGGCGGGTGATTGATGATGCAAATGGAAGCCCTGAGTGTCCTCTAAACGATGCAATTTGTTTGACCCACCTAGCTTATATACTCCGGCCGCTAGAGGTCGCAGAAGGGTGGAAAAACACCTGTGTGCAGGGCAAAATGACTCATGGTGCATTCTATAGGATTCCCACGCTCCTGCTGGTGGTAGGCAGGTGGTTGATGGTGATAATCGAAGCCCCGAGTGTCCTCTAGGTGATCCACTTGGTTTCATCCCCCCCTCTCATATACCCCCTTAACTGGAAACACAAAAAGGTAAAAAGTAGAAATTTTGAAATTTTCACTTTTTTGTTGATTGCCACTCACCTGTTCAACCTATATCTGAGATTGATGTCTCTAATTAACGTGCACCTGTGCGGCTACATGAATCGAATAGTTTGCGCCATCTTAGATCACCCTGTTTAGGCGCTAATGGCCGCAAAAGGGTGACACGTTAAATTCCAAAGTGTTTTTTGGTGAATTGCCACGCCCCTATTGGTGGTAGGCGGGTGATTGATGATGCAAATGGAAGCCCTGAGTGTCCTCTAAACGATGCAATTTGTTTGACCCACCTAGCTTATATACTCCGGCCGCTAGAGGTCGCAGAAGGGTGGAAAAACACCTGTGTGCAGGGCAAAATGACTCATGGTGCATTCTATAGGATTCCCACGCTCCTGGTGGTGGTAGGCAGGTGGTTGATGGTGATAATGGAAGCCCCGAGTGTCCTCTAGGTGATCCACTTGGTTTCATTCCCCCCTCTCATATACCCCCTTAACGGGAAACACAAAAAAGGTAAAAAGTAGAAATTTTGAAATTTTCACTTTTTTGTTGATTGCCACTCACCTGTTCAACCTATATCTGAGATTGATGTCTCTAATTAACGTGCACCTGTGCGGCTACATGAATCAAATAGTTTGCGCCATCTTAGATCACCCTGTTTAGGCGCTAATGGCCGCAAAAGGGTGACACGTTAAATTCCAAAGTGTTTTTTGGTGAATTGCCACGCCCCTATTGGTGGTAGGCGGGTGATTGATGATGCAAATGGAAGCCCTGAGTGTCCTCTAAACGATGCAATTTGTTTGACCCACCTAGCTTATATACTCCGGCCGCTAGAGGTCGCAGAAGGGTGGAAAAACACCTGTGTGCAGGGCAAAATGACTCATGGTGCATTCTATAGGATTCCCACGCTCCTGCTGGTGGTAGGCAGGTGGTTGATGGTGATAATGGAAGCCCCGAGTGTCCTCTAGGTGATCCACTTGGTTTCATCCCCCCCTCTCATATACCCCCTTAACTGGAAACACAAAAAAGGTAAAAAGTAGAAATTTTGAAATTTTCACTTTTTTGTTGATTGCCACTCACCTGTTCAACCTATATCTGAGATTGATGTCTCTAATTAACGTGCACCTGTGCGGCTACATGAATCGAATAGCTTGCGCCATCTTAGATCACCCTGTTTAGGCGCTAATGGCCGCAAAAGGGTGACACGTTAAATTCCAAAGTGTTTTTTGGTGAATTGCCACGCCCCTATTGGTGGTAGGCGGGTGATTGATAATGCAAATGGAAGCCCTGAGTGTCCTCTAAACGATGCAATTTGTTTGACCCACCTAGCTTATATACTCCGGCCGCTAGAGGTCGCAGAAGGGTGGAAAAACACCTGTGTGCAGGGCAAAATGACTCATGGTGCATTCTATAGGATTCCCACGCTCCTGCTGGTGGTAGGCAGGTGGTTGATGGTGATAATGGAAGCCCCGAGTGTCCTCTAGGTGATCCACTTGGTTTCATCCCCCCCTCTCATATACCCCCTTAACTGGAAACACAAAAAAGGTAAAAAGTAGAAATTTTGAAATTTTCACTTTTTTGTTGATTGCCACTCACCTGTTCAACCTATATCTGAGATTGATGTCTCTAATTAACGTGCACCTGTGCGGCTACATGAATCAAATAGTTTGCGCCATCTTAGATCACCCTGTTTAGGCGCTAATGGCCGCAAAAGGGTGACACGTTAAATTCCAAAGTGTTTTTTGGTGAATTGCCACGCCCCTATTGGTGGTAGGCGGGTGATTGATGATGCAAATGGAAGCCCTGAGTGTCCTCTAAACGATGCAATTTGTTTGACCCACCTAGCTTATATACTCCGGCCGCTAGAGGTCGCAGAAGGGTGGAAAAACACCTGTGTGCAGGGCAAAATGACTCATGGTGCATTCTATAGGATTCCCACGCTCCTGCTGGTGGTAGGCAGGTGGTTGATGGTGATAATGGAAGCCCCGAGTGTCCTCTAGGTGATCCACTTGGTTTCATCCCCCCCTCTCATATACCCCCTTAACTGGAAACACAAAAAAGGTAAAAAGTAGAAATTTTGAAATTTTCACTTTTTTGTTGATTGCCACTCACCTGTTCAACCTATATCTGAGATTGATGTCTCTAATTAACGTGCACCTGTGCGGCTACATGAATCAAATAGTTTGCGCCATCTTAGATCACCCTGTTTAGGCGCTAATGGCCGCAAAAGGGTGACACGTTAAATTCCAAAGTGTTTTTTGGTGAATTTCCACGCCCCTATTGGTGGTAGGCGGGTGATTGATGATGCAAATGGAAGCCCTGAGTGTCCTCTAAACGATGCAATTTGTTTGACCCACCTAGCTTATATACTCCGGCCGCTAGAGGTCGCAGAAGGGTGGAAAAACACCTGTGTGCAGGGCAAAATGACTCATGGTGCATTCTATAGGATTCCCACGCTCCTGCTGGTGGTAGGCAGGTGGTTGATGGTGATAATGGAAGCCCCGAGTGTCCTCTAGGTGATCCACTTGGTTTCATCCCCCCCTCTCATATACCCCCTTAACTGGAAACACAAAAAAGGTAAAAAGTAGAAATTTTGAAATTTTCACTTTTTTGTTGATTGCCACTCACCTGTTCAACCTATATCTGAGATTGATGTCTCTAATTAACGTGCACCTGTGCGGCTACATGAATCGAATAGTTTGCGCCATCTTAGATCACCCTGTTTAGGCGCTAATGGCCGCAAAAGGGTGACACGTTAAATTCCAAAGTGTTTTTTGGTGAATTGCCACGCCCCTATTGGTGGTAGGCGGGTGATTGATGATGCAAATGGAAGCCCTGAGTGTCCTCTAAACGATGCAATTTGTTTGACCCACCTAGCTTATATACTCCGGCCGCTAGAGGTCGCAGAAGGGTGGAAAAACACCTGTGTGCAGGGCAAAATGACTCATGGTGCATTCTATAGGATTCCCACGCTCCTGGTGGTGGTAGGCAGGTGGTTGATGGTGATAATGGAAGCCCCGAGTGTCCTCTAGGTGATCCACTTGGTTTCATTCCCCCCTCTCATATACCCCCTTAACGGGAAACACAAAAAAGGTAAAAAGTAGAAATTTTGAAATTTTCACTTTTTTGTTGATTGCCACTCACCTGTTCAACCTATATCTGAGATTGATGTCTCTAATTAACGTGCACCTGTGCGGCTACATGAATCGAATAGTTTTCGCCATCTTAGATCACCCTGTTTAGGCGCTAATGGCCGCAAAAGGGTGACACGTTAAATTCCAAAGTGTTTTTTGGTGAATTGCCACGCCCCTATTGGTGGTAGGCGGGTGATTGATGATGCAAATGGAAGCCCTGAGTGTCCTCTAAACGATGCAATTTGTTTGACCCACCTAGCTTATATACTCCGGCCGCTAGAGGTCGCAGAAGGGTGGAAAAACACCTGTGTGCAGGGCAAAATGACTCATGGTGCATTCTATAGGATTCCCACGCTCCTGGTGGTGGTAGGCAGGTGGTTGATGGTGATAATGGAAGCCCCGAGTATCCTCTAGGTGATCCACTTGGTTTCATCCCCCCCTCTCATATAACCCCTTAACTGGAAACACAAAAAAGGTAAAAAGTAGAAATTTTGAAATTTTCACTTTTTTGTTGATTGCCACTCACCTGTTCAACCTATATCTGAGATTGATGTCTCTAATTAACGTGCACCTGTGCGGCTACATGAATCAAATAGTTTGCGCCATCTTAGATCACCCTGTTTAGGCGCTAATGGCCGCAAAAGGGTGACACGTTAAATTCCAAAGTGTTTTTTGGTGAATTGCCACGCCCCTATTGGTGGTAGGCGGGTGATTGATGATGCAAATGGAAGCCCTGAGTGTCCTCTAAACGATGCAATTTGTTTGACCCACCTAGCTTATATACTCCGGCCGCTAGAGGTCGCAGAAGGGTGGAAAAACACCTGTGTGCAGGGCAAAATGACTCATGGTGCATTCTATAGGATTCCCACGCTCCTGGTGGTGGTAGGCAGGTGGTTGATGGTGATAATGGAAGCCCCGAGTGTCCTCTAGGTGATCCACTTGGTTTCATTCCCCCCTCTCATATACCCCCTTAACGGGAAACACAAAAAAGGTAAAAAGTAGAAATTTTGAAATTTTCACTTTTTTGTTGATTGCCACTCACCTGTTCAACCTATATCTGAGATTGATGTCTCTAATTAACGTGCACCTGTGCGGCTACATGAATCAAATAGTTTTCGCCATCTTAGATCACCCTGTTTAGGCGCTAATGGCCGCAAAAGGGTGACACGTTAAATTCCAAAGTGTTTTTTGGTGAATTGCCACGCCCCTATTGGTGGTAGGCGGGTGATTGATGATGCAAATGGAAGCCCTGAGTGTCCTCTAAACGATGCAATTTGTTTGACCCACCTAGCTTATATACTCCGGCCGCTAGAGGTCGCAGAAGGGTGGAAAAACACCTGTGTGCAGGGCAAAATGACTCATGGTGCATTCTATAGGATTCCCACGCTCCTGGTGGTGGTAGGCAGGTGGTTGATGGTGATAATGGAAGCCCCGAGTGTCCTCTAGGTGATCCACTTGGTTTCATTCCCCCCTCTCATATACCCCCTTAACGGGAAACACAAAAAAGGTAAAAAGTAGAAATTTTGAAATTTTCACTTTTTTGTTGATTGCCACTCACCTGTTCAACCTATATCTGAGATTGATGTCTCTAATTAACGTGCACCTGTGCGGCTACATGAATCGAATAGTTTGCGCCATCTTAGATCACCCTGTTTAGGCGCTAATGGCCGCAAAAGGGTGACACGTTAAATTGCAAAGTGTTTTTTGGTGAATTGCCACGCCCCTATTGGTGGTAGGCGGGTGATTGATGATGCAAATGGAAGCCCTGAGTGTCCTCTAAACGATGCAATTTGTTTGACCCACCTAGCTTATATACTCCGGCCGCTAGAGGTCGCAGAAGGGTGGAAAAACACCTGTGTGCAGGGCAAAATGACTCATGGTGCATTCTATAGGATTCCCACGCTCCTGCTGGTGGTAGGCAGGTGGTTGATGGTGATAATGGAAGCCCCGAGTGTCCTCTAGGTGATCCACTTGGTTTCATCCCCCCCTCTCATATACCCCCTTAACTGGAAACACAAAAAAGGTAAAAAGTAGAAATTTTGAAATTTTCACTTTTTTGTTGATTGCCACTCACCTGTTCAACCTATATCTGAGATTGATGTCTCTAATTAACGTGCACCTGGGCGGCTACATGAATCAAATAGTTTGCGCCATCTTAGATCACCCTGTTTAGGCGCTAATGGCCGCAAAAGGGTGACACGTTAAATTCCAAAGTGTTTTTTGGTGAATTGCCACGCCCCTATTGGTGGTAGGCGGGTGATTGATGATGCAAATGGAAGCCCTGAGTGTCCTCTAAACGATGCAATTTGTTTGACCCACCTAGCTTATATACTCCGGCCGCTAGAGGTCGCAGAAGGGTGGAAAAACACCTGTGTGCAGGGCAAAATGACTCATGGTGCATTCTATAGGATTCCCACGCTCCTGGTGGTGGTAGGCAGGTGGTTGATGGTGATAATGGAAGCCCCGAGTGTCCTCTAGGTGATCCACTTGGTTTCATTCCCCCCTCTCATATACCCCCTTAACGGGAAACACAAAAAAGGTAAAAAGTAGAAATTTTGAAATTTTCACTTTTTTGTTGATTGCCACTCACCTGTTCAACCTATATCTGAGATTGATGTCTCTAATTAACGTGCACCTGTGCGGCTACATGAATCAAATAGTTTGCGCTATCTTAGATCACCCTGTTTAGGCGCTAATGGCCGCAAAAGGGTGACACGTTAAATTCCAAAGTGTTTTTTGGTGAATTGCCACGCCCCTATTGGTGGTAGGCGGGTGATTGATGATGCAAATGGAAGCCCTGAGTGTCCTCTAAACGATGCAATTTGTTTGACCCACCTAGCTTATATACTCCGGCCGCTAGAGGTCGCAGAAGGGTGGAAAAACACCTGTGTGCTGGGCAAAATGACTCATGGTGCATTCTATAGGATTCCCACGCTCCTGCTGGTGGTAGGCAGGTGGTTGATGGTGATAATGGAAGCCCCGAGTGTCCTCTAGGTGATCCACTTGGTTTCATCCCCCCCTCTCATATACCCCCTTAACTGGAAACACAAAAAAGGTAAAAAGTAGAAATTTTGAAATTTTCACTTTTTTGTTGATTGCCACTCACCTGTTCAACCTATATCTGAGATCTATGTCTCTAATTAACGTGCACCTGTGCGGCTACATGAATCAAATATATTTATATATAAAAAAAATACTGTAATATAATACGCAACGAATGTGAGTTTTTTTATTGAGAATGAAATTTTAAATAATTAACAAAAAAGATTTATGCGTTATGGAATCAATAAACTATAAAAATAATTTTTAGATTAGGGTGGTTGTTAACAAACCCATGTGTAAATTTAATTAAAAATGTATACAAAATAAACCGAGTAATCCACAACGAATATGAGTTATTTATTGAAAATAAAATTTTTAATTATCACCGAAAACGATTTATTGTTACAAATCTTAGATGAAAAACGGGTAATTTTATTTTCTTGCTTCTTAATTTGGAAAATGAATAATTTTTTTTAAATTAAATGATTTTTAATAGAATTTTTTTCTAGTTTTTTAATAGTTTTTTTCATTTAAAACATGAATAGTAAAAACAATTTAAAAAATTTATTATGAAGTTAATGAACTACACAAATAAATTTTTAGGTTAGGTTGGTTGTTATAAATCTCACTCAAAAAGTTTCGTTTTTTAGACACACTTCAAACATGATTCAACCCTCTCCCCCTCTAATGTAAAACATCATAAGATGACAACGAAAATAACAATAGAATAATAGAAAGTCTAGGAGTACTAAGAGCATATGATTTTTATCTGTTTCAATATCAAGTTAAAGAGATGAAGTACAGATGGCGCTAATTTATAACGCCAACTCTTACAGCGAAAGTGATGAATTTTTAAATCTTTAACTTTTGAATATCTGACACAACTGCAGCGTAGTCTGCCGAAATTCTATGTAAAACGTTCTAACATCAACAACAATTTAAATAATAAATAAATTCATTGTTAAAACATTATCTAGTTGATCGAATTGTGAATCTAAGCCATCCTCGACGTCCCTTGAACTTACACAAAAAATTTCATCAAAATCGGTCCAGCCGTCTAGGAGGAGTTCAGTGACATACACACGCACAGAAGAAATATATACAATGTGCGTTCCAAAGAAGAATTAGCTAGAGGTTGAAAAAACTAGCGCAGTTTGCGCCTTACGAAGTAAGGCGTAAACGGAGCGCCCTAGTAGATTGATGTCTCTAATTAACGTGCACCTGTGCGGCTACATGAATCAAATAGTTTGCGCCATCTCAGATCACCCTGTTTAGGCGCTAATGGCCGCAAAAGGGTGACACGTTAAATTCCAAAGTGTTTTTTGGTGAATTGCCACGCCCCTATTGGTGGTAGGCGGGTGATTGATGATGCAAATGGAAGCCCTGAGTGTCCTCTAAACGATGCAATTTGTTTGACCCACCTAGCTTATATACTCCGGCCGCTAGAGGTCGCAGAAGGGTGGAAAAACACCTGTGTGCAGGGCAAAATGACTCATGGTGCATTCTATAGGATTCCCACGCTCCTGGTGGTGGTAGGCAGGTGGTTGATGGTGATAATGGAAGCCCCGAGTGTCCTCTAGGTGATCCACTTGGTTTCATTCCCCCCTCTCATATACCCCCTTAACGGGAAACACAAAAAAGGTAAAAAGTAGAAATTTTGAAATTTTCACTTTTTTGTTGATTGCCACTCACCTGTTCAACCTATATCTGAGATTGATGTCTCTAATTAACGTGCACCTGTGCGGCTACATGAATCAAATAGTTTGCGCCATCTTAGATCACCCTGTTTAGGCGCTAATGGCCGCAAAAGGGTGACACGTTAAATTCCAAAGTGTTTTTTGGTGAATTGCCACGCCCCTATTGGTGGTAGGCGGGTGATTGATGATGCAAATGGAAGCCCTGAGTGTCCTCTAAACGATGCAATTTGTTTGACCCACCTAGCTTATATACTCCGGCCGCTAGAGGTCGCAGAAGGGTGGAAAAACACCTGTGTGCAGGGCAAAATGACTCATGGTGCATTCTATAGGATTCCCACGCTCCTGCTGGTGGTAGGCAGGTGGTTGATGGTGATAATGGAAGCCCCGAGTGTCCTCTAGGTGATCCACTTGGTTTCATTCCCCCCTCTCATATACCCCCTTAACGGGAAACACAAAAAAGGTAAAAAGTAGAAATTTTGAAATTTTCACTTTTTTGTTGATTGCCACTCACCTGTTCAACCTATATCTGAGATTGATGTCTCTAATTAACGTGCACCTGTGCGGCTACATGAATCAAATAGTTTGCGCCATCTTAGATCACCCTGTTTAGGCGCTAAT